>NC_132902.1:3282418-3582418 GCF_030463535.1 Salminus brasiliensis | reverse complement strand
GAACCCTTTGGAGCACCTTTATTTTAAAAAGATGTAGCCTTTGTGACCTGGAAGTGAAAGATGCCGGCGTAGTCCTCCTCAAAGCTCTGCCCAGGCAGCACCACGCGAGCCAGAATGTCCTGGTTCAGCGTCAGTGAAGCAATGGCTGCCAGGAGCCAGCAGTCGCCTACAAAGCCAACACACAACCAGTTACACAACTCTTATTCTCGGCCTGATCTCAAAAGCTCTGGCCGAATCCTGCAAGAACCTCTTAATCCTTAACAACACCCGATGTGCTAATTGCAGGCCTGTTTACTGTGGTCTACACCCTGTCTACTTCAGTTTCCACACGATTCCACCCACACCACCTAGATCTTTCCACAGGCAGACGGCTAGGCAACAACTGGGGGATCCTGGACGTGTGTACACTACCTCAGTGGATTTGAAATAACGCAACCAGATGTGATACACTTCAGATTTCTTCCAGCTTCTTCTATCAGCAGTTTTATCATCAAGAAACATCAGTGACCCAGTATGAAATAACAGTGCCTCCGCCATGTTTGACAGGTGATGTGATATGCCTCGGATCATGAACTATTCCAGTTTCCTTCTCCATACTCCAGTTAATCTTGCTTTCATAAAGGTGCCTCTTGATACGTTAACCTCCCCAAGTGTCCTTCCCTGTTTCGGACTAGCGTTGGATTCTCTAGCCAAGCACACCATGCTACACCAATAAGTCATCTGACATCACTCAGAATGACTCTGTTTACGTCCTAATGATTTAAGTACGTAGACAATTCTGCTTTACTGAGCATGTAGCTGAATCAACTGGGCAGCGTTAGTTATGGTGTATTAGCTTAGCAGAAGAGTTCCTTACAACTGTCACTTACCCAGAGCACCCTGGCAGATGTCCGTTCTTGTAGCTCCTTCGGTAATGAACTGAGGATTTGTGGTCAACTCCTGAAGCGCAAAAAACAAACAAACACAAGACAACCGTTAATATAGTGTAAAATCTCTGACTTGGACCTAATTCTGTTCGAATTTGACATTTTTGTTGATGATTGTTCTACAAACGACGTTGTTATAGGGCATGTTTAAAGCACCCAAGCTGAGAAATGAGCTATCTTGCTTGGTAGTTAGCGTAACATATTAGCTAACTACAATTCGTTTCTGCCCAGATGTATATTCAAATAATACAAATGTATATGACACTGTTATGTATTCACACATACATCCACAGATGTCTACAGTCCATCTTGTGCCAAGTCTAGGCTAATTATCTCCTCAGAGTGTGAAGTGGCTAATTAGCTAGCTTGCTAGCCGGGGTTATGTTCCATGTTTTGAGAACTCTATACGTTTATTCCTTGTACTGAAACTACTTTATAGTAATAAGTAAAAAAATAGTCACTGGATTAATTAATTAACAGCACTTAGAATATTACAATATTGATGAACAGTTCCTGAGGAAGCTGATTAGCAAAACAGACTGACAGGAACTGCTTAACGCAACAGTTTGACTGACAGGATTAGCTAACATTAGCATGCTAACTAATAAAACGTGTCTGTTTACATTGCTTTATCGGACGCTCATTGGTACTTGTAGCTCATTTAATGATATTTGTCCATTTATTTCTAAATGTAAGGGCATTTTTAAGTAGATATTAACATCATCTACGTGGTAATTTTATTAAAGCTGGCTACAGTTAGCCTACTAGCTGAGCAACTGAGCTAACCTAGCTGGATAGTTAGCTAGCAAACAAATTAACCTGTTTAAAACCAGCACTATATATCTAGCTTATTTTGTTGTCACAAAAAGTAAAAATTGTCAAATTTAAGACCAAAGTCACCATATTTTCAGGTAACTATTTAGACCTAGTATGTTTTCTGTCATATAGCACTAGCTTGCTAACTAGTAACCCAGTGCTGGGTTATTCTTAGCTTAACATATTATATGTGTATGCAAATGAAGTGAAATATAGTTTGTTATTCTCTCTAAAGTGTAAACTGGCTAATTATCTTGCTCGATTGTTAGCTGATTAGATCGGGCCTAAAAATGGCAGCACAAATACGAACACTGTTGCAGCACGGATTAGCATTAATGCTAATCATATGTTTGCCCCCTAACTCGCCAAAGTGATAGCAAATTCCTTACAAATTAATTAACAGCAATTACAAACATAAACATACCAATTTAATTTACGCTCTGGTGCATGTAGTGGTCATGTAGTGCTTGGTGACTAAGTTCACATGGAAGACTAGTTAGCTAGTTAGCTTCTGAATTTGTCTGTTGAGGTAAAGTCCTTTCTGATACCCTGGCAGCTAAACCTGAGACCCTAGCCCAGGTCACTTCCCTCAGCAGGTTGCTATCGACCCCTTTTTGTTTTAAGGTCAGCTGCCCACCCTACAAATCCAGATGATCCCTGGGACAAAATCCTCCTAACGTCGCTAATTTATCCAAAACTATGGATCCCTTTTTACCACAGAATTCTAACCAGGCCGAGACGTCCTTCCTCTGCTACAGCAGAGTTCTCATTCCCAGCAACTGTGTGGGTCACGAGGGGCAAATCAAAACATAGGAAAAGCTCTGGACAGGGCGGTCAGATAAGAATGCATTCCTTTCCAACAGCCAAAAACAAACACTCAGTTAGTGGGAATTTCTAACAATGTGCCTCATGAGAGCATGAGAGCCTGACTGTGCTGGTTGACCAGCAGAAGGAATGTATTACATGTAACCAGTATGACCAAGCTAGTCAACCATCATGATCAAGCTGGTCGACCAACGAAATCAAGGTCAGTATGATCAAGCTTGACCTTGCTGGTTGACCAGCATAAGGTGGCTATTAGACTGGGTTTGATGGTTTTGCTGGTCTACCAGCATGGCTAACCTGGCCGATCAAGCTGGTCGACCAACGAAACCAAGGTTGCTGACCAGCATCACCAGCATGACCAACGAAGTTGGTCCACGATTATGACCAGCTTGACCAACTAGTCAGCCAGTATGATCAAGCTTGACCTTGCTGGCTGACCAGCATAGGGTGGGTATTAGACTGAGTTTGATGGCCAACCTGGCCAAGCTACTCAACCAGCATGATCAAGCTGGTCAACCAACGAAACCAAGGTTGCTGACCAGCATCACCAGCATGACCAAGGAAGTTGGTCCACGATTATGACCAGCTTGACCAACTAGTCAGCCAGTATGATCAAGCTTGACCTTGCTGGCTGACCAGCATAGGGTGGGTATTAGACTGAGTTTGATGGCCAACCTGGCCAAGCTACTCAACCAGCATGATCAAGCTGGTCAACCAACGAAACCAAGGTTGCTGACCAGCATCACCAGCATGACCAAGGAAGTTGGTCCACGATTATGACCAGCTTGACCAACTAGTCAGCCAGTATGATCAAGCTTGACCTTGCTGGTTGACCAGCATAAGGTGGCTATTAGACTGGGTTTGATGGTTTTGCTGGTCTACCAGCATGGCTAACCTGGCCGATCAAGCTGGTCGACCAACGAAACCAAGGTTGCTGACCAGCATCACCAGCATGACCAACAAAGTTGGTCCACGATTATGACCAGCTTGACCAACTAGTCAGCCAGTATGATCAAGCTTGACCTTGCTGGTTGACCAGCATAGGGTGGGTATTAGACTAAGTTTGATGGCCAACCTGGCCAAGCTACTCAACCAGTATGATCAAGCTTGTCAACCAACGAAACCAAGGTTGTTGACCAGCATGACCAACCCGGCTGACCAGCATAACTGGCCTGACCATGCTGGTCCACGATTATGATCAGCTTGACCAACTAGTCAACCAGTATGACCAGCATAGGGTGGGTATTAGACTGGGTTTGATGGTTTTGCTGGTCTACCATCATGATCAAGCTGGTCGATCAGCGAAGCCAAGGTAGTTGACCAGCATCACCAGCATGACCATAACTGGCCTGGCCACTCTGGTCCACTAGACAACCAGTATGACCGTACTGATAGACCAGCCAGTCCATAGTACTCAAATCAGGACACACACTATGCTGGTCAGCCAACCGCCTTGACCATCAAAGACCTTGACCAGCTCAGACCATCTGAAACCAGCTACCGGCTGGTCTCGAGCTGCACCGCTCAGTAAGGGTTCGGTTCTAGGTAACGGAGAGTAGCCCGTATTTACCGTGGGTCTCTGCCACGTGACCCCGCGCGTTTTGTAGGACCGCGGTCCGAGCTCTTTGTAGCCTAGCGCGTCCGGACCGGCCTCGAACTTCTCGTCCTCGAACAGGCGGCCCTCGCGCACGCACGCGCTCCTCAGCGCTTCGTAGTCCTGCCCGAAGTACTGGAGCGCGCGAGCCCCTCGCTGGCCGAGCCCCTCCGACCGCGCGCGCGACTGCTGCAGCTTCCCCGCGATCCCGGGCATTTCTGCTCGCGATCTGCTCCTCAAAACCACTGCGCGTGCAGGCAGGCTTACAAGAAGGGGAGTCCCGGGGGGCGGGCAGGGGGTCTGCTAATTATTGTTTACCACCTCCCTCCTTTACACGCACGCACACACACACACACACACACACACACATTCATGAGGCCAACGACATAGGTCTTATATTAGGCTATTATTAATATTGTTAATATTAATATTTAATAAATTAGTCAAACAAGCTTACACTAATTGGACAAAAGTATTGGGACACCTGCTTGTTTAAGGGTTTTAGAAAGAGTTAATCCTGCTTTTGTTGGAGTAACTGTCTCTCCATCATCCATCATACCAGAGAACACAGCTCTTCCACTGCTCCACAGCTCCTCAATGCTGGGGGGCTTTATACCCCTCTACTAGCCCACGCCTGCATCAGGCAGCATGGTGCCAATAGGGTCATGTTTATGGACCTATTCTACTGGCAGTACTTCTCTACCCTCTCCTCCCTCCTGTTTCATCATCCTTGGACGTGATCTATACTAGCAAACTTACCTAATAGTACGTTTGGAGGTGGCTGACCAGTCGTTGACCGATTGCCTTGCTGATAACGAACAACCACGGTGGAACAGCAGCTGTTCCAGAAGGCCCTCTTATTGAAATGACAGGTTCTAGCTTTGAGGAACATCATGAGTTTAGTCTCTTCCATGTTCAGCTCAACTCGGGTCTGAAGAATGTTAATCCTCTAGGAGTGCTAGACAGCTGCGTGGAGGAGCCCATGGCTGCTGATTGTTGGGACGAGGTTTGAGGAGCTTTGAAATTTGCATGATGTCTATGAACAAGTCCCAGCATAGTCCTAACATAGCCCTAATAGGCTGATTAAGGGCTGAGACCATAGAAAAAGGTCTGAGAGCTCCCATCTGCTGGGGTGCCCAAACTTTTGCATGGTGCACCTCCTTTTCCTACAATGTTAAAGAAAATGTTTCAGCTTTACCTTTATGCCTTTTGGAGATCAGGTCATTGAAGATCAATTCTTTGTAGATCAGTTGTTTGGCGATCAGTTATTTGGCGATCAGTTATTTGGCGATCAGTTATTTGGAGATCAGTTAATTGGAGATTAGTTAATTGGAGATCAGTTCTTTGGAGATTAGTTAATTGGAGATCAATTAATTGGAGATCGGTTCTTTGAGGATTAGTTATTTGGAGATGACTTATTTGGAGATCAGTTCATTGGAGATCAGTTCATTGGAGATCAGTTCATTGGAGATCAGTTCTTTGAATATCAGTCTCTTTGGAGATCAGTCCTTCTGAGATTAGTTCTTTGTAGATTAGTTAATTGGAGATCAGTTCTTTGGAGATCAGTTCTTCTGAAATTAGTTCTTTGTAGATAAGTTAATTGGAGATCAGTTCTTTGGAGATCAGTTAAATGGAAATTCGTTTTTTGGAGATCAGTTCTTTGGAGATCAGTTCTTTGGAGATCAATTCTTTGGAGATTGGTTGTTTGGCGATCAGTTATTTGGAGATTACTTATTTGGAGATTAGTTCATTTGAGATCAGTTCATTGAAGATCCGTACTTTGGAGATCCGTACTTTGGAGATTAGTTCTTCGGAGATCAGTTCTTTGGAGATTAGTTAATTGGAAATCAGTTCTTTGGAGATTAGTTAATTGGAGATTGGTTCTTTGGAGATCAGTTAAATGAAAATTTGTTCTTTGGAGATCAATTCATTGGAGATCAGTTTTTTGGAGATCAGTTTTTTGGAATAGAAATAATAGGTTTTTATGTATGTTGTGCTAAAAATGATGTTTGATGCACCATGAACTAAAAAGAATAAAAGGAAGGACCAGCCTCGTACCGTCATCAACGATCAAGCTTTAATTTTCTTAATGTTTTTAATTTTAATAAGCTTTTTAATTTTCATCGCAGCAGATTTTTTCATCAGTGTAAACAGTGGTGACACCTACATTTCTACAATTCTCATCATTCTGTTCCAAAAATATCATCCTCATCGCGTTTACTAAATTATGTTGTTCACGCCGGCCTCGGCCAAGCTTCACCGTCTTCCGCAGATCTGCGGCAAGGCCCCTTCCTCCCTGGGCTTTCAGCTCAGGGCCAAGCAGAGCCACTGAAAGACACAAAATCCAATCAATTCAAAATGATCATGTTTGGCATGTTGCCAAGCGTCCTCGTTCAACCGTATGCATGTGAGGGTTTACCTCCATAATGTCCAGCTCAATCTTCCCCGTGTTTTTCTTGTCAAACTTCTTGAACATTTCTGGACAGAACAGAAGCAAAGCAGGTATGAACATGGAAGCAGGGGCGCTGGCAGGGATTTGGGGCCCCCGACCTATGACCTGGATTAAAATCTTCTCACATCGACTTTCATTGAAAGTTAGGAAGGTTTTTTTTCCCCATCTCCTGTAAAGTTGCCGTACAGGGTTTTCTCAGAAGATCTGAGGCTGCTCACCTACTTGTGGCTTAGCTGTTCAGATCTTGACTCATGAAGCATGTGGCCTTATTTACACTATCTGGCAGGGCTTTAGCATGGCTAGTTTGACTGGAAGAGCACACTCACGGAAGAGCATCTCCAGGCGGATCACGCAGCCCACAAAGCAGTCGAAGTCGATGGCGCTCTCCAGGTCAGCAAAACGTGAGATAATCACCTGTAGTACCGAGGTGTTCAGCTGGAAGCCTGAAAAAGCAGGCTTCGTGTTAAGTCACACTTGGTGCAGTTAGCAAGCTCGCTAAGTTGACCACCGTGAAAAGTAGAAAGGGTTGTTATAGCAGATGGTTATATATTATACATGCACAGTTGGAGTTGGATATTTTTGGAAATAAGTCAAAATAATTATGTGAAATATATGAAATAATAAATATGAAATAAAAGAAATGCTTCATTATTTGAAATATCAGTAAAATTAATGGGTTAATAGTTTGACAAATGAGCAAAGTTAATCTATTAATTATAAGATTACAGAAAATGACCATTTTATTTTTTAAAATAACAAACTATACTTTGAGTTAATATACTTTAATACTTTATTTGAAATAACAGAACATTCAAAATGTAAAAATATTTTGTAAAATTAATAGTTCAATGATTTGAAATATCAGTCAAATTAATGATTCATTCATTTAAATATCAGTTAAATGAATGCTTAGTTTTTTCAAATATCAGCACAATTAATGAGTTAATAGTTTGACAAATCAATAAAATGATCTATTAATTGAGATTGCAGAAAAGTATCCATTTAATGATTTTAAATAACTGGAAATTTGATATTTAATATTATATTATAATATTTGAAATATCAGTAAAATTAATTATTTAATTCATTTTAATGTCAGTAAAATTCTTTTTTTTTTCAAACATCAATACAATGAATAAGTTAAGTTTGACAAATCATACAAAATAGAATTTATGAAATATCAGTAAAAATAACAGCTTAATTTCTGTAAATATCATCAGTAAAATTCATGTTTCATCTTAGTAAAAGTAATCTATTAATTATTTAAAGTAACAGAATCCAGTAATTAGTAAGATTTAGTTAACAAAAACTACCATGGTTAGAGGGCGCTCACAACACAACCCATACCTGCTTCATTCAGCGCTTCTCTGATCTCGTGTGAGCTCATGGTACCGGAGTTGTCCGTATCCCGGTTCTTAAAGATCTCCTGATGCAAAAGAGAGAGAGCAGTTGATATATTAATGAAACTCCAGGCCTGGAATATGCTTTATCATACATAGCTCTGTTAAAGTCAGTAGTCACAAACTCGCTAATGTGCTTTAGGGCACATTCCTTCCTTAGGCCTACAACTTTCTGTGAAGTAGAAAAATGAGCCAACCTTAACTATTGACTTCCAGTGTTTGTTAGCTACATTAGCCTCATGCCTCCCGTTTTAAAACCAAAAAATGAGACTACATCTGGGCTAAGCTCAGTTCTATCCAGCTGGGTGTAAATGAATACTGTCCTAGAAGGCCCACTGGGTGTGTAGCCGTCCAGGACCACACTCTGAGCATCTAGGTGTGTGGGTGAGAGTGAGTGTGGTGTACCAGGTATTTCTGCAGCTTCATCCAGAGAGCATGGAATTCCATTAACCCAAGCTTTCCATTGCCGTCTTTCTGCGTAGTGTCAAGGCTAAAACCATGATTCCTTAGTTCTGTGAGCTAAGACTAGTTTACTAAATAATAAGGGAGGGAATGTGGTGTGTGTGTGGTGGGGGACTAATACGCTAACACTGTAGACGCTAATGGCATGTCGCCATCAGTGGCCGGAGTCACTTCACACTATGGCCTTTGACACGCCCAAATGCAATCACCCCTTTTAGCCAGTCATTACCATCTGCTTTGCGACCCATTTTCTACAAATTAACAAGGCACTCAGTGCACTGTACTGTACTCTTCTCATAGTCTGAGTCCTGGCGCACACCCGTAAGTATTTATAGCACACATGTATTTATAGATGCATTAATAACACTTTGTTTGGTCATGGATTAGCATTGGTTCCAAATCTCATCCCATTTTTACATTAGCCATGTAGCCTGTAGCTTTCTGGGACAGTAAAGTAGTGAAGTTGAATGAGAGTCTCATTACAGGTTGAGGAGTTTACAACCTAAAGCCCAGCAAATCAAATGCTAGTCCAATGCCAGTGTTCACTTGACCCTCCCCCCTCCCCCTCCAACCTTAGCTAACGAAGTAAGCTAAGATTGTAAGTTAAGATTGACGAAGGGAAGGGCAAATGTACAGGCTGGGCAAGTTGACGAGGGCATGTTTAAACAGACATTGAAATACAGAGATCACTGTGGTATACAAAGAGGATACGTCCAGCAGGCTGATGATGTGGCGGCAGGTCTCCATACTGAAGCCGTCTGTCTTCAGGTCAGTTCCTGTGGGTCACAAACCAGAATGCGACTAGAGTTAAGTAGACTTGCAACAGAAGCCTCTACGAATCAGGATTACAGCGTCTCAAATCCAAGGTGAATACAAATGTCATCAGATCACCTAACTATTTGTCCAAAAGTTTGTGGACACAAGGCATTAAATTGGTTAGATATCTGGTTCCCACCATCATCACCACAGTGAACATGTCTGACACTGTGAGTTAATCTATAACACTGTTAAAAGTATAAGATCCTTTGGAGGTTCTTCAGTTTGAAACTGTAAAGGAAGCTCTTAGGGTGCTTCAAGGAACCTTAAAAGGTTCCAAAAATGGGTGAGAACATCTCCTAAACAGCAAGCCGGTCTTGTGAGGTGTTCCTGGTGTGCAGTGATCAAAACTTACCAAAAGTGCTCTAAGGAAGAACTACCGGTGAACCAGCAACAGGGTCATGGGCACCCAAGGCTCACTGATGCGATATATGGAGGCCCCACCTCATAACTTACAAGCCTTAAAGGACCTACTGCTAATGTCTTGGTGTTCCAGATACCACAGGACACCTTCAGAGGTCTTGTGGAGTCCATGCTTTGAGGGGTCAGACCACGAGGGTGACCTACTTAATACTGTGAACAAATCCTGTCTGATAGCTCTGGCAGCTCGACCTCTTTTAAGACACCTAAACGATTGCTAGAGAAGATGAGAAAGGCTGAAGGACACATCTTACGCTGAGACACAATTCTGTCCAGAATCTTCTGCAGCTCAATTGCTGAAATTTCAGAATCCTGCAGAGTAGAGGCAAAGATCGTCAGTGGTCTGAAAACAGTCTATCCAGAAGTAGAACAATCAGTGTAGATGCAAGCTACACGTAGTGACGTACGTTTCCAGCAATCTGCTTGAAGAGATGCTTGAAGTGTGGGTCCACCTCTTTCTCAGAGATTTCCTCCTGTCAGGTGAAAACAACATGGTTAATCAAGGTGCACTGTAAAAAGTGTAAGATCCTTGACCCTTCTAAGGTGCTTTAAGGAACCGTCAAGAAAGAGTTTTTAGAAGAAAAATGTCCCTTAATGGTTCCTCAGAAGATCTTAAGAGGTTCCTCCACAGTTTCAAATCGAGGAACCTCCAAAAGTTCCTAAGGTATCTTATACTTTTACCAGTTTGTTATCTGGTCAAGAAATTGGGGTTCTTCAAGGGTTCTTGGCTTGTTTACCTGTTTAATATCTGCACGGATGTCCGACTCCATTGGGCTGGATGAACAGAGAGAGAGAGGATTGTCAGGAATTTGATCAATGCATGAGATCGCACCACAGTTACCTCCCACCTTGCAAAGTAATTGGCTGCGGGGTACTCTACGAGCTATAACCTCTGTACCGCCTTATTCATCTACAACCTACATGCCTAAAAAAGGACACGCGGTGTTATTGATGCGAAGCACCAAAAGATATTAGCGAGTACCAACAGCACCCCCTTGTGTACACTCCTGTTAAAAGTGAGTGAGTGAGTGCATTAAGTTAAGCTTATGGTTTGACCAACTAAGGATCACTGTTCCGAATTCCGGGTCATGCTGCTTGCCATCCATCAGCACCTGGAGTCTGAGAGAGCACAACAGGCCTTGCTCTCTCAGGGGTGGTTAGATGGCACTTGCTCCCCACAATGCAGGCGTCTATTAGCTGTTATATTGGAGCTGGGGGGGGGCACACTGTCCTCTGAGCATGCTGGCTACCTTGCAATGCTTTGAAAAGAGGCAATACCTGGCTGGCTTGACTGTAGACAGTGCCACTGGTCATGAACTTCCAGTAAGTCTGTGCATTGTTGGTTCTTGGGTCATTCCTGACCATCTGAACCTCAGGTTCCTCTCAGCCGAGATTGACAGTCTGGGTCTTCTTACAGACCATAGCAAAGTGGCTACACCTCCCAATGACCTATGTCTGAACTGATGAGTCGAACTGGAGGCTCCGATAATCTCAAAGGACTATACCTGGCCTTTGCGTGCTTCTCAGCAAACACGCGCAGGATGAAACTGCCCTTGCGGTGCGGCTCGAAGGTGGAGGGGATGATGACATACTCCCCGGGCAGCAGCTTGAAGCGGGAGCACACCTCACGCAGGTTAATGAAGGTGTCGCTCATGGCGACAGCCTTCTGGCGCAGCAACACGTCGGGGCCCAAGTGAATGTTGTTGAGACCTTTATACTGCAGAACACACATGAACAAGGTCTTGAACAGGGAAAAGGAGAACCTGGGAGGATGTTCCCAATTGGCTATCATGTTGGTAGGAAAAGGAATGCGGACTGTAGCTTTCAGGGAGTGATCATGTGGTGAGGACAGCCATACACACCTGGTCTGGAACCTGAAACACACACACACACACCAGAGAATAACGTTATTGGAACTATTTGGAACTTTCTACAGTGCTAAAATCCAAATTGTCCTTTTGTGACCGTGGTCATGTTGCTCAGGCTGGTCCTGCAGTTTTACCACCATAATTTAGGACAGTGGTCTCCAACCCTGCTTCTGTAGAGCTACCTTCTCGTAGACTTAAGATCTAATCCTAATCCACTTACTTGATCCAACTAATTACTGCCTGCAGAAGTTCTTGGATGGACCATCTTGGATTTTGACCTCAGGGTTGGTGAGGCTCTCCTGACTTTCCAAGTAGACTTTGAAAATCCTAATCCTAATCTTATCCTAATACATCCACCAGAAGTTCTTGATTGGCTGAAAGGGGTGTGTGTAGATTTGGGTTGGAGTTGAAATCTGCTGGAATTGAAGGCCAAAGGTTGAAGACCACTAGATTAGACCAACACTTCTGTGGAATTCCAAGTCACCCCATGGAAATCATTGGTTAAATTAGGTGAAAGGTACACCATGAGATGTGGTTACACTGGGGTGAACTCTGGTAACACTCCGTGATGTAACACTGCATGATTAGTACAATGCTCCTGAAGAACCAAAGCACACCATAGAACTGATGGGTGGTGGCACAAATCGAACACTCCATTAACCCTGAGGTAGCACTATGGGAACGTCAAGGGAACTTCAGGAGCATCTGAGAACTGTCATAATACCTTGTAGATTGCAAATCCAATAGTGGTGAGGTCCCGTCCAAACTGCCTTTCCTTGCGTCCATCTTTCTGCATCAGACCAACCAGAAACGAGCAGCCGTCTACTCCATCATGGGGGTCATCATCAACATCCTCCAGCTTTATTACAAACTGGGGGTTTGAGCAGAAGGTTGCTGCACAAAACACAAGATTTCGGCAGTTTTTAGTATGTTAATTATTAGTATTACTACTATTTCTTTGCCCAAGAAGCATTAGTGGCCTTGCCCAGGCCCCTTGCCTGGTCGGGGACTCTGGATCCCCAGTCTGCCACATAGAAGGCAGTGTTGTTATCCACCACACTACACCATCTATACACTAAGCTATAATTTACAACAATTTGAATCATTTACTGCACTATTCAAATTAAAGGAGCTTTAAATGGTTCTATGAGAGATCCCAAGAGCCAAACCACCTATAGAAACCATAGAAGAACCAACGTTGGGTTCCATTGTAGCAACAGTTTGCTAATGCTAACCTAACTAAAGCTAATCACTTGTCATGGCGTTGTTCTCCCCAACATTATATTGTGGTATTTGGTCGCACAACATTTGCGAGGGGTTTCATGGCCACAAAGATCTAGAAGGGGTGGAGCTTCAACTGATGTTCTCCAGAATCGTATACAGTGTCTTTAACCAAATAGCGGCTCAGCTGTCTAATGCGCTACCACTATGGCCCAGGGGTGGCAAGTTTGAATCCTGAGCCATGCTGCTTTGCCATCAGCAGCCGGTGTCAGAAAGAACACAATTGCCTCTCCCCTTTTAAGCGATGGTATCTGTTCGCTGGTGGCCCGAGCTTTCCTCAGAGTGTGTTGGCTGCCCAGTAATGCTGCATTGGCGGTAGTTGGAAAAGAGGCAGTGTTCGGCTTTGCGTGTATCGGAGAAGACGTGTTAAGTCCTTACCCTCCTCGTGTCGGGAGCGTTGCTACAGCTAGGGGGAGCTACAAAAGTGGTGGGTTAATTGGCAGTCACCCCCAATTTGACCAGCAGGTGGAGCTCTGGGTGTTTGAAAACAATATATCATTTTTCGAAACGATTGGTTCAATTGCTTCAACATTTCGGAGGGCCTTCTTTCTCCCATCACCACCCGTCAGTAACACACCAGCGAGCGTTCACGTGGATGCTTTTAACAGACGTTTAATAGACACGCACCCGGGTTGTTCCTGCAGCCACCAGCCGTCGAGCCCACCTTCCAGCTGCCCTCAAACTGGTGGTAGCTCCAGCGGCACACCCCCTCGCTGCTCAGAGTGTCCGGAGTCAGGTTGCAGATCTCCAGCTTGTCGTAATGCGTAAGGAAGTCTGAATACGCCATCCTGAAAGACAGACAGGCGAGAATGCTGAAGTAGAGGAAGAGAAAGAAAACACTCTTTTGGAACATCCTGGAAGCCCCGCCTCTAACATGTCTCATCTGGTGTCTTTATGGGACGTCCACCAGGGTCAGTGATGGGACCAGGAGAAGCTGAGCATGGGCCCCATCTGGGTTTAATCACTGCGCATGGAGCCTAGATGGGATTTGGGAAGACTTGGGAAGCTCAACTGGGTCCCAGTTAAAACACATGTACAAACCCCCTTACAGCTCATGCCCACCTGGAACCTACCTGGAACCCACCTAGCCCATGTTTCACCCATGTGTGCCCCACGGGAGCATGTTGGCTGGGCTAACTCTTCACAGTAACAGTCATTTTAACCAGGGGTGCCCAAACATCTGCATGCCAATGTGCCTAGTAGAATAGAGACTTCTCCAAGCAGTTCTGAAACGTCTCGCCATTCCTCACCAGAACTCTCCATCATCAGCAGAGTAATCCAGTTTGGCCTTCTCCTCTGGCAGCACCCGGTCCCACTCTTTGGAGCTGAGGGAGATGAAACCGTGGTCAGTTGTCACAATACTAGCACTAAAGCAGGCTAAACCAATGGGTGACCCAGTCTGGACTCACTCGTCACTCCAGGCACCGGTCCACTCCACCTGGCCCCACGGGTTCCTGAGCCGCACCAGCTGGACCGGGCTGCCGTACACATGGACCTACATCGAAACACGTTCGAGTGAAGCAGAACCCAAACTTTTGCAGAGCAGCACTCTGGTTGCAGGGCCACTTTCGGCCTTTGTGGGATGCGCTATGTTTTTTGGTGGCTAGCGTGAAGCAAAAGACATTCTTTCTTATTTAGCCACGCCCACTTTCAAGAGTTTTACTTTTGTGTAGAATTTCCCGTCATTTCACTTGTATCACATTCAAAGTCAATGCATTGATCAGTGTAAAGTAGCTAGCTATGCTAACTAGCTTTCAAACTAGATAACCTGCATCCATGGTTGAATGCGCGTAATGTAAAACATCCACCCAAACATCCACACATCTCTGTGTGGACATTTGGGTGGATGCTAACATATAGCCTGGACTTTTACCACCTTTAACCACAGATAGTAAACATAGCTGGCCATACATCGTTTTTATGGAAAGTAAGGTGGATGACGTCCGTGTGAATGGGCGGAGCTACACTGCTGTAGGCTGAATTGGTAGCTTGTGTTGTTTTTTTGTGACATCACAAAGACATTAAACTCAAAACAGGGTTTTTGGCAGCTAAGCTTCCTTATGTGGACTGTATGGGTTAAATTATTGTCCCTTGAATAAGGTAAAGGCCTATTTTACGAACAAGCAATTCGCTGCTGTTCACCCACTGACCCACTGAGCAAACGCAGAACCACTGATACAGCGAGTTTGCTGATGTGTATCTGTATGGAAGCCATGAAGCCAAGGGTTAAAACAAACATTTGCTCATTTTTCAATATTTGCCCGTTGTAGAAATGAGCAAGTACACAAGCATTATGACGTTTTTTTGGAACCAACCGTCACAGGACAAGCCATGCAAATATTTACCCCTGTGTTTAATTAGACTTCAGACGTGTCCTTAACCCTAGACTCCAATAAAAACCAGGCAGGAACCTGGACAGTGCTGGTCTGATTTCCAGATTTCCTTTGCACTGAGTGGAGTAACACTGCTAATACTGAGGGATTTCCGGCATATGGGTGGGTGGGTGGTTTGATAAGTTTGTGGGTGGGTGTGAGTCGTGTCTGACCTCTTCTGCTGCGGTGATGGAGTAGGCGTGTCCCTTCACCAGCTTCTGTCTGGTCATGGCTTCGCTTTCATAGGAGTTGGCGATCTGCTCAGAAGCAAAACACATCAAACGCTTAGCCTAGAGCACAGTGTATAGCGCTAATAGCCAACAGCTCTGCCTTTGAAGACAGCAAGTGACCCATGGGACGGTCATGCCACCTTGGTAGCTGAATAGAGAGAAGTCTAGACACTTGTCTTGCATTCATCTTGATTGATGGTTAGTCAAGTCGAGCCGAACCTGAACCTGAAGCTCGAAGGGCTCTTACTATAGATCGGGTGTTGACCAATGCCATCAGGTATGGAGAGGCCAGTCTATAGTTGGCTTTGTAGGTCAGCATCTGATGCGGGCAGCTTCCTGAAGCTAGTAGCGGAGTTAGTTAGTAGAGGAGATGGCTGAACCTAGGAAGATTCCCGATCATCTGCAAGGGGACTGATGGTATACACAGGAAGACCAGCCAGGAGCAACTTGCAGTAGTCAAGTCTTCAAATTACCTGACCAAGCATCTGAGTGGACTCATATCAGAGTTAGCTCACATTAAGTGGATTAAGTTGGGCAGCTGCAAAAGTGGTCAACCCCCCTTAAAAAGTCATCAGATTTCCCATTGTTTCAGAGTGCTCCCATGTCTGTGTTACCTTCTGGCTCTCGCCTTTTAGATTAGGCTGTTAGAGTCAGATCTGCTGGAGTCGTTCTCCATGAATCCAAACCTGGCCACCTGCCCAGCCTGACCGTCAGACTCTCCTGCTACACGCTTCAGACCAGCCGTTCACCGTTCAGGTAATGCTACCTCACTGCTATATCAGTACACCTCAGCTTGACAACAGACTTGTGTGTGGTGATACAGTGACTATCAACAGCAGTTCTGACCAGAGGATAATGGGTCCCCAGCATGCTAATCGCTGGTTACCTCTTCAGCTAAGAGGAGCTAACACACCAATCACCCTGTTGCCTAGCATAACTGTGTAAGTAACTGACTTGTTTAGCATGCTAATCGCCAAGTTATCTCCTCAGCTGCTCTGAGCTAATCTACACTATTGTGGGACCGCCAGTGTCAGTTTCCATGCTTACGTCTATGGAGCAGCCCAGCAGGGAGCCTCGGCTCAGCGCTTTCTTAATGATGTTGAAGAGGGTGGGCGGAGCTTTCCTCAGCTCGTAGCTCTCAGCGATGCCGCCAGTGAAGTCCACAAAGCCCTCGGTGGTGGAGCCTCCGGTCAGAGCCTCGTAGGAGCTGTTCACCCTGGAAAAGAAGCAGGAGCTGAGTGAGGCAGTGCTGACCGTAACTGTAACTGTGTTAAAACTAACCCCCCCAGGAGGAGGCTGTACCTTACCCTGGTCAGCTCTTAATGTGAGTTGTCATGGGGAAATCACAGGGTTTTGGGTTCTCAAGCAAGGTGTTTAAACCTTGTGAAGCTTGTAAAGAGAAGATCTTGGTGAATTGTTTGGGGCAATGGTGGCTCAGTGGCTACTGCGCTGGGTAATTACCCACAGGGTTGTGGGTTCAATTAAAATGTTTTGGCCCTGTGCTAAGCTGCTAAACTGCCACAGGGTCCAACCCTTTGCTCTGACCATGGCTTTCTAAGCTGGGTTGTGAAGAGAAGCTCTCAGTGAGTTGTTTGGGATAGTGGTGCCTCAGCGGCCACAGCACTGGGTTATTACCCACAAGGTTGTGGGTTCAATAAAAACTGTTGGGTCCTTTGCTCTGACCATGGCTTTCTAAACTGGGATATGGGCTGTACCTTGTTTTAGCACAGGTCAAGTCTGAACCCAGGTGATGCCACAGACTCTTATCCGTGGTTTATGATTTGGTTGTGTTTGCGGAAGCACAAATAGGTGTGGTTGGCTAGCTTCATGTGACTCTGAGGAGGGACATGCTAGCCTTCACCCTCCCAGCGGTTGTAGCTTCGTGTCCTAGCTAGTTAGGGGGAACTGAAAAGTACTAAATTGGCACGAAACCAAATAATTGAGGCTGAAAGGCCTTTCCTGGACCAGATCTCAGTGGGTACACACTTGCATAAATTTGCATACACTTTATGCAAACCATACATTTTCAGTTGTGGTCCGTTTGCATAGCCTCCTCCTCCGACATACTCACTGTTTCCTGATGTCAACCTGCATTGATGTGAAAACCCATTTAGTCACGCATCGCTACGTCAGGTAATACCATAAGTACGCCTCCTGAGCTCGGGACTGAATGTGTGTTTAGAGGGCTGTGGCTGTGGTTAGCAATGTTTGTTAAACTTGCAGCATGACTCATGACCTCCTGTTAGCCCACCTCAACCTGGTAATGCTACTGAGACACACACACACACACACACACCCACACCAATCCAGACAAAGATACCATCAGCTTTGTTTACCCACACCAACATGGGCGCACTCACTTAGCATAGGCCTTCTCCAGCAGGGCGCTCCAGAACTCGTTCCCTTCTTCAGAGTGGACAAACAGGAGCTCCCCATTTTTGGTAGGTAACCGGTCGTCGATGACCACGTCCACCCACTCGCCATACTGCCACAACTGCGGACAGAGGTTTAGGAACATGTCATCTCTCCTCACGCCCAGACAGAAGCTCCCAAAGTGCTCCTCAAACACAGGATTGTCCCGGACCTTCTAAAAATAGGTCCATTGAAATGGCGGCTAAGAAGAAGACGCCAAAGCTAGTTGGCTGTGATTAGCATGTATCGTATCGTGCCAATTGGTAGGTACTAGCATTCGTTAAATATTTGAGTTAGCATTTGGTGTAGCTTGTGAAACAGCAAACCTTCCCAGGCCCTTGGAGGAATAGGCATTTTGTAATCATGGCTAATCACTTGCTTAGCATTTGATTTAGCTAGCATTTGAGGAACAGCTTCTCAAGTGTTCTTCAAATACAGGATCAGGCCCACTAACACACAAGCATCGGAAGACATATACCGAAGCCTATAAACCCAACCTGAAAGTGGAAGATGCCGGCATAGTCCTCTGTAAAGCTCTGCGCAGGAGGAACTACGCGTGCTAGAATTTCGCTGTCCAGAGTCAGAGAGCCGATGGCCGCCAGTAGCCAACAATCACCTGTAAGAGTCAAAGATTGGCAATTAGTTAGTCCGAACAACTGGTCTTTTTTTGCTTGCTTCCGTTGATATGGGAAATGATACGAATGTGAGGCACGTTGTGTAGCTAACGCTAACGTTCTATTCATGTGTAGTTTTGGATTAGCCATGCTAGTAAACAGACACCCAGGCCAGGCAGCAGAAACAGGTTAAACTGGTCTTGTTAGGACTGTAAAGTGTCCTGAAGTCTGCCTTACTTTAGGACTATTCCAGACATTGGTTTGTTTCATGATGATGCAGCAATCTTTTTTTTATTTAGGTTGAACAATGGAGCTAATTTACTTTAAGAGTACATCATTAGCCTCATTATTAGAATCATTATGGCCTAATTTTTTAAAATATCTGTAATATTTAAAAAAATTGTATATATTTAAAAATATTGTAATATATATGTGTAATACTTGCTTTAATGGGAGGGAAAACTCAATGCACATGAAAGCTGCAAAGCTAGGCAAAGGTTTTCTTAATTTGGGAAGTTGCACAACAGTGCAGTAACATTTATTGTATCATTGCATCAGATCTAGCATTAGCTCGTGGCTGGTGTGTTAGCTAGCGACTAATTTAGTAGCTTGATGCCAGAGCAGGAGATTCGGGGGTGGTGAAGCAGTTTTTGACACATGTAGCTTCCTGAATGCTTATGAAACAGCAAACCCTCTCAGGTCCTAAGAGGGACATGACTTAGCTAAACATGGCTAATCATTTGTTTAGCATCTCAGGCCCTACTAGGAGCAGATCCACTAATAGTCATGGCTATAAAGAGGCTGTTCTTTCTATTTAGCATTTATCCTTTAGTAACTTTCCTTTCGCATTTGGTTTAACATGGTCAAAGACATCCCAAGTGCTCATCAAACAGAGGACCCTTCTAGGAATAGATGCACTGTAATCATAGCTAATCATACGTGTGCTAAAAGCTAAGTGTCTGTTTTCTGGCATTTCTGGCTAATTGGTGGCTTCAAATTTAAGCTTGCATTATTTACTGAGTGGTTCCTCAATAATGGGGACTTTATGCCCTCAGGGTATAACCACTATATAAACAAACTTAATAGCTTAGCTATAATATATATTTATTGCACTAAAATATTTATGATTTCCATTTTGTTAAACATTTCAAACATCACTAATTTGCCATGGTGTGTTTTTAAAATAACGCAAATAAATACATCATTACCATCATTACCGTAACAGCCTTTTGTTAAAGAATTAGGGCAATAACATTATATTATTAGACATTTTAATATGTGGAAAAGTGAGTAATTTATTATTATTAATTATGTTTCTCTCCTGATCGTGAAGATTTAATCAACGTCATTACCGTTTATTCTGTTAGGACAGTATTTTTACAAACAAATTAAAAGTTGACATTATTTATATGTAGTTATACTAGCATCCTGTACCAGCTGTTAATTAGTGTTTGGAAAGCTATGATTTTTTTTTTTATTATTATATTTTTAATAAAATGGCAGGTTTGTAGTTTCAGCATCAGTATTTCTTTAAAAATGTAACTTAAATGCAAACTAAACTTGCTAAATGTCCTAAAATTGTTTTCATGCGTCTCTAGAGCCGTAGTGAAAAAGTAAAAGATTGAAATGATTGAATTATTTAATTACTGTAGTTAAAAAGATTGAAATTATTGAATTATTATCTTGGCCATGGTTGAGTCTTTACCTAAAGCGTGGAAACATTGTCTGGACATAATTCTCACTAATTTAATTTCCAAAAAGGTCCAATTTATGGAACTCTTCTACACTAGCCTCTTTGATTGATAAAGAACAGCGTTTTGGGGGGTTTGAAAGGTTCCCCACACTCACACATGGTTCCTCTCTGGCATCACTCAAAGAACCATTGGACACACCTTTATTTTTTGGAACCACTGAATACCAAACATGCTCCTGGCCTTATGCTACTGTTTGCAGCTCTCTGTGGAGCCGGTATGAATCCAGCTGATGAATGGAAGTAGGTTAAGACCACAGTAGAAGGTGTGTGTGTGTGTGTGTGTGTGTGTGTGTGTGTGTGTGTGTGTGTGTGTGTGTGTATACACCACATGATTGTATACCCAGTGACTCAACTGAGATAAAAGGCAGCTAATGTAAGATTTGAGGCCGCTGATATTTAGCAAATTGACCGTCCTCTAAAACGCCCTGATACAGGACCTGTGTTTGCTGACTCACTGGGATGAGGTCGGGCTGTGCTGCCTTGTGTAAGTTTGGGGTGGATGTCCTGAGGGTGTGAGTTGCAAATCAACCCCTTACACAATATCGTAGACTTCCATACTGTGGAACTGGTCAGGGCAAATATATTTACGCTACAGATCAGCAGAGTGAGCCTGTAATCCAAGCCGGTGTAAGGGCCCGTTCGCCATATGACGCCCTCAGACTTACACACATGCATAATACATGAGGAGTTTTCATTAATTACTGTAAACATTATGGACTGAACCGATACCCCTGACACCCCTGAACATTTATTATACCATTAATATTCAGGACTACAACCATTAAAAGATGCTAAACAGTTTTCTTTTCACTGGTTTTTCCCCTTTCAGGTGTGAGACACAGGTAAGCTCACCTAAAGCTCCCTGGCGGATGTCTGTCCTGGTAGCTCCATTGGAGATAAACAGAGGGTTTGAGCACAGCTCCTATAAATATATATAAAAAATAGATTTAATGAAAACTTTAGCCATAAAACTCAGCAGTAAATAATTTAGCAGTAAATAATTTAGTATAACATAATTAGTATAACATAATTAGCCACAGAAACTGAATGAATTAAACATGTAAAAGAAACTGCATTTAGCAAAAACAGTCATTTTACAACATATAATAATATTGTAATAATATATAATAATTATATTATTAATAATATAATATATTAATACAAATATATTAATTCATATATTATAATTATAATAAGCAAGACACTGAATTTAGTAGCAGAAATTTCATTAGCAGAAATATTAGGTTAACCTTTAATGTAGAAAAGAAAAATGAACTTTGTAAAAAGAAATAGTAAAGACTTAGCATTTACCATAAATATTAATAATAAATAATTAGCCTCAGGCACTGAATTCAGAATAATTAAACACATTAGCACTAGAAACTGCATTTAGCAAAAATATTAGTAATAAATCATTACCATTGGACATTTAATTATTCAAAAATATAATCATTTGTAGATTTTGCAAAGAAATTGCAAACAATATGTATTAGAAACTGCGTTTCACAGAAACATTAGTAATAAAATAATTGTTGGGATACACTGGATTTTGCCACAAAAATAGTAGTAGACAAAGCATTGTACATTGAAATGTTAGTAGTAAATATTAACTAGTAATAAATTACTTATTTTATTACTAATAGTAATTAGTAATAAACATTAACTGAATTTGGCAAAAGAAATAAATAAATAACCGGCAAGATAAATTCTGTAAAACAATTATTACTATAAACTGCAAACGGAGCCAAACAGCTGTCAGCTAAATTACTCTAATTAATTTAAAAAATACTTAATTTAATAAAAAAAATATATTCATATTTAGACAAAAACATAGCAAGTCTTAGCACTGACATAGCTGAAATTTCATTTCATGCTAAATCTGAAATGTTTACAGTATAATTTCCAGTCTGTAAAGCTGTAAAATTGAAACTTGCTAAAAAATACTATTAATTATTAATATTGTTTGGTTTAATTTTGAAGAAGCCCATATCAACACACTTATCAGAAGATGAATGTATCATACACCAAAGCACCAGAAAGACTGACTGTCTATCCCACAGACGTACAGCACTGTTCAAAAGTTTGGGAGTTATTTAATAATAAAGTGTATATTATATAGTGTAGTAGTATTATATAGTAATAACATTATTAACAGTACCTTACTCTATAGATCTGTCTGTCTGTCTGTCTGTCTGTATATATATATATATATATATATAATGTGTGAAAGGACTCCTACCGTGGGCCTTTTCCACTCCACCCCCACAGTCTTGGAGGAGTAGCGGCCCAGCTGGTTATAGCCAAGGGAGGACGAATCAGCAGGGAAGGTGGGGTCACAGAAGAGGGTCTTGCGCTCCAGGCAGTCCCGCCGCAGGCTCTGGTAGTCCTGGTTGTTGAAGAGAATGGCTTTGTCGTTGCTGCCCAGACCCTCCCTCCTGTCCTGCCTCTTGGCCAGCTCATTGGCAATGCTGGACATCCTGACAGATAGCTCGAGCACCAGTGAGCAGATCCGAGAGTGTGTTTGCGCTACAGGGCTTTGTTGGGAGTGTGTGATGCTGTTGGAGGGTGATGCTGTGAAGTGTTGTGGGAAGGAGGGGCCGGAGGTGGGGCAGGAGGAGGGGTGGGTGGGTACCTGTTTACCTGTCTGCAGGTGCTGTGCCCTCTGGTGGACGAGGGAGTACTGGCCGGTGAGTTTAGTGGAGGGCTTTGCACACCATGCAGTTTGTGTGGAGCAGAGGTGGAGAACGTATGGAGTTAGATACAGATACACCCTTTAAGTATCGAGAACCTAATATACACCCCTAGCATCCCAAGCATCCCTAGAATGGAAAACTAACTGTGTTGAGTTTAAAAGGCTTACTCCACCCAAATACGACTTTATCTTACAGCTTGTAGTTTACTTTAGTTTAAAAGGCTTACTCCACCCAAATACAACATTATCAAACTACTTATAGTTTGGTTTAGTTTAAAAGGCTTACTCCACCCAAATACAACATTATCGAACTACTTATAGTTTGGTTTAGTTTAAAAGGCTTACTCCACCCAAATACAACTTTATCTAACTGCTTATAATTTATTTTAAAAGGCTTTCTCCACCCAAATACGACTTTATCTTACAGCTTGTAGTTTACTTTAGTTTAAAAGGCTTACTCCACCCAAATACAACATTATCAAACTACTTATAGTTTGGTTTAGTTTAAAAGGCTTACTCCACCCAAATACAACTTTATCTAACTGCTTATAATTTAGTTTAAAAGGCTTACTCCACCCAAATACAACATTATCGAACTACTTATAGTTTGGTTTATTTTAAAAGGCTCACTCCACCCAAATACGACATTATCTAACTACTTATAGTTTATTTTAAAAGGCTTACTCCACCCAAATACAACTTTACCTGGTTAGAGTTTAATTGAAAATGATTACTCCACCCAAATACACATTTATCTAACTGATTATAGTTTAGTTGAAAAGGCTTACTCCACCCAAATGCAACTTTTGGCTTTATCTTGGTGAAATCAATAATCAATGAGAGACAAGGACTATATATATATATATATATATATATATATATATATATATATATATATATATATATATATATTAATAATTAATTTGCAAGAGAGAGAGAGAGAGATGTAAGTGAACTGAATGGTACTGACATTTGCCTTCTGAATTTTAATATTCAAACCCCACAAAGTGGATTACATCACTGAATGGTCAGACATGGACATGGACACACTATCTGTCTGTCTCACACCGCTCACACCACCTCACCTAAGCTGTCGAATGAGATTTTAAATGTTTAATGTTAAATGAAACACAGGCTGCTTCACAAGAAAGGCCTAAAGCAATTCATATTGGCCATATGCCAAATATAACATCTCACCATGAACATGATTATAGATTCACTCTGATCATCTTCATGCTGGTGCTGTCGTCCCGCCGCCTGCACATCATCACCCAGGCTTCTGGACTGTGGCGTGGGGGGATGCCAGTGTTTCAGGGTGCTCCCGTGTCTGTGTTACCTTCTACCCACCTTACAGTCAGATCTGCTGGTGTCGTCAGACCTACTCTGATCCTGCTGAGGCCATCTCTTTACCTTTTACTGACTGCCCACCTGTCCGGCCTGATGCTGATGGAAGGCTGACCGTCTGTGTTCTCCTGTTACCACTTCAAACAAGCTAACTGCTCTCCCTCCAGGCTTACTCCACCCAAATACGACTTTATCTAACTGCTTATAGTTTAGTTTAGTTTTAAAGGCTTACTTCACCCAAATACAACTTTATCTTACTGCTTATAGTTAAGGTTAGTTTTAAAGGCTTACTCCACCCAAATACGACTTTATCAAACTGATTACAGTTTAGTCTAAAAGGATTACTGCACCCAAATATGACTTTATCCAACTACTTATAGTTCAGTTTAAAAAGCTTACACCACCTAAATACAACTTTATCTAACTGCTATTAGTTTAGTTTAAAAGGTTAACTCCACCAAAATATAAATTTAACTGCTTATAGTTTAGCTTAAAAGGCTTACTCCACCCAAATACAACTTTATCTTACTGCTTATAGTTTAGTTTAGTTTAAAAGGCTTACTCCACCCAAATACAAATTTAACTACTTATAGTGTAGTTTAAAATGCTAACTCCACCCAAATACAACTTTATCTAACTGCTATTAGTTTAGTTTAAAAGGATAACTCCACCAAAATATAAATTTAACTGCTTATAGTTTAGCTTAAAGTGCTAACTCCACCCAAATACAACTTTATCTAACTGCTATTAGTTTAGTTTAAAAGGTTAACTCCACCAAAATATAAATTTAACTGCTTATAGTTTAGCTTAAAGTACTAACTCCACCCAAATACAACTTTATCTTACAGCTTATAGTTTAGTTTAGTTTAAAAGGCTTACTCCACCCAAATACAACATTATCGAACTACTTATAGTTTGGTTTAAAAGGCTTACTCTACCCAAATACAACTTTATCTTACAGCTTATAGTTTAGTTTAGTTTAAAAGGCTTACTCCACCCAAATACAACATTATCGAACTACTTATAGTTTGGTTTAAAAGGCTTACTCCACCCAAATACAAATTTATCTAGCTGCTTATGATTTATTTTAAAAGGCTTACTCCATCCAAATACAAATTTATCTAGCTGCTTATGGTTTATTTTAAAAGGCTTACTCCACCCCAATACAAATTTAACTGCTTATATTTCAGTTTAAAAGGATTACACCACCCAAATACAAATGTAACAGCTTATAGTTTAGTTTAAAAGGCTTTCTCCACCCAAATACGACTTTATCTTACAGCTTATAGTTTAGTTTAGTTTAGTTTAAAAGGCTTACTCCACCCAAATACAACATTATCGAACTACTTATAGTTTGGTTTAAAAGGCTTACTACACCCAAATACAAATTTATCTAACTGCTTATGGTTTATTTTAAAAGGCTTACTCCACCCAAATACAACTATATATTACAGCTTATAGTTTAGTTTAGTTTAAAAGGCTTACTCCACCAAAATACAAATTTAACTACTTATAGTGTAGTTTAAAATGCTAACTCCACCCAAATACAACTTTATCTAACTGCTATTAGTTTAGTTTAAAAGGATAACTCCACCAAAATATAAATTTAACTGCTTATAGTTTAGCTTAAAGTGCTAACTCCACCCAAATACAACTTTATCTTACAGCTTATAGTTTAGTTTAAAGGGTTACTCCACCCAAATACAACATTATCGAACTACTTATAGTTTGGTTTAAAAGGCTTACTCTACCCAAATACAAATTTATCTTACAGCTTATAGTTTAGTTTAGTTTAAAAGGCTTACTCCACCCAAATACAACATTATCTAACTGCTTATGGTTTATTTTAAAAGGCTTACTCCACCCAAACACAAATGTAACTTCTTATAGTGTAGTTTAAAATGCTAACTCCACCCAAATACAACTTTATCTTACAGCTTATAGTTTAGTTTAGTTTAAAAGGCTTACTCCACCCAAATACAACATTATCGAACTACTTATAGTTTGGTTTAAAAGGCTTACTCTACCCAAATACAAATTTATCTTACAGCTTATAGTTTAGTTTAGTTTAAAAGGCTTACTCCACCCAAATACAACATTATCTAACTGCTTATGGTTTATTTTAAAAGGCTTACTCCACCCAAACACAAATGTAACTTCTTATAGTGTAGTTTAAAATGCTAACTCCACCCAAATACAACTTTATCTTACAGCTTATAGTTTAGTTTAGTTTAAAAGGCTTACTCCACCCAAATACAACTTTATGTTAAAGCTTATAGTTTATTTTAAAAGGCTCACTCCACCCAAATACAAATTTATCTAGCTGCTTATGGTTTATTTTAAAAGGCTTACTCCACCCAAATACAAATTTAACTGCTTATATTTCAGTTTAAAAGGATTACTCCACCCAAATACAAATGTAACTTCTTATAGTGTAGTTTAAAAGGCTTATTCCACCCAAATACAAATTGAACTGCTTCTATTTCAGTTTAAAATGATTACTCCACCCAAATGTTTCTGTAGCCAGGTGACTGGACCTTCCAGACTGGTGTCTTTACACTACTATCACTTGAATCACACATTCACTGCCTTCAGGCCAGCTCTGCTTCACAGTCTAGAACCGATTACCTGTTCCCCTGTTGAATTGATTGATGTTATGTTATGAGGATTTGTGCTTGTTCCCAGTTTTAATGCATAAAACACA
The DNA here is from genome assembly GCF_030463535.1 of Salminus brasiliensis. Taxonomy (NCBI): domain Eukaryota; kingdom Metazoa; phylum Chordata; class Actinopteri; order Characiformes; family Bryconidae; genus Salminus; species Salminus brasiliensis. The sequence continues at coordinate 3,555,437 of NC_132902.1, read as the reverse complement.
TGGTCACGCTGATCGAGCCTACCAGCCCCGAGGCCCAGACTAAAGCCATGATAAACTCACAGAAGCTCCTGAACATACAGAGGCTCTTCTGATAAACCTTCTAAGTGTGAGTCTATGCAAAATAAGCCGACCATGACTTTGGCTATCACCCTCGCTGAGGCCCGGAGGTGTCAGATGGATCAGACTAAGTCTGAACACTCCGCTGCAGAGTAAAATTGGCAAGTTTCCCCAAACTTCAGAAACCTGCCGAGAACGTCTTTGGGCCACTCTCAGCTGAAGATCCCCCCAAAAATGGGAGGGGCTTTATGTTCAGCCATGGACGGGACCGCTGCCTCCAACACCGGCGTGCATCTAAACCAAGACTTTGAGGCACTGAGGAAACAGTGCTTGAAAGAGGGGGTGCTCTTCACTGACCCGAATTTCCCGGCTGGACCCAGATCTCTAGGCTTCAAGGAGCTCGGGCCAACCTCTGTCAAGGCCAGGGGAGTGGAGTGGAAGAGGCCCAAGGTGAGTGTTTTAGCCTAATCTCCGTCTGCTGCTGGGGTCAATGGAAGCCAATGGGAAGGTGCTAAAGCAAGTGTCCATTGACCTCCATTGTAAATGTGCTTCGGGTTTAGTAAGGGGAAAGCATTTGTAAGGCTACATGTCATCTACATGACATAAGGGTCATGCTCTGTAGTCCAAGACTGGGCTTAATTAATGCTTGTCTGGGAACCCATCCGGATAAAAGCTTATGTGCTACATGCAGTAGTCTTTAGCAACACTAGCCATTACATTAAAACCACCTGTCTAATACTAGTAGATTCCTTCTCAAATGACCCATCTAAGCATGGACTCCACAAGAGCTCTGCAGGTGTCCCGCAGTATCTGGCACCAAGATCCTTTAGCAGGTGGGGCCTCCATGAGCATCAATCCATGATCCATGGGTGCCCATGACCCTGTCGCTGATCCCACCTCATGACAGGTGCCACTAGAACCAGATAGCCAATGCTGGTTTTAATGTTATGGCTGCTCGGTGTTTTTCTAGCCTTTCTGTTGCTTGCTATCAGATGGAAAAGAATAAGGCAGTAGCTCCCGGCCTGCTGTGTTTCAGGACCTGTGCTCAGACCCGCAGTTCATCGTGGATGGAGCTACAAGGACCGACATTTGCCAAGGAGTGCTGGGTGAGTTTGCCAGAGCAGTGCCTCCAACAAGGGGGTTGTAGCATTTTATGCTAGCATTTCAGTCAATTATGGCTAAACACTTGAAGTGGGCTTGAAGGCTTGAAAAATAGTAGTATTAAAAAAGATTATAATATAAATAATAATAATTGGTATTAATAATATTATATAAATATATTATAATGATGTTTATAATGATGATGGTCTGTAAAATAATAGTGTTTCTCTGCAGAAAACTTCTGTAAATGTATTATTACATTTATAATAATAATAATACATTAAATTATTATTATTATTATTATTATTATTATTAATAATAAAATGTACACTCATAAAATATCAAGGATATTTGACTTACATTTTATGTTTTTTGGTTGTTAGTTTTTATTACATTGTTTTTATTTTTTACAGTGTACACATTATTATAAAAATGCTATAAGTATAAAAGTAATGAAATTTTTGGCTAAAATTACAAAGAAAAATAAAATATAAATTATTAGCACGGACCAAGAATTATTATTTTGATTATAATCTGCTTGTTTATTTATAGATAATTATTGTGATTTTATATACATTTGATGTAAATCATAATTTAAGAAAGCAGAAAAACAAGTATAAATAATGTCATATTTATTATATATTTTTAAATGTAAATACATTTTTTATTACAAATAAAATATGTATGTAAAAACATATAAAATATATGTTATATAATATAATATATTAAAAGATAATATTATTATAAAATATAAATAAAAAAAATAGAATAGTTTAATAATTCATTTCTGATCAAACTTTTGCTTCCATTGAGATCCATGTGTATGATGGAGATGTTTGAGGGCGACGAGCTGCTTAAAGGTCTAAATGGCCTCCAATCTTCTTTACCTATTCTGTGTGTACCTGTAAATCGAACCAGCTGGCAGTTCTGAGCCTAACCCAGTGTTGTGACCTCTGACCTTGGCAGGTGACTGCTGGCTGATGGCGGCTATCGCCTCTCTGACTCTGGACAAAGACATTCTGGCACGCGTGATTCACCCAGAGCAGAACTTTACCGACGACTACGCTGGCATCTTTCATTTCCAGGTAATGTTTACTAGCTGTCCAAATATTTGTGGACACCCCCTTACTGACGAATTCATTCAGCTGTTGAAAAGAAGGATAAATGAGCAGGTGTCCAAATACTTTTGTCCACACAGTGCTTGTATTTGAAACACATTTAGAGCTAGATGAGTATATTGGCTGAGGCTGACCAGCCTGACCAAGCTGTAGTCCATCTGCTGATGCTAATCTGTGTTAGCCACCCAATGCAGCACCAGATGGGCTACAGGGTGGACCCGTTAAGCAGGTGGACCTCATAAAGTGAACCTTGCTCTCCCCAGCTGTGGCAGTACGGGAGGTGGGTGGACGTTGTCATTGATGACTTGCTGCCCACCAGACAAGGGAAGCTGCTGTTCGTCCACTCAGTGGAGAACAATGAGTTCTGGAGCCCTCTGCTGGAGAAGGCCTATGCTAAGTGAGTGTGACCTGTGTGTGTGTGTATGTGTGGGCACAGCTGTAGCTGTGGTGCTGTGGAGGCGACGTGGTCTCAGAGGGTCTTGCTCTGCAGGGTGAACGGCAGCTACGAGGCTCTTTCTGGAGGCTTGGCAACGGAAGGCTTCGAGGACTTCACCGGAGGCATCGCCGAGCGCTACAAGCTGACCGCGGCCCCTCCGGGCCTGTTCAGCATCATGAGGAAAGCACTGAGTCGGGGGTCTCTGCTCAGCAGCTCTATATCTGTGAGTATGGCTTCACCAACTGCCCACTTTATTAGAAACCTCTCCTGTGTGGCTCCACCTTGTTGGTGTACGGTTAGAGAAAGTCTGGGTCAGTCCTCCTCTGTCCACTGCTGTGGTCACAAACGGACCAACTGAGTAGGGGTGCAACGTGGGTGTTTCTAATAAAGTGGCAGCATAAGGTAGGTGTTTCTTATAAAGTGGCCAGCGAGTGGAGGTGCAAGGTGGGGTTTCTAATTAAGTGGCCAGTGAGTGAATGTGCAAGGTAGGTGTTTCCAATAAAGTGGCCAGTGAGTGGAAGCGCAAGGTGAGGTTTCTAATAAAGTGGCCAGTGAGTGAATGCGCAAGGTAGGTGTTTCTAATAAAGTGGCCAACGAGTGGAGGTGCAAGGTGGGGGTTCTAATAAAGTGGCCAGTGAGTGGAAGTGCAAGGTAGGTGTTTCTTATAAAGTGGCCAGTGAGAGCAGGCGCAAGGTGGGGGTTTCTAATAAAGTGGCCAGTGAGAGCAGGCGCAAGGTGGGGGTTTCTAATAAAGTGGCCATTGAGAGCAGGCGCAAGGTGGGGGTTTCTAATAAAGTGGCCAGCGAGTGAATGCGCAAGGTGGGTGTTTCAAATAAAGTGGCCAGTGAGAGCAGTCGCAAGGTAGGTGTTTCAAATAAAGTGGCCGGTGAGAGCAGTCGCAAGGTAGGTGTTTCTAATAAAGTGGCCAACGAGTGGAGGCGCAAGGTGGGGGTTTCTAATAAAGTGACCGGCAAATGCAAGTATGAGGTATGTGTTTCTAATAAAGTGGCCAGCGAGTGGAGGCGCAAGGTGGCGTTTCTAATATAGTGGCCAGCCAGTGGAGGTGCAAGGTGGCGTTTCTAATATAGTGGCCAGCCAGAGGAGACGCAAGGTGGGGGTTCTAATAAAGTGGCCAGCAAGTGGAGGTGCAAGGTGGGGTTTCAAATAAAGTGGCCAGTGAGAGCAGACGCAAGGTGGGAGTTTCTAATATAGTGGCCAGCCGGTGGAGGTGCAAGGTGGGGGTTTCTAATAAAGTGGCCAGCGAGTGGAGGTGCAAGGTGGGGTTTCAAATAAAGTGGCCAGTGAGAGCAGATGCAAGGTGGGAGTTTCTAATATAGTGGCCAGCCGGTGGAGGTGCAAAGTGGGGGTTTCTAATAAAGTGGCCAGTGAGTAGAAGCGCAAGGTAGGTGTTTCTGATAAAGTGGTCAGCAAGTGCAAGTATGAGTTATGTGTTTCTAATAAAGTGGCCAGTAAGTGGAAGTATGAAGCAGGTGTTTCTGATAAAGTGGCCAGTGAGTTTCGTTTCTGTTTCTGAGCAGCCCAGCACAGCAAACGAAAAGGAGGCCAAGACCAAAGAGCATCTGGTGACGACCCACGCCTATTCCATCACCGGAGCAGAAGAGGTCAGCCTCAAGTTCGTCTCGCTAGCTGTGTTAGCTTCCCTAACCTCACACCCCGTCTGAATTTACCGCCCCGAGGACCCTCAGGCAAAAGTTAGCCTGGATTAGCCTGAGCTAACCCTGCTAGCCGGTATTATGACATGTGCTCTTGCCCTCAAATTTGGTTAGAAGTTGAGTGATGCTGTTGAGTGGTTGCTATGGTATTTTCAAGTTCTTACTGGTTGTTACATATTGGTTGCTAGGATGTTGCTTGGCAGTTGCTATGGTAACCCAGGTTGTTTTATAGCCATTTATCATTTTTTAGGCAGTGGCTGTAATTGCTGTTGCTTAGTGGTCGCTACAGTGTTGCCAGACATGTATCCCGCATGTCTGCTGTGGTGTTGCTAGACAGTTGCTGTGATGTTGTTTAGTGGTTGATAGAAGGTTGCTATAGTGAATGCTAGGTGGTTGCTATGGTGTTGCTAGGTGGTTGCTATAGTATTCTATTCTATGCCATGGTGTCGCTTAGCGTTTGCTAGATGACTGCTATAGTGGATGCTAGGTGGTTGCTATGGTGTTGCTCTTTTTATAGTATTTTAGGCAGTGGTTGTAGTGCCAGGCAGGTATCCCACATGGCTGCTATGGCGTTGCTAGGGGGTTGCTGTGGTGTTGCTACATGGCTGCCGTAGTGGATGCTGGGTGGTTGCTTGATGGTTGCTTTAGTGTTGCAAGGTGGCTCCTATGGAATTTTAGGCCGTTGCTGCGGTGTTGCACAGTGGCTGCCATAGTAAATCAGGCAGTTGCTAGGGTGTTGCCTAGTGGTTGCTATAGTGTTGCAAGGCAGTTGCTACGGTATAGCAAGTGGTTGCTGTGATGTTGCTAAAGTGGTTGATATGGTGTCCCTAGATAGTTGCTATAGTGTTGCAAGGTGGTTGCTGTGGTATGTCAGACAGTTGCTACGGTGTTGCCTGGAGGTTGCTATGTCGTTGCAAGGCGGTTGCTACGGAATCCCAGGTGGGTGCTATGGTGTTGCTAAATTGGTTGATATGGTGTTCCTAGATAGTTGCAAGGTGGTTGCTGTGGCATTTCAGGCAGTTGCTATGGTTCTTTTGGACAGTTGTGCTTATAAAATCAAATCTTTCACTGATTGTTGGCAGCATTACTGCCGTAGCTTCAATTAAAACACCTAAAGAAGCTAAATCTGGACACCAGACCTGTCTTGGCTGACCAGCTACTTTTCCTGTAAATAATGTCACCTGATCTTGCAGTAGTTTCTGAACTGCAGTGTGTCGTGGGGACTGTAGAGGGGGCACTCACCGCTGTGTCTGTAGGTTCACATGAGTGAGAGTCCAGTGGAGCTGGTGCGTCTCAGGAACCCGTGGGGTCACATGGAGTGGAACGGCGCTTGGAGTGATGGGTGAGCCGTCAATGAATTTTTTGTTTATTTTATATTATTTGAGTTATTTTTAGGTGGTTTAAAGGTTCCAGATCCTAAATGTTTTTAGGATTTTATGTTAATGAGCTCTGTTCTGATTGGTTGGCCTCATTCATAAATGTGTCCAGACTGAAACACTGCTTGTAAGCTTTAAGAATGAGTGTTTCAGTCTGGACTGGTTTTTGATTGGATTTTGGTAGAAATATATATATAAAAAAAGTCATCATGTGACTCAAGTTGAGATATGTTAATGAGCTGTGTTCTGATTGGTTGTCTCATGTATAAAGTATCAAGTATAGCTAAAACATTAGCTATACTTTTAGGGCAAGGGAGTTAAACCCTGAACGGGTTGGAGATATGCAAATTCAAATTCAATTTATTTAATGTATTCAAATCAGGCTGGTATATTTGCATATTGGGATATATATTTGCATATATGGACATTTGTGCAGTATGTATGCACTGTTCATTCCCCAGCCCATACATAGACACTGCATAGACAATGGCTGCGTCCCAAATGCGCACTACACACTAATACTATACGGAATAGACTGTATGCTAACCTTAATAGTGCCCTTTTCTAGTAACAGGAAGTGATGCAATGTTGCCATGCCAACACACGTCACCGCAGGTTCTTCTTATGCTGTCGTCGTTGCACTTAAGGTTATCGCTATCCGCCATTTTTCCGAATAATTGTATGGAGAAACGTGATTAGCTCCTCCCTTTCCATTTTGCATTGCATTGTGGGAGTATATATCTCAGATATTTAAGTATACTCAACTTTCAGACGATTATCTGCACTACGTACTTCTTACTCAAAACCTAGGCGGTGTTAGTGTTCGGTACACTATTGGGACGTACCCAATCCTTGTGTTTGTGATGTCATAAAAACTCAACTCAACTAATTTGCATATATTTGTTTGGTTCAACCTACAAGCGAAATGTTCAAAAATCAGCCCCGCCCGAAGCACTCCTGCTGAAGTTATGAGGAGTGCTCATCATTAAAGGAGGCCAGCCCATTAGAGCAGAGCTCATTTGCATAGAGCAGTCTTAAAGGCACAGTAACAGAAATAGCCACAGATTTAAAGGGGCCTGCCAGAGGTCTTGTGGAGTCCATGGTCAGATCAGTTGTGGCGGCAGGTGGTGCTAAGGTTGTGGTATGTGTGTGTGTGTGTGTGTGTGTGTGTGAGACAATGGCACATTTCTAATACACCACTCTGACCATCTTCTTCAGCTCCAAAGAGTGGGATCTTGTCTTGCCGGAGGAAAAAGGTAAACTGGACCACTCAGCTGATGACGGAGAGTTCTGGTAAGATTAATCAGTGTAGCATGGAGACGCATTCACTAATTACCCATCACACCTCACACACACACACGTGTGTATCGATTGTAGGTGCGATTTTGTGCATCGTAGCTGTCCAACGTGTCCAAAAGTGCTTGGTCCCCCTATAATTGCCCCCCCCCCCCCCCCCCCCACTAGCCCTCATTGCCGTTCTACTGTAACTAATGTAAAGGGCTTTTTTTTTTTGGAAGGTTCTTCATGCTCAATCATGGTTCTGTATGGAACCAACCTCCGTCTCCGTCTCTGACACTGTCTCCGTCTCCGTCCCTCTCTTCTCCAGGATGGCGTACTCAGACTTTGTGCAACGGTACTCTGTGGTAGAGATCTGCAACCTGACTCCAGACGCTTCTAGCTGTGAGGAGGTGCAAAGCTGGAACTTTTACCAGTTCGAGGGCAGCTGGAAGGTGGGCTCCACAGCCGGGGGCTGCGGTAATAACCCAGGTGCCTGTCGCTCATACGCACTCACACAATCCTTTGCCACTTTATTAGAAACCCTAGAAGTACTGTTAGAACCTCACCACTGCTGACCGTGTTGCTAAAATGCATCGTGTTGGTCAGGGTGTTCCGCAGGGTTCTATTCTTGGTCCCCTTTCTTTTCTCATTTTACAGTATTTCCAAACCATCCCAGTCGAAGTATCCTAGCAACATCATAGCCATCAACCACCTGGGGATTTCACCCTGGGGACTAGACAGTTGCAGCCTGGCTAAACTAGCCGTACAGTAGGTGGCTCTGATGCCGTTTCTGTTTCCTCCAGCTACATTCAGCTCGAACCCCCAGTTTGGGATAAAACTTGACCACATGAATGACAGGGACAATGACGGAGAATGCTCTGTCCTCGTGGGTCTGATGCAGAAAGGTGGGCGCAGCGAGAGAGATTTGGGACATGGCTACAACTTCATTGGCTTCGCCATCTACAAGGTACCACCACCACCACTACTGTTTCTTGCTTGGGTAATCTGGTCATTGGTGAGGGCTGTGGTTTCTAGGCCTGTTTACTTTATGGTGGTCTTAAAGGGCGGGGGGGGGGGGGGGGGTGTCAGTCTTGTATTGTAGTGATCTGGTGTTTTCTCTGTGTTTGTGTTGCAGGTTCCAGTCGAGGTGTGTATGTGCACACAGGACGATGGAGTGGATGCGGCGAGGATCCCTCTGGGCCCGATCATTTATTTTGTATTTATTTTATCGCAGATGTAAACAAATGCCCGTCCGTGTGTGTGCTTAACCTGTTGCGCATCCCTGTGTTTTTGCCTGTGTTGCAGCGTAAGGGCCGCAAGGATGTCCACCTGGGCCCCGATCATCTGCAGCGCCTGAAGCCGGTGGCGAAAAGCAGCTTCATCAACTCTCGCGAAGTGTGTGAGCGCTTTAAACTGCCGCTCGGAGAGTACGTCATCATCCCCTCCACCTTTGAGCCGGACCACGAGGGCAGTTTCCTGCTGAGAGTGTTCTCTGAGAAGTAGACGTCCTCCAATCCTCAATGATGGGGATCTATGTCTGTTTAATTATACATATAAATACAGAAAAACATACACTTTAATAATATATAATATAATTATACTTTATATATGTATAATGTTGTAATGTGATGAACCAAAACATTCCCGATACAAACACCCAACCCTAAGCTAGTGGCTGCCAGCGCTGTTTTTTTGACACATTCCCCATTTCGGCTTTGACGGACGGCCCAGTTTGAGCTCACGATAATGAGCCACTGCTCAACCCACCCCCCTACGGCCCCCCACCCCCCACTCACCCCTCTTTTTCAATAAATCAAGCCAAGCGTCAAGTCAAGACTCTAGTTTGTACTAGCTAGCGACCATTTACTTCACCTTGAGTTCATATCCCTAGCTCTCTCTCTCTTTCTCTGAGCCGTAGTCTGTAACTATACCTATACCAATCTTTCTCTCCATATTTATTTTATTTATTTTATTTATTTCATTCTTTTTGCTATCTGCAGTTAGTTTTTGTTGGACATGGTACATTTTCGTACATTCTGAAATAGCCCAAGACACTATATAGCCCAAATAAAAATGCATCTTGCAAACAAAGCTGCCTTTAGAAACTGCTTTTGCAAAAGTATGGGGGGCAGTGTAATTCTAATAAGCCTGCTGGTGATGTAGTGGTGATGGTGGTGTACTGTTTTCTCTCTTAGGCGGCCCACAAAAACTGACTAATGGACTGGAGCCTTAAATTTACACCCCCCCCCCCAAAAAAAAAGGGTCATTAAAAATTGCAACAATAAACTTATCAATTAAATAATATTTTATTTCTAGATTCTTCTTTCTCTTTGAAATATGTTGGCTAGATATTTAATGACATTCATATGATTGAGCCTTGGCAGCCGACGTCTAACTACCAGTGTTTTGGTTTAATGGAGTCAAACAGGCCCTTATTTTTGTTCTATTAGTAGGATAGTAAAATGATAGTAATGGGCCATTACTAGTAGTGCCACAAGGCTCGATTCTAGGGCCTTTGCTTTTCCATTTGTGCAGGTTACCTCTAGAAAAACTAGGAAGAATTTGTTACAATGAGAAATTATTATTATACACATCATCTAAAGAAGAGCAATCTTGAAGCTTGGCCTTCTGACTATTACTAGATCTAGCTCTTCAGTTTGGGTTCAGTGTTCATAAACACTGGCAAAAGAAGGAGGAAATGAACACCTGTATGATAACGCTAATTTCTGCTAGCCTTCCTGTGGGGTTGTGTTTGTGGGAGCCCCTTGTAATGAATGTATTAAGCTACTTTAAGTACTTTAATTACCCAGATACAGCTTGTCTAGTCCCTGTAGAGAAGTACTGCCAATAGAATAGGACTCAACATGAGCCGTTTGGCACCATGCCTCCTAATGCCAGGCGTGGGCTAGTAGAGGGGTATAGAGCACCCCCAGCATTGAGCTGTGGAGCAGTGGAAGAACTGTGTTCTCTGGAATGATGATGGTGCTGGTGCTCTGTCCAATACTTCTGGGATGAGGTGAGGTGGTGTCGCTCAGTGCCATCAAATCCTCACAGCAATGCTCCTCCAAAATCTACTAAAGACAACTGAGCAACCACACAAGACGCCATAGCATATGCCCCAGCAATCACCTAGCAACCACTTAACCACCTAGGTTGCCACAGCAACCCCTAACCCCCATTAAAGTTTAACGGTACTAAAAATCACTAAAGTCTCTAGACTAGAACGTAGCTCAACTGAAAGTATGCTGTTTTTACCTTCTTCCTAATTCGTCCAAACCCCGCCTGACAAAAAGTGCCCGGGGGGGCGGAGAGACTCAAACTCCCTTAACCCGCTTCTGGAAGCCGTAACCCTCACTGTCAGTGTTTACACCCTTCCTGAGAGGAGAAATGTCAACAACGGCCTCAACCTTAGGCAGGGTGCGAGCCAGGGCCTCCGTTCCGTACCTGGACCAAGACTTCCAAGTGTTGAGGAACAGGTGTCTGAGTAGTGGGCAGCTGTTTCGTGACCCTGCTTTCCCTGCTGCCCCCGAGTCCTTGGGCTTTGATGAACTCGGACCCACCTCGCCCAAGACCACAGGAGTGCAATGGATGAGACCCAGGGTAAGTGCTGCCAAAGTCAGGCTAACCAAGGTCATGTTATGAGGTAAAGGAAGTGCAGTAGCAGATGTTTGTCCGCTCAGCTGCTCACTGTGTCGCGCAGGACCTGTGCTCCAACCCCCAGTTCATCGCCGGCGGGGCCACGAGGACGGATATCTGCCAAGGGTCCCTAGGTAAGTGGTGACGGAGTGATCTGTGGATCTACAGAAAGCTTAGGCTCATGCTGGCAGAAACTGCAGTCACTCTCACACGCCTACCTGCTCTTAGGCTGCGGTCAGAAACTCCCCGAGCCTGTTATGCCAGAGCCTTTGTTCTGAGGAGCTCTCTGGTGTTTATTTAGCTGAGCAGCCATGTCATAAATGCTGAAGATCAGAGGAGATGCGATATGGGCCAGATTCCAGAGGCGCAACGGCACTTGCAGCACTGTAAACTGTAAACTCATTCATGAAGCCGCTGTAACGGTGTACCACTAGCTTTTAGCCACTCCGGAGGCTCTAGTGCGCCAGATAAGGACATCGGTCCTTGCTTCAGTTGGCCTAGCGTTAGCTTTTAGTCCTTTCAGAGGCCCATGAGGCTCCAGTGTGCCAGATAACGCCACCAGTCCTTGCTTCAGTTGGCCTAGCGTTAGCTTTTACCCACTCCAGAGGCCTGAGAGGCTCCAGTGTGCCAGATAATGGCATCAGACCTTATTTTGGCTGGCCTAGCGTTAGCTTTTAGCCACTCCAGAGGCCTGAGAGGCTCCAGTGTGCCAGATAATGGCATCAGACCTTATTTTGGCTGGCCTAGCGTTAGCTTTTAGCCACTCCAGAGGCCCGAGAGGCTCCAGTGTGCCAGATAACGCCACCAGTCCTTGCTTCAGTTGGCCTAGCGTTAGCTTTTACCCACTCCAGAGGCCTGAGAGGCTCCAGTGTGCCAGATAATGGCATCAGACCTTATTTTGGCTGGCCTAGCGTTAGCTTTTAGCCACTCCAGAGGCCTGAGAGGCTCCAGTGTGCCAGATAATGGCATCAGACCTTATTTTGGCTGGCCTAGCGTTAGCTTTTAGCCACTCCAGAGGCCCGAGAGGCTCCAGTGTGCCAGATAACGCCACCAGTCCTTGCTTCAGTTGGCCTAGCGTTAGCTTTTACCCACTCCAGAGGCCCGAGAGGCTCCAGTGTGCCAGATAACGCCACCAGTCCTTGCTTCAGTTGGCCTAGCGTTAGCTTTTACCCACTCCAGAGGCCTGAGAGGCTCCAGTGTGCCAGATAATGGCATCAGACCTTACTTTGGCTGGCCTAGCATTAGCTTTTAGCCACTCCAGAGGCCTGAGAGGCTCCAGTGTGCCAGATAACGACATCAGTCCTTGCCAAATTTGGCTTAGCAGCTTTTAGCACTTGGACCTCTACAGTCACTAGTTATATACTGACAACAAACTGAAGAAGTATTATGGGGGATCTAGGCTGCTGCTAATCCAGCTTACTGCAAGACATTTGCTTTCATCCCGGCAGGTGACTGCTGGCTGATGGCGGCAATCGCCTCTCTGACTTTGAACCAAGATGTCCTGGCACAGGTCATTTACCCAGGACAGAGCTTTACGGAGGACTACGCTGGGATCTTTCACTTCCAGGTCAGAGTCTGCTGCTGTCTAGCTGAGGACACCCAGAATAGCAGCGTATTGTTTAATAATGATTGGTTTAATTCTCTCTACAGCTGTGGCAGTATGGGCAGTGGGTGGACGTCGTCGTTGATGACAAACTGCCCACCATAAATGGAAAGCTGTTGTTCGTCCAGTCAGCTGACAGAAATGAGTTCTGGACGGCACTGCTGGAAAAGGCCTATGCTAAGTGAGTGCCTAATTGCGACAGTCCTCTAAAACTTCTTCACAGGTGCATAATTAAATGACCGACACTGCTTTCACTAATCTGGGCTGGACGCAGGACCCCGAGACCCCGGGACCTGGACGATCTCCAGCCTTTTAGTAATGCATTCATTAGAAGGTGTGTCCTCAAATGTGGGGGATATATAGGGGGTGTAATTATAAAAAAGTTTGTGGACACCTGCTTATCTGCTCATTCAATGTTTCCTCTGGAATTAAGGGTATTCATAGGGAGTGTGTCCCCTCCTTGTCGTGTCTTTATTGATGTTAAAACATTGCTGCGAGGGTTTGATTGTATTGAGACACTGATGAGCTCCAATAGGTCAGTGGTCTCCAACTATCCAGTTCCTCTGGTTCTTTAACATAATATGACTGAGGCAGTGTATCTCCATGCTCTTCAAGGGTGAACGGCAGCTACGAGGCTCTGAAAGGGGGGTGTGCCATTGAAGGCTTTGAGGACTTCACCGGAGGCATCTCGGAACGTTACCAGCTCAGCGAAGCTCCAGCCAACCTGTTTCGGGTCATGAAGCGGGCCCTGAAGAGAGGCTCCCTGCTGAGCACTGCTATAGCCGTGAGTTCCAAAGCTGGCATGAAGTTCTGCTGGGTAGACATGGGCTCTAACATTCTAACGTGTTGCGTTTTTGAGCAGGGCCATGTGGACGAGGCGGAGGAAGTGACCAAGGAGCAGCTGGTCAAGAGACATGCCTACTCCGTCACAGCGGCAGTAGAGGTCAGGCACAGCGGTATTAGAAACCCAGGTTCTAAAGGATTGAGCTCCTGTTCTCACTGACGGAAGTTTCTGCCGATTTTCTCTGCTGTAGGTTCATGTGGGAGCTGGTCAGGTGCAGCTGGTGCGCCTGAGGAACCCCTGGGGTCACAAGGAGTGGAGCGGTGCTTGGAGTGATGAGTAAGGCTCTTGGCCAATCATGGATCATGCTGATTTGGATACTGTGATACTGTGGTTGAGGCCGGTCTGGAACAATGCGTTGCTTTCAGGTCAGGGTCGTCTGGCACTTGTCTCAGACTCCATGGTTTTTGTACTCAGACTTATCTTGGACTGGTCAGTATTTGTAATTAGACTTGTCTTGGACTAGCTAGCACATGTACTTAGACTTGTCTCGGATAAGATAGTATTTGTACTTAGACTTGTCTCGGATAAGATAGTATTTGTACTCAGGCTTGTTCTCTTGGACTAGATAGTATTAGTAGTCAGACTTTAATTGGACTAGCTAGTACTCATGTTTAGACTTGTCTGGGACTGGATAGTATTTATGCTCAGACTTGTCTTAGACTAGACAACACATACTCAGACTTGTCTTTGACAATGTGACAATGTGATCAGACTTGTCTTGAACTAGATGGTATTTGTACTCAGACCTGTTTTGGGCTAGAAAGTATTTGTTCTCAGACTTTTCTAGGATTGGACAATTTGTACTTAGACCTGTTTTGGACTAGCTAGCACATGTACTTAGACTTGTGTTGGATAAGACGGTATTAACACTCAGACTAGCTAGCACTTGTCCTTAGACCTGTCTGGGACTAGATAGTATTAGTACTCAGTCTTGTCTTGGACTAGATAGTTTTTGTTCTTAGACCTGTCTAGGATTGGATAGTATTAATGCTCATACCTTCCTTGGACTAGATAGCACTTGTACTTAGACCTGTCTGGGACTAGATAGAACTTGTGCTCACACTTGTCTTGGACTAGCAAGCACATGTACTTAGGCTTGTCTTGGATAAGATAGTATTTGTACTTAGACTTGTCCTGGACTAGACAGAACTTGTACTCAGGCTTGTCTTGGACTAGATAGTATTAGTAGTCAGACTTTTATTGGACTAGCTAGCACTCATGCTCAGACCTGTCTGGGACTAGATAGTATTTGTGCTTAGACTTGTCTTGGAAAAGACAGCACTTGTACTCAGACCTGTCTGGGGCTAGATAGAACTTGTGCTCAGACTTGTCTTGGACTAGATAGCATATGTACTTAGATTTGTCTCGGATAAGATAGTATTAGTATTCAGACTGGTCTTGAACTAGAGAAAACTTGTGCTCAGACTTTTCTAGGATTGGACAATATTTGTACTTAGACCTGTTTTGGACCAGCTAGCACATGTACTTAGACTTGTTTTGGATAGCTAGTATAGACTAGCTAGCACTTGTACTCAGACCTGTCTTGGACTAGATAGTATTTGTGCTCAGACTGGTCTTGGACTAGCTAGCACATGTACTTCGACTAATACTATCTCAGATAAGATAGTATTAGTATTTAGACTGATCTTGGACTAGATAGAACTTGTGCTCAGACTTGTCTTGGACTAGATAGTATTTGAGCTTAGACTTATCTTATACTAGACATCACCTGTACTCAAAACTGTTTGGGACTAAGTAGCATATGTACTAAGATTTGTCTTGGATAGTATTAGGATAGTATTAGCATTCAGACTGATCTTGGACTCGATAGAACTTGTGCTCAGACTTTTCTAGGATTGGACGGTATTTGTACTTAGACATGTTTTGGACTAGCTAGCACTTGTACTCAGACCTGTCTGGGACTTAATAGTATTTGTGTTCAGCCTGGTCTGGGACTAGCTAGCACATGTACTTCGACTAATTCTACCTCAGATAAGATTTAGACTGGTTTTGGACTAGATAGAACTTGTACTCAGACTTGTCATGGACTGCATAGACTTTGTGATTGGGCTTGTTTAGGACTAGCTAGCACATGTATTTAGACTTGTCTTTGACTAGATGACACTCGTACTTAGATCTTATTTGTTCTCAGGCCGGTCCAGGATTGGATAGTGTTTGTGATCAGACTTTATATTCAGATCCATTTAGGACTGAACAGTGTCCTAAAGAAGAGACGGATGAACCTGTTTTAAAGAACCTGTTTCATATATCTAAGAAGATTCTCTTATCATCTATCTCAGATCCAGAGAGTGGAGTAGCGTCCCGCCACAGGTCAAGGCTAAACTCAATCACTGTGCAGATGATGGAGAGTTCTGGTGAGTTTTCTTAAAGAAAGAGTATATTGGTCAAAGATGTCCCCCTTCCTTCTGCCTGTGATTCCCAGTGCTTTTGTCTCCTGGTCTCTCTTGCAGGATGTCATACACAGACTTTAAGGAGCAGTACTCAAAGCTGGAGATCTGTAACCTGATTCCAGATGCTCCAAGCCACAGTCGTGTTGGCCACTGGGACCTTTGGCAGTTTGAGGGTACCAAAATAATATCAACCAGCCCTTTACAATAACAAATTATAATATGCATGCCATCAAAAGTCAGTGAGGACTCCTGCCACCCAGATGTTCAAGTTCAAATTCAAGACATTTCAGGCATCCTTGGGGTTGCAGTTACTTGTCCGAGTCAGCAGAGGGCGCGTATAGCCGGACAAGGCAGAAGCAGGGCTTATACTGTGGACAGTCTGGGAGAGCCTTGGCCTCCCAGGCCTCCTCGGTGTTTAAGTGAGAGAGATTAGTGAGACTAGTGAGAGAGACTAGTGTCTGGGCGGCCAAGGTCCTGTTATGCCTCACATGGGTGTCCTTCAGCTGGGGTTCACCAGCAACCACTAGCCAACCATGATTTCTCTGCTGCACCCCAACATGGCCTCTGAATTGAGGAGCCTTGGGCCAATTCAGCACCCTGGAGAGCGTCCGGTAATAATAATGGCACGATTCCGAGAGCCCAAAAGGAGTGAAGCCGGGGGAGGCCTGTGGTGTCTCCCTCACTGCAAAGAGCTGGTAGGGGTGGAGGAGGTCCCAGTTGAGTCTCATCAGCCGGGGCGGCATGGGCTTTGGTGATTGGCCGGAACCTCGGAGGTTCTGAGGTTTGCGAGGATATTTAGTGCCTTAAATGGCCTCCCCATGGGACGCCCCTCATGAGCACCCCCTTATGGTCAGTTCTAAACCTGTTCTTTTTTGCTACAGTTGCTACATAGAGTTTTTCTGCTTTCTCCAGCTACGTTCAGATCTAATCGGCAGTTCCTGATAAAACTGTCTAGCAAGGGCCAGGGTGGCACGCGCACCTGCTCCGTACTCGTGGGTCTGATGCAGAAAAACGTCCGCAAACAGAAACAGCTTGGATGCCACTTCAGCAACATCGGTTTTGCCATCTATCCGGTAAGATATGAGGCTAATCCTTCTTAAGTGACACGACTGAGTGCTAATATTGCTCGCTAAAAACAGTGTTCTCCGGTGTGTGTTTGTGTTTCAGGTCCCGAAAGAGGTGCGTACAAGCAAACATTGCCTGTATCTCTGGATGCTTTTACTTTCGCTTTTTACAGCTCATCCCAAAGGGCTTGATTCAGTTATTACCTGACGAGCTGGGTTGACGATCAGGTTGTGTTGGGGAAGGACATAACTGAACTTGTGCATGGCGTTGGATCCCCAGGTCTGGCGATACCATAGCTCTAGATCTGTGGTTCCTTACCTTGAACCTGGAGGACTTTCTGTCCTGGACACATTTTTTTGTGTTTACCCTGCTCCCAGCACTCCTGGTCCACCTGATCAGCTAATTTATAAGACCTTCCTGAGCTGAAGGTATTGAGGTATTGAGAGCAGGAAACCACAAAAATGTTCATCAGTGTAGATGAGTGGTCTCCAACCCTGCTTCTGGAGAACTTCCTTCCCACAGACTTTGGGCCCAAGCCTAATCCAGCCCTTCAGATCCAAGTGATGACTGCCTTCTGTAAAGCTTACCTGGCTGAATGGGGTGTGCTTAGATATGGGTTGGAGTTGAAGCCTGGATGAAAGCAAATCTCCATGAGGAGGGTTGGAGACCACCGCTCTAGATGTGTAGATGCACGTTTACATACTCTTGTGTATATCCTCAGTATGCAGGTCGCAAGGGCGTCCATTTGAGTTCTGAAGCGCTGTCTCGCATGAGGGCCGTCATCAGATCTGAACAACACCCGATGCGTGAAGTGTGCCAGCGCTTCGAGCTGCTTCCTGGAGAGTACGTCATCATTCCCTCCACACATGAGCCGAACCAGGAGAGCAGTTTCCTGCTGAGGGTGTTCTGTGAGAAGTAGCCTCTAGGTCTGTGCTTCCAGAGATGTTTGCAGATGTGCTGGAACACAGTTTACAGTCCAGCAGATTCTGTCCTTTTTTTAAGTGAGTCTTCAGAGTTAATAAAAAAGTTTGTTGGAGTTTTTCACCTTTCCTGCTTTGTGGAATAAGAAATGCTTAAACCATCAGCAGCCGGAGCCAGAGGGAGCACAATCGGCCTAGCTCTCGCTCCCCAGTGTGAGGCTGGCCAACGCGAGAATCTACCAGCCGATGAATCAGAGCTGGGTCGCCCTCCTGGCACTTTCCTCCAAATGCATTTGATAGCTATCTAAAATTGGGTAAAAATAAATAAATAAATAAATAAATAAAATGTATATGCAATGTTTTTGCTGCTACTGATTATTATTATTATGACAGCAGATCAGATAAGTGTTGTATAATCCGGGCAACAGAAAACAAAAATTATGGAATTTTTAAAATAAAATGTTATAAATTATTAATTATTATTTTTTGACCATATTGACAATATTGACATTTAAGATCAAAAACAAAATTTCAGTTGACAATTTGGAGAGAAAATTAGCAAGGGTTTAGGTAACAGTAGCATTAAATGCAGATAAGAATAATAAACAAATAAAATAAAGAAAATAAAATATTTTAAAAATTCTCTGTTTTTAAAAACACATATTTTTATTTAAAAGTTAGAAAGCAAACATGTTTATATAACATGTAAGATTTAGATCTACATAGCTTACTCATTAAAGTGACAGTTCTAAAGTGATTTCATAATTTTTATTTCTTTATATATATATATATATATATATATATATTACTTTTATAGAAATAGAAATAAATATTGCTTACTATTACTTTATTATTTTTGTTTGAAGTTAGAATCCATAGTTCTACTGGGTGAAGTCTGTGTGAACCTACTTCATTTCTGACTATAAATATCTGACTTTAATAGCACAGCATGGGATTTATTAATTTGTTTATTTAATTATTTTCAGTAAAACGCTCACCATTAAACGTAAAGGGCCTCTTGCAGTCCCCGGTAACTGCTGCCATCTACCAGGCAGTGCGGTGAACTGCAAGATTAAAAAGGTAGGAAAATCATTAAAAGAGCACCTTGCCAACTGTGAAGCATGGGGTTGTGTTGCAGCCAGTGGCATTGGAAATACTTCAAGGGAGGAATACATTTCACAAATTACCAGCAAATGCTGGATACAAACGTCAAACCATCCATTAAAATGCTGAAATTGAAAAGAGGATGTACAGAAACCCAGCTAGCGGTGGCTATAGTTACTATATATGGGTCTACGAAAGATAAGTTTTGTGTCATGTCACAAAACTGCTCTACTGAGAGCTAACTCTTCTATGAAAGTTTATGGGAGACGATGTCACATTATATTATATAACATTATAACACATTTAAGGCCAAAAACTGGTCTTGATAAGCATTTTGATAAGCATTTTAGGTAATAACTTTCTGTATGGGGGCGGGGTTTATAGGGTACTAAACTTTTCAGATGTCTAGTTCCATTCCCCACCACTGTAAACAGGCCTGGTTTAGAAAATGTCTCTAGAACAGAGCACTTCTCATAAAACCCCTCTCAAAAAATAGATACAATTTTAACCATTTAATTATACAGAGAATTTTTGAAAATGGGTGACATTCCTCTTTAAGTACTTAACACTGAGTTTGAATGTGGTATAAGGGGTCATGCTGAACCATTAGCATTTGTCCTCCTTAAACAAACCCCCTTTGTAGGAATGCTGAAAGGATGAGTTGCTAATAAAGGTTTGCATCCCTCCATGTTTCCCTCCAAACCCAGCTGGTGCTAGTGATGGGAACCAAGGGTCCGGATGTCTACAACAGGTCTGTGGGGTTATTTTACCTCACTAAATACATTTGAGGCCAAAATCAGATCTTAAAAATCTCATAAATCAACGTTCCCAGCATCAAACAGTGCATTTACAAGCATTTCAGGTTATAATGTTCTCTGTGGGGGCGGGGTTTATAGTGTACTAGACTTTTCAGACGTCTGGTTCCATTCACCACCACAGTGAACAAATCTGATTTAGCAAATTTCTCTGGAACAGAGCATTTCTCACAAAACCTCTCTAGGTGACTTAGTTAACATTTTAATCGTTGAATTATTCATAAAGTTTGAAGAAGGGGTGAAATTCCCCTTTAATGGCTTAACAGCGATGGAAATGCGGTCTAACGAGGCGTCTTCCTGCCTCTCTGACAGCCATGACAGCCGGAGCAAACCCCGCCTGAGACCGAGCTTTAGGAGGGGCGGGGAGGACTGAAGTTACTCAACTCACATCTGGAAGTCTGAGCTCTCTCAGTCCGTGTTTGTAAGAGTGTGTGAGAGAGTGTGTGTGTGAGACAGAGAGAGAGAGAGATACCAGAGGAGAACCATGTCGGGAGTGGCTTTAACTTTGGCCAAGAAGCGAGCCAGGGCCGCGGGGTTCGGCACCAACGCCAAGGCCAACAAGTACCTGAACCAGGACTACGAGGGGCTGAGGAGCCAGTGCCTGAGCAGCAGGCAGCTGTTCTGCGACCCCGCTTTCCCCGCCGCCCCGGAGTCGCTGGGCTTCAAGGAGCTCGGAGCCAGTTCCTACAAAACCCGGGGAGTGCAGTGGAAAAGACCCGGGGTAAGAGCTGCTGCGTTCAGGCTGCGCTGAGGCAGCGTTACCCTTCAGTGAAGTGGGGGGTGGGGGTGGGGTTTCGTCTCAGATTTTTTTTTTTTTTTTACATTTATTATTAATTAATTAATTAATTAATCTCTGTTTTATATATTTATAAATATATATTTATATTTATATATATATGGTTTAGTCAGTGTGTTGGGGACTGGGTGTGCCTTGTGGTTAATAGGCAGCTCTGTCGCTCCTTCAGCCTCAGGGATGTTGTGCGTCGCTGAAGCAGAGAAAAGCAAAGCAGCATTTTTTAGCCTTAATTTCTGGTATTTCCTCCTGAAATCTTGCTTTTCTAGGGAAAAATCGTTAAAAAAAGATATACATCATCATATAAATCAACTTTTTTGTAACATTTTTATGGTGAACTCTAATGTTAGCTAGCTTCACAAGTATCACAGGTTACTGAGGCAGCCCTCTCATCCCAAATCTCATGTTTTTATGTCATTTTTTGCAATAAATTTCTATAATTTAGGATTATTTTTCTACTTTGGGTCAGTCTAGGTGTCTAAAAATTCCTCACCTTAATTAAAAAGTACTGAAAAGGTGAAGTAAGGCCAGATTTTGCACACCGTTCTCAGTAAGGCTGTGTTCCCGAGGGCAAAACAAGGCCCTATGTGGACGTATATAGCTTTGACCTATTGACCTATAGGTGTTTTGGTCCCCACCGAGGTGTTGCAGGACAATTGAGGGACGTTTTAGGTCTTAAGGACAGGTTCAATAAGCCAGCTAATCCTCAGTTCAACCAAAAAAGTACAAAAGTACTAAAAAGGTGGAGCAAGGCCTGATTTTACACCCACAGTTCCTAAGAAGGCCGTGTCCCAGAGGCCAAAACGAGGCCCTTTTCGGGCGTTTATAAATTTGACCTATTGACCTATAGGTTTTTAGGTCTTGCAGGACAATTGAGGGACGTCTGAAGTCTCAAGGACAGCTTCAGTAAGCCAGCTGATCCTTCCAGTTCCATCAAAATGTACTGAAAAGGTGGTGTAAGACTAGATTCCACCCAGAATTTGACTCGGCGGGACGAACTGAGGACAGTCTACGTATCAAGAGCAGGTTTAGGTTCCATCTAATCTTCATTTCAGTCAAAATAAGCTGAAAGGGTGGTGTAAGACCAGCTCCATGGTTGGCGTAATTGGTGTATTTGGAGATTACTTGAAGCTCAGCCGTCTGCTCTGTTGTGCAGGAGCTGTGCTCGAAACCCCAGTTCATCGTCGGCGGGGCCACGAGGACCGACATCTGCCAAGGAGCCTTGGGTAAGTTGGGGCAGAAGCCAAATTCCGCTGATCCGTGTTTGTAGCGCTTCAGTTAGCCTCTGGTTAGCCGCTTGCAGCAAACCCTGAGAGTCAGGAAGTGGCGAGGCCGTCTTACCGCCCACCCGACACACCTGCTGCTGCTGCAATACGTCGACCTGGCTGCTGCTGCTGCCCTCGTAACGCCGCTAGCCGAAACAGCCCGAACCTGTTGAACAGCCTGTTGTGTGGAGCCTGTAGGTAATTAGATGGGCGTAGCTGCAAGTCTGAGTGTTTAATTGTTCCATAGGTGTGGGTTTTGCTGGGGTGGGGGTGTGTGTTTGGGGGAGGGGGGGGTGGTGCGACTAGGCTGGTTGTTGTTTTCAGGAAAGCACTTAGAAGACCATAAGCTCATAAGACCCCTTGAGGACCTCCTTGACCCTGTCTAGTCTGGAACCCGAATTCAGACCCAGAGACTCGTTTAAACCAGATACAAATCCATAGCAACCATGTAGTAACACAATATGAACCACTAGCAACCATCAAACAGCTTGGTAGCAACTCATTGGCAACACCACAGCAACCAACTGGGACACCCAATCAACCATCTAGCAACAAAAAAAAGCAATCAGCTAGCACCTAGGAGCCATGAAAAAAACCTCAATTGCAACTGCTTGGCTACACCATAGCAACCACATGTCAACACCATAAGCACAAGCACTAGCAACCACTAAACAACTCAATAGCAACAGAATAGCATTGCAACACCATATTAACCACCCAGCAAGCACTGAATAACTCAATTGCCAGTCCTTAGCAACACCATCGCAAACACCTGGGATACCATGGCAACCATGTTGCAACACCATTTTAACCACCTAGCAAACATTAAACAACTTGGTACCAGCTAAATAGCAACACCATAGCAACACACTATTAACCACTAGAAACCATGAAACAACTTAAAGTAGCAACCACCTAGCACCTAGGAACCATGGAACACCTCAATAGCAACTGCTTTGCAACACCATAGCAACCACCTGGGAAATTATAGCAACCATCTAGCAACACCATAGCAATTACCTAACAACATCTTTGCAACCATGTGTTCACACCATAGCAACTGCTTAGCAGTGCCTGGGTTGCAACACCATATTAACCACCAAGCAACCACTGAACAACTCAATTGCAAGAACTTAGCAACACTACAGCAAACACCCGGGATAGCATAGCAACCTTGCAGCAACACCATATTAACCACCTAGAAACCACTAAACGACTCAAGTAGCAATTACATCAAAACCGCCTGGGATACCAAAGCAATCACCTGGGATACCAAAGCAACCACTTAGCAACGCCATGGCGAGCACCAGGCAACCTGTTCCTGTATTCGGCCACATCACCCGCCCCTCTACAAGCACCAGAATGAAGCGTGTGTTGGTGTGGGAGGCGAGCTGACGGTTGGGGCTCATTTTCCCCAACAACACCAGATAGTGGATTTACACACGGACATGAAGTTTACACACACACACACACACACACACACACACACACACACAAACACACCCACATACGTCACGGTTAGTTTGGCTGCGGGACAGACAGGCTCACCCTGAATGCTGTGGGGGGGTTTTCTTCCTCCGTTTTCAGTGCAAACAGCTGCTGAAGAATGGAGGAGATTACCTGCAGGGCCAGGTGTGTGTGTGTGTGTGTGTGTGTGTGTGTGTGTATACAGTGTCCTGACTCATGGGGAAAGCATTAGGAGGGGTTGTCACACTGGGCACAGGGCCCTGTCTCGTAGTAGGAGGAGGAGGTTGGCTGCGTATTGGCTTGGGTTTTCGGGGGTTCTGAAACCCGTAACCGAGTAACCGGCCCATATACAGGTTCGAGCTTGAAGGGGGACCCGTCGTCCCTCTCGCCCAACGCCCAGCGCCTGTCTTCTGGCTATAGATCTTCAGAAGGGCGGCAGGTGCCGGATCTGCGGGACGATGGGCCACGTGGTGCAGGTAGCTCCTTTGCCACGGTTGATGTCAAAGTACAGCGTCTACCATCAGAAGGAGACCAGAAGGAGATCTTCATGGGAGCTGTGCAGGGAGGAAAGGGGGAAACCCAAGGCTGAAGTTTGCCAGAGAACATCTAGACCGAGAACTAAAGACCAGGACATCTAAAAAAATGTGGACGATGGATGGCTTTGTCTCAGCAGAGATGCAAACCGCTGGGTGTGTCCCTCACAAGAAGATCAGGCCTATTCAAGGCAAATGCACAACAGATCCTCCTATGGTCTGAGTCCATATAGGGCCTGTAGAGAGTCTCAGAGAGCTCACAGAGCTGCAGTGCAGTCCTTTGTAATCTGCCGTTCGCACGAAAGTCCCCCTAAAGCACTTCTGAAACCTGATCCATGTGGCAGACAAAAGGAGGTGGACCCTTTCACTGTTTCAATACCAAACACACACACACACACACACACACACTTGCACACTCAGCCGCGAGGAAGAGGAACTATAGCTCGGAGGTTGCGTGACTTTGTGACCACAGACTGGCTGAGCTGACGATTTGCATGTCTCGTCCTGTGTGTGGCATCACGTTGTTTGTTAAGCAGTATTGCCACTGCAATACTGGTAGATGCACTCTGTGGACAAAAGTATTGGGACACCTGCTGATCCGCTGGGGGCGTTCGAAGAAATCCCGACCTCATATCCATCATTCCAGTGAACACAGTTCAGTGCTGGGGGCTTTAAAACCCTCTAGATCCATGTTGATCTACTGAAGAGAGTCAGAGTCCTCTGCAGGGACTAGACAAGTGTGTGTGTGTGTGTGTGTGTGTGTGTGTGTGTGTGTAAGTGCAGTTGCAGATCAGTATCAGCAATGGGTGCAACTTAAAGTTGATAAACGCATTCATTAGAAGGGGTGTCCACAAACATTTGGCCATGTAGCGCCTTGATTTGACTTTACTGCATAGGGAGGCTCAGTCTTCAATTAGGGAAGTCTAAAGGCAATAGAGTTCCCGAGTGAGGAAAGGCTTCCCTGCAATATGGAGGCTACCACCACCATGCTTCACTGTCGAGATGGTGCTTGTTGAGGGGAAAGGGTGGTGTCAGGCAGGTCTTATAGGGTGTTCCCAGAAAGCAGTCCCTTGAACCCCACAGCCGACTTGGATATCATTGCTGTCCATCTCCATCCCTTTATGGTATGAAGGACATATAGGGACGCTTGTGGGATCCATGCCATGAATAATTGAGGCTGTTCTGAGAGCCTACAGAACGGCAGAAGCAGGATGATGCTCTTCAGTATGGGCGGCATGCAGTGCGGGTTGAAGTGTGGGCGTCGAGTACGTGTGCAAACATGCTATCATTGTGCATTCCACGACAAAGATCTCCCTTGCACTTGGTTTTCTCAGCAATAAATTACCCAGTGTCTCCTGCCTTTGGGACGTCCGTCTGTTCCTTGGACAACCGTCAGTCAGATGCCATTTGACCACAGTTGCCATCCCCACTCCTGTATTGAAAACGAGCCTCCTAGAAGCAAGGGAGGCCCGAGGACGTCGTCCAGAATCCGAGCTAGGGGAAGTCAAAAACGGACTGCTAAGACGCTTGTGTTATCATGCCAGGCGGAGCTCAGCTATGATGCAATGTAGAGACTTTGCATATCGATCGATACCCGATACCAGTCCGATACCATTGCTGAATTAATAAACCCTACACCTCACCATGTGGGAGAGACTTAAGGCATCAACAAAAAAAGAACGTAATAGGATCGGTTCCATGGATCAGCCTGATTATCCGATACCCGACCCAGCTAATTTTGTTAATATCGGGACCGATATGCGATCCCAATATCGGATCGGTGCATCCTCAGACTCGACTAACAAAATAGGCCCCAGAGGACCAGTGGCTCCAACGCAGTCAAAGCACTGGAACCACAAATGTTCCGTTAGGTTGTCATGCCTACCTGTGAAGTAGTTCCACACTGCAGGCTCTAAACTGTTCTGCTGCCTCCGGAGAACGCTCCTCGTTGCTGTGGGCTAGGAGCAATGTCCACCAAGGAAACACCAAGAGAGCTCTGCTAGAGCACAGCGGTAAAAACATAGGATCCCAGTACTGGAAAAGACTGGATCGAATTGGGACGTCCGCCATAATTGCTGCCATAATTACTTCCAAAAATGAATGTCTAATGATTAATTAGGGAAGGGGATGGTGGTGGTGGGGGGCACTGGGAGGCGTATTTGTAGCACTGTGCTAAAGCTAACCCCGTCGTGTGGAGGCTGCACTGTAGGCTGGCTAGCTCTCACTGTTCTCACTGGCTGTGTCCCTCTCTGTTTGTGTTCAGGGGACTGCTGGCTCCTGGCAGCCATCGCATCTCTCACTACGAACGAGGACGTGCTGGCCAGGGTGGTCCCCAGTGGCCAGGATTTCGGGTCCAGCTACGCTGGCATCTTCCACTTTCAGGTATCGGCGTCCTGGGAGGGGTAACTGTGTGTGCTGGGATGGGTGATCATGTTGGGATCAGTTAAATGAAAAATAAAAAAGAAATCTGTAGCTTCTCATTTCTCAAGACATTTGAGCTGACAAAATGTTGAATGACCGTCGTTACATCGTCCTAAATACTGTTCTGTTTACAATAATACAAAACTAATTTGGTTGCAGACTCTGGAAATTGATCATTGTGGCATATTATTTCACATTCTCTAAAGTCATTGGAAACATTGGATATAACACAATGTAAATTTCATTTAGCAGTTTATAGCTTTTTTGTAAACTTTGATTAGCAGTTTATAGTATTTTTTGTAAATTTCATTTAAAAGTTTATAGCTTTTCTGTAAACTTTGATTAGCAGTTTATAATGTTTTTTGTAAATTTCATTTAAAAGTTTATAGCTTTTTTGTAAACTTTGATTAGCAGTTCATAGTATTTTTGTAAATTTAATTTAGAAGTTTATAGCTTTTTTGTAAACTTTGATTAGCAGTTTAGTATTTTTGTAAATTTCATTTAGAAGTTTATAGCTTTTTTGTAAACTTTGATTAGCAGTTTATAGTATTTTTGTAAATTTCATTTAGAAGTTTATAGCTTTTTTCTAAACTTTGATTAGCAGTTTATAATGTTTTTTGTAAATTTCATTTAGCAGTTTATAGCTTTTTTGTAAACTTTGATTAGCAGTTTATAGTATTTTTGTAAATTTCATTTAAAAGTTTATAGCTTTTCTGTAAACTTTGATTAGTAGTTTATAGTATTTTTGTAAATTTCATTTAGAAGTTTATAGCTTTTTTGTAAACTTTGATTAGCAGTTTATAGCTTTTTTGTAAATTTCATTTAGAAGTTTATAGCTTTTTTGTAAACATTGATTAGCAGTTTATAATGTTTTTTGTAAATTTCATTTAGATGTTTATAGTCTTTTTGTAAACTTTGATTAGCAGGTTATATTTAAAGTTTCTTCAGCAGTTTGTAGTTTTTTTTTTTGTAAATTTTATTTAGCGGTTTATGGCTTTTTTGATGTTTCATTTAGCAGTTTTTAATTGTGTAAGATTAGTAAAGTAGTTTAATACCTAAGGGTAGTTTTTGTCATTTTAGTTTATGATTATGTAATATTTCACAGTTTTTTCATAAATTTATTTCAGCAGTTTGTAGCTTTTTGTAGTTTTTTCATTTTGCAGTTCATATTATTTTTTTTTAAATTTGTTCAGCACTTTGTAGCTTTCATTTAGTTCATAGCTCTTTTTTTGGTAAATTTTATTTAGCAATTTATAGATTTTTTTGGTAAATATCATTTAGCAGATTTTTTTATGGTATTTTTATAGCAGATTATATTTGAAAGGTTTCTTCAGCAGTTTGTAGCTTTTATTGATGTTTTATTTAGCAGTTTTTAATTGTAGGGTATTTTAAGGGTAGTTTATAACATTTTTGTCATTTTATTTTATGGTTATGTAATATATTATACTGTGTTTCATTTAGGTAAGTGATCATGATATTCTCATATGAATGTATTTTAGCAGTAGTTGTTGTGTGAAGTCTTTGTCACTTATAAAATAACCCTTTATTTTTTATGGCCCTATTATGACCCTATTATTTTTTAAGTGATTTCCAAACTGATTGCGAACTGTAGTGTTAGAGCTGATTATCTTCCATTTAGATAATTTCAGTTTTATGATTATAATCATAAATGTTGTTGTTGACTATATTTTAGAATTATCATTGTTTTTTTGTTTTTTAAAAGCCCCTCTGTTCTCGCCACCTTTAGTTTTGGCAGTTCGGTGAGTGGGTGGACGTCGTCATTGATGACCGGCTGCCGGTGAAGGATGGCAAGCTGATGTTTGTCCACTCTGAGGAAGGCAGCGAGTTCTGGAGCGCCCTGCTGGAGAAGGCCTACGCCAAGTAAATACTGTGCACTCTTTACAGTTCAGCCTCAGGAACATTCCTGACCACAAGATGGTCAGTTAGCTTTTTGTGAGCCTTTCTGTTTGAGGTTTGGTCATGTGCTGGTCTGCCGGCAAGGGGAATGTAAATGCTGGTGCTTGTGACTGGTTACAAGGCTTCAGATTGGGATCAGCATTGGAAGTTTAGGCTTTAGAGTTCCTTAAGTCTGGTCCTGGAGGGACAGAGTCCACTGGAGTCCAGCCCAGTTTGATCATTTCCCTGTTTAAACAGATCTACTAAAGCTGACCAGCAGTGTTTGAATAGGGAAACCGTCAGCTTCTCCAGAACTGGAGCTTAAGGGTTAGAAGGTTTGAGGTAGGGTCATGCTCATGCCTTGCTGACCTCCGCTGTCTCTGGCAGGGTCAACGGCAGCTATGAGGCTCTGTCTGGAGGCTCCACCACTGAGGGCTTTGAGGACTTCACGGGGGGCATCGCTGAGACCTACGAGCTGAGGAAAGCTCCTGCCGACCTGTTCCAGATCATCCAGAAGGCCCTGGAGTCAGGAGCTCTGCTGGGCTGCTCTATAGACGTGAGACCTTCCACTGAATGCACGGCTCACTGGCTGGCTGTCTCGGGCCGGGTGTGACAGGGCTGCTCACGTGGTGGGTTTGTGTTTGTGTGTCCCCAGATCACGAGTGCTGCTGATTCCGAGGCGATCACCAGTCAGAAGCTGGTGAAGGGACACGCCTACTCTCTCACTGGGGCGACCGAGGTACCAACAGAAAGCACTGTTAAAAGCTGAGGGTTTTTATTTGAGACTGAAGGACAATAGGCAGGAACCGGTTTAAGAAGGAAAAAAAAGAAAAAGAAAAAAAGAAGAAAGGAAAAAAAAAAGGGAAGAAAAAAAAAAAAAAAAAGAATAAAGAAAAAAAAAAAAAGAAAAAAGAAGGAAAAAAAATAAATAGTAAAAAAGAAGAAGAAGCCGTTTCTCGAAAGCGAGCATTGTTAGGCAGTTATCCGTATTCGGCTACAATGACATGTAATCTGTTAAGACGGCAGCTTTGTCTGCGTGTAGCGTTCTCGTATTGGCTACATTCCCTATATATGTATACAGTCTTTGGGAAAATTGTAAACGCTTCTCTAAGTAGTTTCTAAGTGAAAGTAAATGAACCAATTCTGTACACAGAAAACAAACATATCTGATCATTTTAAAGTATAATTCTTTTTTGTGTATTGGTGTAATGTAATTAGTGTATTTAGTATATTGAAAAAAAATAGTAAATATTTAAAATGCTATTACTTTTGCATCCACCACATTTTAATAATATGTATCAACTAAACATTAATAATCAAAAACACATGCAATTTGACCATCAGAGCCTAAACCTTTACAACCTTTGAGGGTTTTTGTTTTTTGTCTAATTTATTATTGACTTGTAATGCTAATTTTAATGCTAATGCATTACTTACATGCAATGCTAATGAATTACTTTTAATGCTAACAACTATAATGTATTCATTTTTAATTAATTGCTTACTTGTACTTATTTCATTTATTATTTACTTGTAATGCTACATAACTGTTTATAATTTAATAATTTAATGAATTACTTTTAATGTAAAACAATTCTAATTTATCATTTAATTCATTATTTTTAATGCTAAATAACTGTAACTTAATTTAATTAATTACTTTTCTTAAATATTTTAATGCTAAACAACTCTTTATAATTTAATGAATTGCTTTTAATGCTAAACAACTTGTTATAATTTTTGTTTAATTAATTACTTAAATATTAAATATATATACAAATCTTTATAATTTATTATTTAATTAATTATTTTTATTTAAAATATAACTGAAAAATATTAAAATACTGAACAACCTTTTCTAATTGGTTCATTTAATAAATTACTTTTATTAATAACTTACTAATAACTGTTTCAAATGTATTAATTTAATGATTGACTTATTTACTGTAAATAATGACTGTAATTACTTTTAAGAACTTAAACAACTGAACAATAATGATCAAAAACACATGGAATTTGACCATCGGAGCCCAAACCTGATTTCAATGAATTAAATTAATTACTTTTGAACTGCATTAAATTAGCTTATCTACAGTGTAAAAGTAATGATTTCTTGTTGAAATCTTGATATAAACCAGAAAAACCAGGCAAGCCTAGTTTGGCCGGACCACCATCGGCTGCATAGAATTATCAACAGCATTTCAGCAGTGGGGAGAGTGTGGGTTCATAATATGCTGAGGTAGCGATGGTAACAGTGCAATAGTGATGCTGGGCCGTGGTAGCAATGCTGGACGAGGCCAGCAGCCGTTGCACGTAATCTTCTTTTCATATAATAAATATCATAAATATATCAATAAATGACTTTATAAATTTCGACAAGTAAAAAAACTGTGCTGAATAAAGAGTGTGAGCTGGGGTCTGCATGTATGTTTTCAGATTCTACCTCCTGCTGCTGGGGTGATGGTGTGTGTATGCTTGTAACGGGACACCTGGGTTCTGTTTGTTTAAGGTGCACTACCGCGGCGGACTGGAAAAGCTGGTGCGGATGCGGAACCCCTGGGGCCAGGTGGAGTGGACCGGAGCCTGGAGCGACAAGTACTGTACAACACTAACCACAATCTGCTGATTCGCCACTATATGCCCTATATGCCCTATATGCACTATATGCTAAATGTGCCAAAGCGAATGTACAGCCTAAAAAATGTAGTGATAACAGACGTGTGGTTCGGTGGTTACATTGTTGTGGCAGTTAAACAGGCAGATAATCATGAGTATAACATCAACAACACCTCCTTGTTTTCCTGCAGCTCGTCTGAATGGAAATCCGTGGATCCTTCGGAGCGGCCCAACTCCAGTGCAGAAGATGGGGAATTCTGGTAATTTTACATTTTTAATTTGATATATTACTATATATATTACTATCACACCAGTGCACCAAGATGTTGCACAGTAAGACAAATTAATTTCAAATATTTAAAAGTAATATTTAACGCTCTTCTAATTTTGAATAATTTGTGGCCTTTGTCCTAAAACAATAATAATAATAATAATAATAATAACTTTTTTGCATATATATTTATGTGTGTGTATACTACAACACTAAAAATCATATTTGTTTACCTCTCCATAATTTTTTCTTTGGCCTTTGTTCTAAAATAAAAATATTTACATGAAGTTAATATATATATAATTTGTGTGTGTGTGTGTGTGTGTGTTCGTTCAGGATGTCATTTCAGGAGTTCATGCGTCAGTACTCTCGTATAGAAATCTGCACGCTGACCCCGGATGCTATCAACAGCAACTCGTTCAAGCCCTGGAGCGTGTGCAACTACAGTGGCAACTGGAGGAGGGGCTCCACTGCAGGGGGCTGCAGAAACAATGCCCGTAAGAGCCAGTGCTTATATTACCCTTCTATGCTTTGTCGTCTCCTCTTAGTCTTCTCCTGCCTTGTGAGCCTCAGTCATGTTAGTGCTCGGCAGCTGCTTAGAGGAGCCCATGGCTGCTGATTGTTAGAACAAGCTTTGAAATGTCCATACCGGGCCTTTATTAATGCTAATTAATACGCTAATTAAGCTCTGAACCGTAACTTCATGGCTTTCGGAGGTGGCCAAAGTTCTGTATGCCAGACCAGACAAGTTACAGTCAGTCAACTGACCTGAGAATAAATATTTGCGAACAGGAACTTTACGGAGACTCTGTTGGCTTGCTACTGCAGCACAGTGCTTTTGGACTGTCGAGCTAACCATCTAGGTAGGCCGTCCAGATCAGCCAGTTCTCCGGCAAACATTTGGTGTGGCGTCTGCTGCTCAGAAGCTACAGCAAATAAAGCACCGGTAATGGCCGTCGGGGATATCTTAGGCCTGCTTGTCCAGAGTGTAAGTTCTGGTGTGCTTCAGTCCATCCGACTCTAAGCTGCTCATTTAGCCTGGGTTTCTTCTTTCACCCGCAGAAACCTTCTGGATGAACCCTCAGTTCGTGATTAAGCTTGAAGAACAGGACGACGATCCGAACGACAACCAGTCAGGCTGCAGCATGGTGGTGGGCTTGATCCAGAAGAACCGTCGGCGGCTGAGGAAGGAAGGGGAGGACATGCACACCATCGGCTATGCCATCTATGAGGTAGGTAGCTCCACTGCTTAAGACTGAAGAAGCAAACCTGAGAAGTCCATGCGTGTCTTGGCTGATTGCTAGAATCTGAGAAGCACTGGTCCTAGGAAGTAGGAGAACGGGAGAAGGGAGAGAGCAGAGAGGCAGGAGAGGAAAAATACTGTGTGGAAAATGTTGCTCTAGGAAGCCTCCTGTGTTTGTTTTTATACACCCCTGCACACAGCACCATTCACCAGGTTGGACCCACCCGATTAAATACACGGTTTTCATAGCTCTAACTTGACTTTGGCAGCCAGTGAGGTCTGCGGAAACTCGCCAGTCCTGAGTGGCTTCTCAAGAAGGCAAGATTTCGGAAGAAACTACATGTGAAAGTGGGGTTACTGGGGCTCTGTGGCTGCCTTACTTCCTCTGGTCCCGGAAACCCGCCACATGTGGATGGAGGGCAAGATGGATTCAATCAGCAACCCTGGGAGAAAACCTGCCTTCTGTAATGAAAGGTAAAGCTTGGGCCTTGCAACAGGACAATGACCCCAGGCATACCTCAAAGTCCTCCAAGGCTTTGTTTCAGAAGTTTTCAGAAGATTCTGAACGTGAACCCCATAAAAGTCCCTTGGTGAGATTTGAAATAGGTGGTTCTTCTTCAAGCAAACCCAAGAATGTTAGTGAACTAGAGGCCACTGCCTCTGAGGAATGGTCTACGATTCCTCAGTTCCTCAGTCCCAGGTAGTTTCCAGCAGTTGCCATGGTATTTCAGGTGGTTGCTAAGATGTTCTGGATGGTTGTTAGGAAGTTGTTTTGTCTGGTACCGTACATAGGGATTCTGTCTCTTATGTCTGACACTGATTTTCTGCCTTTTGTTTCTGTTCCCACAGGTGCCTCCGCAGGTAAGATCTTATCCAGCATCCAACCACCTTTAAGTTCATGTTCTGTCGCCTCAGGGCTGTGCGCTTTTCTGCCCTCTGATTGGCTCTTTCCTCTTTTTTTTTAAAACTAGTTCAAGGGCCAGAGGGACGTACACCTGGACAAGAACTACTTCCTGACGCATGCTCAGAAGGCCCGCTCGGAAACCTTCATTAACCTGAGGGAGGTCAGCACCAGGTTCCGCCTGCCTCCGGGAGAGTACCTGGTCGTGCCCTCCACCTTCGAGCCCAACAAGGACGGAGACTTCTGCCTGCGCGTCTTCTCCGAGAAGCAGACCGAAACACAGTAAGCGCTTTTTTTAAGGGCCCGGAGAAATCGGAGACCCTGAGAGCGTCCAAAACTCAAAAGGTGAAGCACTGCTGCTTTGCCATCAGCGGCCGGAGTCCCAGAGAGCACAATCGGCCATGCTCTCTCCGGAGGAGCTCTCACCGCGCCCCCATCCTGTGGCTCTACACATTGGGACTGGGCTTATTTGGTCATGGCCTAGTGGCCTAGTAGCCTTCAGTCATATTCTGTAGCCTAATAAATGACTGTTTTGTTTTTTACCCCCGTTTAGGCAGTGCGACGATCCTGTCGAGGCTAAATTACAAGATGTAAGTAGGCTTCTTTGACTCTTTTAAAAAAAATGACCTTATGACCTTCTGAAATTAGCACGGTCCGAATTACCCATACAGGGTTACAGCTCTTTATACAGCACACCTAATATTTGGTGAAATTATCCTCGCACCTCTGGATGAATTCTGCTTGGACACTTGACCACTCCTCTTGGCAGAATTGGTAGAGATTCCCGGGCACGGACTCGACTTCGGCGCACCGTCCACACATTTCCGATAATGTCGAGGTCAGGACTTTCGGATGGGCCTTTCCTAAAGCTTAAAGTTGAACAGTCTGCTTCATCCATATCCACAGCCTGGGGTCATTGTCCTGTTGGACGACCCAGTAATGTCCAGATTTGAACTGGGCCACGCCCAACAGTACAGTTTGTCCGAACATTGGGTCCTTCACCCTGTATGTAGAATTTTGACCGTGCTGATATTTTGAAGACCCTTAAACTGTAGCCCACCTGCCGTGTCCGAGTGATTGCTGTGATGAAACTGGCCCAAATAACGTCTGGTTATTTGAAACTGACCAGTAATGGCCAGAATGGAGCCTCATCTGTCTCAACTCTCGTTTTTCAGGAGACCGTGTCGGACAGCGAAGTAGACGCCAGCTTCAGGGGTCTGTTCGCGAAGCTTGCGGGAAGCGTGAGTACACAGCTTGAGTCACATGATGTCTACTATGGATCTACTGTGAGATCCATACAGTCCAGGTGCCCTCCCTGCCCCCAAGACCCCTGATTAAGCTAATCGTCTCATTAACAACAAGCACTTTCTGAACAGCTCTTAATTAGGTTGAATAGCCTGTTGGAAAGTTGTGCTTAGCACTGCTAGCCACTGTATGGTCCTTTATGGTCCTTTACGGATGTTGACCGTGCAAACGTCTGATCTACCTCCCCTCTGCAGGACATGCTGATCTCGGCAGTGGAGCTCAAAACCATCTTGAATAAAATCATCGCGAAACGTAAGTACGCTCGTTCCACAGGATGTGGAAGGGTCGAGCTTTCCTAACTGACCTAACGACCGTCTTTTGTTTTGTATTGTCATAGGAACTGACATCAAGACAGACGGCTTCACCCTAGACACCTGTCGGATCTTGGTCAACCTCATGGATGTATCCTTCCTGCTGATTTTTAGTTTTTCTCATCTTTTTCCAAACGTTCTCGCCAGGTACACGGAATTGGTCTGACCAGTGAAGGGGACCAACACTGGCAGGCCACAGCCTACATACAGAAAGGTATATGGACAATATGGTTCTAAGCAGCATCTAGTAAAGGTTAGTTCATCCAAATGGACCATCCAGTGGGGAAATCTCCACTTAATTAGGGCATTGGGTGTCCTAACTTTGATCATTTTAAGAAAATAACATTTTTCATTATTTCTATTTTATTTCATTTTTATTTACATTTCTTTGGATGTATGTGGCAATAGTCAGGGTCCAAGCACTACGTGCTATTATGGAGCCAGTCGGGCATAAATAAAGGCTGACGTTTTTCACACAGCCAGTCTTCCAGTCTTTTAGTCCAGCCCCTTAAACCATACCCCCCTCCCAACACACACACACACTCCAGACTCTAGATGTAGAACCTCTGGATGTCTCTGGGCATACCGAATGTTTCCCTTGACTGACACTCAGGACGACGGCAGTGGGAAGCTGGGTCTGGGCGAGTTTGCGACGCTGTGGAAGAAAGTGCAGAAGTACTTGGTAAGACTTTTTTTCAGATCAGGACGTCCTCGCGTGGCTTGTTGGGGCTATGGCTTGTTCATCTATCTGTCTTATTTGTCTGTTGCAGAACATCTATAAGAAGAACGACTTGGATAATTCCGGGAATATCAGCACCCCAGAGCTGCGCTTGGCCCTGAAGGAAGCGGGTGAGTCAGACAACAGTCACATGACCACTGTTCACAGCTCTCTAACTTTCATATTTATAGCTAAGTCTCAAAACAGAGAGGAAGGAAGGAAGGAAGGAAAAAAAAAGG
This sequence comes from Salminus brasiliensis, assembly GCF_030463535.1. Classification (NCBI taxonomy): domain Eukaryota; kingdom Metazoa; phylum Chordata; class Actinopteri; order Characiformes; family Bryconidae; genus Salminus; species Salminus brasiliensis. Next base: position 3,520,021 of record NC_132902.1, on the reverse strand, counting down.
GCTCAGGCTTCTAGAGGGGCTCTTTCAGTTGCCTGCTTGCCAGTCGTACAGACACTAACACTGGGTACACTAGGGCCTCTATTTGCAGTCAGGACAGCCTCGGTTCCTCATGGTTCCTCATGATTGCATCACCGTACCTTCATGCTCTGAATCTCCTGTTCTACCACATCCCAGAAGCCACAGATCTGGTGACTGTTCTGGAAGAGCCAGCACTGAAGAGCCAGCAAGGACACTGAAGTCCTGGAAGCTCACGTTCATGAAACCAGTTCCATGAAGGGATGCACATGGTCAGCACCGATATTCTCCACACACCACCTCCACCAGCCTGGGCTGATCGCACAAAGCAGGTTGGATCCATGGATCTGTGAGCCTTAGCAGAAGTCCAAGTTAACATTTCGCCAGTGTCGATGAGCCTGTGCTGAGCCTGACACTTGCGGTTGAGGCCCGTCCTCCTCAAGGTTGGACGTGGTGGCATCTGAGTGCTTATGTGAGTTACTGTAGCCTTTCTGTCAGCTCCAACCAGTCTGGCTAGCCCTTCTCTGTTGCTCACTGGATGCCTTTTCGCTTATTCCGCCATTCTGAGAAGATCAGCAGCAGAAAACCACCAACTCGCCTGCATGATTTCATACACTGCACTGCTGACCGCATGACTGGCGGATTCGATAATTGCATTAATGTGTAGTTAGGTCATTAATTAATTCATTCATTCATTCATTCATTCATTTTCTTTCAACTGCAGGATTCAGCATCGACGACACCATCTTCCAGCTGCTAGTGGCCCGCTACGCCGCTTCGGACCTCACCATCGACTTCGACGACTTCGTGGCCTGCCTTATGCGCCTGGAGATGATGTTCCGTAAGTGCAGTCCCACCCAAGCAGTACCTCTCAGTAGACCCAGTGATCAGTGGCTGACCTGCGGCGGGTGAACTGCCTGGGAAACCTCACTAAAAAGGCTCTTCTTTGTTTCCTGTCTTGTCTTCTCGCATTCAGGGATGTTCAAGAAGGTCGACGCCCACAACACCGGCTTCATCGAGGTGGACTTCACTCAGGTTGGTCAAAACGCACAAGATACAGGCGTCTTTTACAGGCAAATGCGACGGCAGGCTCTTGTCTGCGGTTGATTTTGGCGCCCTCTGACTCTCCGACTCTTCTCTGGTCTTGTCTTTTGCAGTGGCTGTGCCTAACTATGATCTAGATGACGTCCCGTCCACCGCCCCCCGTCCCCCGTCCCCTCATTCCCCTCTGAACACAGTGGACAAGTTAAGACACGATAATGAATCGTTCTCAGTTGCTCGAGCGCTCGTCTCGCGTTTAAATGTCCACAACAGTTCCAGTAACCTCCAGAATGCTATGTGCTACGTACGGCTAGCCGTGATGTGCCAGCGTTGCTTCTGTGCCAATAGTAGATTTGGCAAAGTGCCCCTAATCAAGAAGTCCGCTGCAAACTTAAACGAGCATGGTCGATCACTTTCCTCAGATGCAGAAGATCAGCTAAGACAACTTTGCTGGGTGAAATGTGCTTCTTTAGCTTATAACAAGAGATGCTAGGCTAACGTTGCTAACAAACACTGGACTCAGACGGTCAACCGATCTCATCTCTGTAAATATACGCCTTAAAAAATGTGTTCCTTTGTTCGGTGCAGGCAAATAAATGTGGTGTAGAGCGCGGCATGGCTTACTTTAGCCTATAAACACAAAAATCAGGCTATCCGGATCCGGATGTAGTTAACCTGTTTTGGCTAAAATTCAAGTTAGCCTCTCGATAAATTACATAAGTCTTTATTTCTCAAAGTAACAACGTTTAGGGTGCGTTAATAATGTCAAATGATGTTCCTTAATAATAATTTTAGGAGTGTGAAAGGTCTGTTACTGCTGTATTTTTGGCCATGTAGCTGAGCTACCACTAGCATGGTGGCTAATTAGCTCCATTTTTAGCTGAAATGTTTACATAAGGTCTGTTCATATCTTATTCATTATTGATTCCTCTGATTTTCTGCAGTTTTTACACGACTTTTCGGTGTTTGCCGTGATGGCATTGGTGACAGTCCGAGTCCAGTGTTTGTTAGCAGTGCTAGCCTAGCATCTCCCATTGTAAACGTAAAGAAGTACACCTCAGATATCAAACTTTTCTTGGCTGATTGGCTGCATCTGGGGTCCGGGATCAGCCATGGTCATTGGGTTTCTCGCGGAACTACTTCTTTAAGAGTTTTCCAGGTTGCCTGATTAACGAACATGATCTAGCCGACTGCGCTATGACCGAGCGAGCACGGTGGCTCCGGCAGTCTGCTGTTATGAACCGTTACCCAAACCATAGAATGTGCTGAGATTTGTGCCAAAGCAATTGAGAACGGATGCAACTACATTTAAAACTTTATATTTGTATTTTATTTTTTGGTATATTTGATACTTTGTAATAGACATATTCAAAATAATCTGTATTATGACTTATTAGCTATTGTGATTATTTGATGATTTTTTTATTATTTTCATATTATTCTTCTAAAAATTATGGGAAATTCCCCCAGTAACTGACAAAGGCCTTCTGAGGATGAAGGTCTAATAATTATAATCATTGATAATTGCGATAATTTAGAAATGATAGAAATCTGCATAATTTATCGGGAGTGCCGCTGCTATAGAAAGCTCTGTACTGACCCCAGTGTCCAGAAGCTAGAAGCTTGTGGACGTCACAGGGAGCTTTCATTTTTCCAAAACCAAATTCAATCCTTGAGCTATCCATCAACAAACTGGGCTTTGAATTTGAATGGCTGCTGCGAGGTTGGACAGGCCTCGGAAAATGGGCGCTAAAATCCAATTTAGCCTTTTGCTAAATCAGTTAATATCAAAGTAACAAGGTTAGGGTGTGTCAACATTTGCCTTAGCTAACATTAGCATGGTGGCTAATTAGCAACAATAAATTAGGGGAGACGGTGTCATTAATGCGTATCACAGGAATCTATTTGAGTGCTATTAACAGCGCCCCCTTGTGGTGAATCCTTCCAGCTGTTAAACATGAGTGAACCAGAACCGGAGGATTCTCGGCTTTAATCCGGAACGAGTTTCAGATATAAACGCACCCTAAAGCGTGTTCAGCTTCGCAACAGTTGCTACGAAAGTGAACCGTGATTGTGGGCGGAGCATGGATAGCTCATTAAACTGTTCGAAAATTTGTTCTAGCGTCTGAAACACCGGCCAGTTCCGCCCTTTTAGATCAAAAGTGCATGGTTTTGTTGGGATTTTAAATGGTGTGTAGGGGGTCTCGGGTCCAGTGGTGGTCTTCAGTGGTGGCAGAATGTCTTAACGTCCTTTGACCACTCTGTGATGTAATGCTATACCCATGTACTTTGGTTTAAGATTGATTAAACATTGTTTTCTGACAGTTCAACCTTCCTCTCTGGCACCTTGCATCCTTGAGTTTGCTGTCAATCATTCCTAAAACCCCGCCTCCAGCGCCCTGACGGCCTTATCTAGCAAAAAAATAAAAACACTACTGTACAAAATGATGCTTTCACATCAGGTATTTAGATATTTCCGTAGTGGCACTATGCCAGATTATTATTTTTTTATTTATTTTTGGTCACTTCCCTAAAATAATGTCGGAATAAAAAAATGTTCTATTTATTTATTTTTAACATGTGACGCTAAAAGACATGCTATTACGTGACGTGAGTCAGTTGCATTTCGTTAACCATATGTAGTAGGCGGGACCTTAATCTGCCCTGGCTGTCAGTCATCCCAAAGCCACGCCTCTGTCGTATATGTGCATCAGAAAAAGGATAAAGGATAAAGGATAAAGGTGCACGTATTCGTCACTGTACAGTGTGGACTGTACAGCGAAATGTGTCCTCCGCATTTAACCCATCTGGTAGTGAACACACACTCACACACACACACGTGTTAGGGGCAGTGAGTACACACACACACCCAGAGCGGTGGGCAGCCAACTCCAGCGCCCGGGGAGCAGAGAGGGTAAAGGGCCTTGCTCAAGGGCCCAACAGTGGCAGCTTGCCGAGCCCGGGAATCGAACCCACAACCCTGTTATCGATATCCCGGCGCTCTAACCGCTGAGCCACCACTGCCCCTAGAAATGTGACGTGGTTGAATGTGACGGGGTTGAAGGCTTTGTGCTAAAATGTCAGATGGCATGCAAAAACACCACTGTACAAAAGGATGCTTTCACGTCAGATATTAAGATATTTTCGTATTTGGCACTATGCCACATATTTTTGTGATCCTTTCATTTAAATTAAAATTTGTATTTTATTTCATTATTTTTTTTGTGATGTCACTTCCTTCTTTTTTTGCAATATTTCGAAAATATGAGATATTTATGTTATATTTATATTATATAATTTTTTTACTTATTTATTTATTGGCTGATCTGTGTCAGGAAGAACCAGCTTTAAACGTTTATTTATTTCATTATTTATAATATATTTAAATAAATATATATTTTATTATATATATATATATATATATATTATTTATAGCATGTTAAACTATTGAGTTCGTTACATTTCAGCACATTTTCCTACCCGATAATACATTAACCACATCTCGTGGGCGGGGCTTTAATCTGCCCTGCCTGTCAGTCATCCCAAAGCCACGCCTCCACTCTGCTCTTGGCGGAGCGAGACGAGCAGGTCGCTGTCAGTCTTATCTTGGCCCCGCCCCCATGGGCCGGGCTGCGTGGGCGTCTAATGTTGTCAGTCATTCTGTAGCCCCGCCCCTAAGGGCTGGGCCGCTGACTGCAAGCCGGTGATTTGTGCGTTTCTGCGGGATGACTTCATTCCCATCCCGTGTAGTGCAGCTCCAAGCCTCGCCTCAGGCAGACAGCAGGACAGCGCCGTGTAAGCAGTGGTGAGTCGGACCAGCTTCTCTGCTCTCGTCCATTATTATTATTATCATTATTATTATCATTATTATTGGCTATACTTTGGTCCTCGAGCTTCAGCTTCAGAAAAGGAGCATTAGCAGAGCTAGCTAGCTAACCATCATAGCGCTGTAACGGTAACCCGGCTTCCTCCTGTATCATGTGTAACCTTATAGGCAGCTCACCCGTCCTGACACACCCTCGCTTCTCACTGCGCTCATATTCTCATATTCTAGGAGAACAGTCCTGAATTATTCATCAGTCACAGATGAAGCCTAATTCTCCGCTCCACCTTAAATGCTGCCGCAGTGTCGCGCTGAGGCCGGGAGGCTCGAGCCGCCGCTGCTGCTGCTGCCGCCGCCGCCGCTGGGCGATTTAAGGTGGACCGGAGAATTCCAGCCAGGTTAGCGACAACGAAAGGGAATGCGACGTTTTCCGAATGTTTCTCGGCTGTTTTCGGAGTGTTTCTCTGTAGTTGGAGCTGGAGGAGCTGTCCTGCAGCCTCGCACTGGGCTCGGTCAGAGACCTGCTGAGTGCTGACTGTCCCTGCAGCCCCGCTGTTTGTTTACACGGCCGGCTGAGTGGATGCTGCTGCTGCTGCTGCTGCTGCTGCGAGGAGGCGGCGAACAGATGCTCTGCAGTGTATCTGGAGTGGCTATGGTGGGGGTGGGTGTGTGTGTGTGTGTGTGTGTGAGAGAGAGATATCTGATCTCTTGGGCTACGTGGCCTGTTTGTCTGAAAGCAAGCCTTTCTCTCTCTCTCACACACACTCACACTCACACACACACACACACACATCAGCATGCACAGAAGTGCTGATTCACATTGCCCTGCATTGATTTCACAAACCCTTGGTCAGAGAGGGGCGGTGCGTGAGGTCAAATCACAGCCGACAGTGGTGGCTCAGCGGTCAGAGCTCCGGGATATTGACGACAGGGTTGTGGGTTCGATACCCGGGCTCGGCAGGCTGCCACTGTTGGACCCTTGAGCAAGGCCCCTCAACCTCTCTGCTTCTCTCCAGGTACTGGAGTTGGCTGCCCACCGCTCTGGGGGTGTGTGTGCGCTCACTGCCCCTAGTTGACTAGTGTGTGTGTGTGTGTGTGTGTGGGTGTTCACTACCAGAGATGGGTCAAATGCAGGGGACACATTTCTCTGTAAATAGTGCAGTGAGAAATATATGCACCTTTATTTATATATATATATATATAATATAGACACGTGTATATATGGTCACTTATGATCGGACACATGCAGTCATGGATGGACACTCCCGCTGAATGTGGGCAGCTGGGTGCCAGGATGGACGGGCGGTCCCGACACGGCACTGTAGCTGAGTATAGCCTCCGCCTTACCAGCACAGCGTGTAGCCTGCAGCCGAAGCGGGGAAGTGAAGAGGTGACCGGTGCCGGGCGGGAGGGACGGGGCAGCCGCTCCGCCGGTCGCAGCTCGAGCTCGTATCTATAAATATGGGCTGTTAACTCATTGAACCCTAAAGGTAAAGATCAAAGGATGCGACTCCTGTGTCTCAAGGCTGTGTGCGTTGCCATGGTGACGTAAAGAAATTTCCCAGTTGCCCAGTGATGGAGGGTTGTCAGTCACACACTTTCAGCCCGGGTGGAGCAGTATAGTAAGATGTGGTGTTGCATGCACATACACACCCTGACAAACACTGGAAGTCACCAGGCATACTCACACACACACACACACACACACACACACACACACACACACACACACACAGACGGGAGTGGTCAGCTGGTTCAGTGATGTGAGCTCCTGTCTGCATTTGTTGTTGTTGTTCTTCACTCCGGACCTGATGGTGGTTCACGGTGCCTCAGCTGAACTTTCTGTCTCTTCAAGCCTGCGACTGCGACGAGGAACTGCAGGTACACACACACACACACACACACACACACACACACACACACACACACACGTAGCTGCTCTGAGGCTGCGGTTTGGAGCTTCCTCTTAACAACGAGACTGGCTGGCCTGTATGCTCTGTGATCTCATCGACTTTCTTTACCTGCTCTGTTGAACTAACAGGCGGCTCGGCTCAGCAGGCCGTTCTCCAGGTGTGGGGGTCCGAGGCGGGGGTGGGGGGGGGTATTCAGTACATGAAAGTGACAAACCCTGAACCTCAAAACTCTGCTGTCCCCCAGAACCAAAACAACTGCTCAGCAGACCAATCCTAAAACCCCCCAACAGAGCCGGCCTAAGGCATTCTCGAATTACGCGGCTGCTTAGGGCCCCATGCCACCAGGGGGCCCCCAAGAGCACCAAGAAATCATGATTACAAAGTATATAAAAATGAATAATAAAACGAAATGGAAGTTGGTGGTTGGAGTTAGGAGACCATGCCTTCCTATGGTGTGATGAAGCGTTTGGTGCTGAGGTGTTTGTATGGGAGGCCCCAATTAAAAATCAGCATAGGGCCCCATAAAGACTTGTGCCGACCTCCTAAACTGTTACCTAACAGTCCTGACTGGTTTAATTTACATAAACCCCGCCCACTCGAGAAATCCCTAGTCAAAGGTGGGTGAAATGGCTAACGGTGTGGGTGATACTGGAGAGCAGCTCCTCGCCTTCTCCATGCTCTGCTAGTTACGGGGGTATGGGTTGCTACCGGAACCAGGCCTCAAGCCCAGGACGTGCCAGGGGTGGGCTAGAAGGGTATAAAGCCCCTCTACTGTCCAATAGAGTCCAATCCGTCATCATCATCATCATCCCAGAGAACACAGTAGTTCCACTGCTCCACAACTCAATGCCTAGCTTTTCTTTATATCATTGATTTCAGACAAAACTATGAACTAGCAAGTGTCCCAATACTTTTGTCCCTTTAGTGTAGTACTATTAAAGGATTTTCGGAGGACTATACTTTGGTCATCAGCCTCGTTTTTGGGCTGTAGGATGTATGGGAATCCTATCGCTCGTTTGGTCACGGTCCACCTTCGACCCGGTGGGAATTTGGTGTGTGTGTGAGCGCCCCTGGTGTAGGATGGTGGTATCACTCACAGGGGGATGTTGTACAGTACAGTATGGTGATAGGATGGGGATATGGCACCGCACTGGGATGTCGTATGGGGGAGTGTCCGTCCAGGCTTTCTGATGCTGCTCTGGCTTATTCCTGCATGGTCCACTAAGAGCTCTGTCTGACCTGAGTGCTGCTGACCACTCTTCCACTCAGACTGTCCGTAAATACACTTCCTCTCATCATCAGCCAAGCCTCTCCCTCTCTCTCTCTCTCTCTCTCTCTATCTCTCTCTCTCTCTCTCTTACTCACACACATTTGCTTCTGCCAGTGTATCCTCCACAGTTCCCAGGTTTAGTTCAGTTCAGATTAACTCAGTTCAGTTTAATTCAGTTTAGTTCATTATAGTCTAATTCGGTTTCATTCATATTAATTCAGTTTAAGTTTAGTTCTGTTCATATTAATTCAGTTTAGTTTTATTCAGTTTCATTCAGTTTATATTAATTCAGTTTAGTTTAGTTTAGTTTAGTTTTATTCTGTTTAGTTCTGTTTATATTAATTCAGTTTAGTTTAGTTTCATTCAGTTTAGTTCTGTTCATTTTAGTTCTGCTTATATTAATTCAGTTTAGTTTAGTTTTATTCAGTTTAGTTCTGTTTATATTAATTCAGTTTAGTTTAGTTTTATTCAGTTTCATTCAGTTCAGATTAATTCAGTTTATTTTAGTTTAATTCAGTGTAGTTCTGTTTATATTAATTCCGTTTAGTTTCATTCAGTTTAGTTCTGTTCATATTAATTCTGTTTAGTTTAGTTATGTTTATATTAATTTAGTTTAGTTTAGTTATGTTTATATTAATTTAGTTTAGTTCTGTTCATATTAATTCAGTTTAGTTTAGTTCTGTTTATATTAATTCAGTTTAGTTTAGTTCTGTTCATATTAATTCAGTTTAGTTTAGTTCTGTTTATATTAATTTAGTTTAGTTTAGTTCTGTTTATATTAATTCAGTTTAGTTTAGTTCTGTTTATATTAATTCAGTTTAGTTTAGTTCTGTTCATATTAATTTAGTTTAGTTTAGTTCTGTTTATATTAATTTAGTTTAGTTCTGTTCATATTATTTCAGTTTAGTTTAGTTGTGTTCATATTAATTCAGTTTTATTCAGTTTAGTTTCATTCAGTTTAGTTCTGTTCAGATTAACTCAGTTCAGTTTAATTCAGTTTCGTTTAGTTCAGCCAGTTTAGGCTACACTGGTACACTAGTAAGGCTTTAGGGGCAGGACTGTATTAAGTTACAGGTTAGTACACTTCACTAATTAGTCCAGTAAACCGGTAAAACCATTAAGTTAGGAAGGGTTTTCCCATTTCCTGTAAAGTATTTGGAGATACGAGTTCTTGCGTGACAGTGGCCAGGTGTCTGACTATGTATGCTAGTGCACATCACTCTACAAACCAGTGCCACCATTAACACCACTACTCCCACTCTCCCTCAGACGCTGCCATTCCCACACCTGTCTGCCAGTTAGAGCAACCTTATGTCTCTCTCTCTCTCTCTCTCTCTCTTTCTTCTCATTCCTCCTCTCTCTTCCTCTCACTCGCTCTCCCTCTCTCTCTCACCCTCCCTCTCCTTCCTTTTACTTGCTCTCCTCTCACTTTCTTTCTCTCTCTCTTTCATTCTCTCTCGCTCTTGCTCTCTCTCTCCATCTCTCTTACTGTCCTGTGCTCGCTCGCTCTCTCTCTCTCTCTCTTTTTCTTCTCCTTCCTCTCACTCGCTCTCCCTCACTGTCTCTCTCTCTCTCTTTCTTCTCATTCCTCCTCTCTCACCCTCCCTCTCTTTCCTCTCACTCGCTCTCCCTCACTGTCTCTCTCTCTCTCTCTTTCTCTCTCTTGCGCTCTCCCTCTCCATCTCTCTTACTGTCCTGTGCTCTCTCTCTCTCTCTCTCTCTCTCTCTCTCTCTCTCTCTCTCTCTCTCTTTCTCTCTTTCTTCTCATTCCTCCTCTCTCTCACCCTCCCACTCCTTTCTTTTACTCACTCTCCTCTCATTTTCTCTCTCTCTCTCTCGCTCTCTCTTTTATTCTCTCTCTTTCATTCTCTCTCTTTCATTCTCTCTCTCTCTCTCTCTCTTTCTTTCTCTCTTTCTTTCTCTCTCTCTCTCTCTCTCTGTCTTACTGGCTCATAATGTGCTTTCCTTTTTTTGGTCTTTCACTCACACACACACACACACACACACACACACACGCTGTATCAACTTTTCTTTCTCGGGGTTTCTTTCTAACTTTCTAGACCTCTAAACACACTGCCGCTCACACACACACACACACATTGTCCTGTTGTTTCTTTGAGTCTGTAACTGTCTATGCTCTCTCTCTCTCTCTCTCTCTCTCTCTCTCTCTCTCTCTCTCTCTCTCTCTCTCACTCACACTCACTGGCTGATTTTGTGGTTCCGGTTTTCATGTTGTCGTTCACACTTGCTTTCACACACACACACACACACACACACACACAAACGCTGTATCAACTTTCTCTTCGCTGGGTTTCTTTCTAGCTTCCTAGGCCTGAACACACACACACACACACACAGGCTTGTTGTTTCTGTGGGTCTGTAACTGTCTATGCTCTCTCGCTTTCTCTCTCTCACTCTTATGGTTCATGTGTGTGTGTGTGTGTGCTGTGTTGCTGCAGTATGGACGTTTTTGGTGGGATGTCTGCGCGGATCCAGCGTGAGCGGCTGCAGGCGGAGGGCGTGGGCTCTAATGATCGAGCGGTGCGGTTCCTCAGCCAGGACTTCGAGGCTCTGAAGCAGGAGAGTCTGGAGAGTGGCCAGCTGTTTGAGGACCCCAGCTTCCCCGCCCAGGCGCAGTCTCTGGGTTTCAAAGAGCTCGCCCCCCACTCCTCCAAAACCCGCGGCGTGACGTGGAAGAGGCCCACCGTGAGTCCAGCGCCCTGACCCCATTACTGACCCCATTACTGACCCCATTACTGACCCCATTACTGACCCTATTACTGACCCCATTACTGATCCCATTACTGTACCCATCACTGATCCCATTACTAAACCCATCATTGATCCCATTATTATACCCATCACTGATCCTATTACTATACCCATTGCTGATCCCATCGCTGATCCCATTACTTATTCTATTACTATACCCAACACTGATCCCATTACTAAACCCATCATTGATCCCATCGCTGATCCCATTACTTATTCTATTACTATACCCATCACTGATCCCCAACACTGATTCTATCACTTATCCCATTACTTATCCTATTACTGTACCCAACACTGATCCCATTACTAAACCCATCATTGATCCCATCGCTGATCCCATTACTTATCCTATTACTGTACCCAACACTGATCCCATTACTAAACCCATCATTGATCCCATTATTATACCCATCACTGATCCTATTACTATACCCATTGCTGATCCCATCGCTGATCCCATTACTTATTCTATTACTATACCCATCACTGATCCCCAACACTGATTCTATCACTGATCCCATTACTTATCCTATTACTGTACCCAACACTGATCCCATTACTATACCCATCACTGATCCCATTGCTGATTCCATCGCTGATCCCATTACTTATTCTATTACTGTACCCATCACTGATCCCCAACACTGATTCTATCACTGATCCCATTACTATACCCATCACTGATCCCTTTACTATACCCATCACTGATCCCCAACACTGATTCTATCACTGATCCCATTACTTATCCTATTACTGTACCCAACACTGATCCCATTACTAAACCCATCATTGATCCCATTATTATACCCATCACTGATCCTATTACTATACCCATTGCTGATCCCATTACTTATCCTATTACTGTACCCATCACTGATCCCCAACACTGATTCTTTCACTGATCCCCAACACTGATTCTATCACTGATCCCATTACTTATCCTATTACTCTACCCTACATTGATCCCATTACTAAACCTATCATTGATCCCATTATTATACCCATCACTGATCCTATTACTATACCCATTGCTGATCTCATCGCTGATCCCATTACTTATCCTATTACTGTATCCATCACTGATCCCCAACACTGATTCTATCACTGATCCCATTACTATACCAATCACTGATCCCCAACACTGATTCTATCACTGATCCCATTACTATACCCATCACTGATCCCATCGCTGATCCCATTACTTATCCTATTACTGTACCCATCACTGATTCCCATCACTTGGGATCTTTACTTGCCCAGCATCGCTAACATGGCATTAGTCACAAGCCATGTTGATGAGGTCCTTAGCCCGTCACATCTAAACCCTAAGAAAGAATACGGGGTCAACATCTGAAGGCTCTGAGGACGAGGCTTGAGTCCTTCACCAGACAGGCTCACAGGAAATGCTACAGGAAACAGAATCGGGGTCATTTTACACCACAGAACCTTTTTCAAAATAAACTCCCCATTGCTGAAATGCCATTAACCATTCTATGCAATTGATGGCGGTCTGGCAAAACTGGGCTTAATGATCAGTCAAGATCAGCCCAGTATATCAGTTACTGGCTATCTTGTCTACCTATAATCAGTATCAGTATTGATCCAGAAAAGCACATATCGCCCCACCCCTACTGACCTGCAGCAAGCTGAAGTGCTCTTTGCCACAGGCCTGCATAGAGCATTACAAACACAACACTTCAGGCCTACGTTTTGGTGGCTGTGCTTCACAGATTCCCCCAGATCATTTAAATGACGAGCAGCATGAAAATGAGAGCACAGGCGTGTCGAAGGATCCACCCAGATCCACCCAGGATGACTAGCTACCTATTACAAAAAGCTCTTAAGGTGTCTGGCAGCTTGGGACTGTCCCTCACAAAAGCACCTTCTCATTTCACTTCCCTGCATGAATCAGCTTTCAGTATTTATAGGAGCCAAACCCGGTACGGTATCCTGTATTTGTGCAGGGCTGCTACAGCTTAGCATATAAGGCCTTGTTCACGTCTCACATTTGCATATGTCTTTGGTTCTAGAATCAGCAGTGGACAGAGCTGAGTTGTTCAGTTGTAAATGGGGTCCAGTGTAGCTCTGGTGGTAAGTCGTAGGGGTACCTATTTAGGGCTTAGCAACAGTTTAACCAGTCCATATTTTTGTTCAGTTCAAGCTCATTGGTCAGGGGATCCCAGGGCTGCATGAGGAACCTCTGACCAGGGAAACTCTGAGTCATCTGAGGACTCATGTATGAAGAATGTGGCATCAATTTCTTGTAGCTAAGGACAGATTGACAGACATTCCACTTATCATCCAGTAATGAAGCCTTTAAGAATGCAGTAGTGTCTCTCAGGGATTGGGGTATTTGATGTTGATCATAACTATGTCATTTTTTAATGCTGTTCTTCATCTCCTTTGGGTTTTTCACAGGAGCTGACAGAGAGTCCTCAGTTCATTGTCGGTGGAGCAACCCGGACAGACATCTGCCAGGGAGCTCTCGGTGAGTGCTGTGTCCTGAGTTATGGAATAGTACAGTCAACAAGTACATTTTCTGGGGTCTGGAAAAGAAGTCCAGGACTTGTTGATTTGTAAAATAGTACATATAAAACTAGAATATGTTAGAAGATGTTTTGAAATTCTTGAATTCATCAATTTCCATCGAATGGTTCATGTCAGCAAGTTCTGGAATGGGCAATTTCTAGAAATCTTGAGTTCTAGGACAGTTTAAGTGAACAAGTTCTGGAATTCATGAAATCTAGAGAAGGTCAGGCTTTCAATTTCTAGAATTTCTTGACTTTTAGAATAGTTTATAGATTCTTAAAATCTAGAATAAACAAAGCTTTCAATTTCTAGAATTTTTTTTACTTTTAGAATACTTTATAGATTCTTACAATCTAGGTGAAGCTTTCAATGTTTAGAATTTGTGACTTTTAGAATAGTTTATAGATTCTTACAATCTAGAATAGGTGAAGCTTTCAATTTCTAGAATTTTTGACATTTAGAATAGTTTATAGATTCTTGAAATCTAGAGTAGGTCAAGCTTTCAATTTTAGAATTTTTGACTTTTAGAATACTTTATAGATTCTTGAAATCTAGAATAGGTGAAGCTTTCAATTTTAGAATTTTTGACTTTTAGAATAGTTTATAGATTCTTGAAATCTAGAGTAGGTCAAGCTTTCTATTTTTAGAATAGTTTATAGATTTTTAAAATCTAGAATAGGTGAAGCTTTCAATTTCTAGAATTTATGACTTTTAGAATAGCTTAAGTGAATGGTTTAAGTTCTGGAACCCTGTAACTTAATTTGTTCAATTGTGGAATAGTTCACTTCAGCAGGCGCTTGAATTCTTTAGTTCTGGAACAGGTCAAGGGATCATGTTTTAGAATTCCTTCATTTAAGAAAAATGTTAACGCAAACATGCACTAGAATGTTCTTCAAGTCAGGTTGTAGAATCCCTGAGTTATGGAATATTTGAAGTCTGATTCCTAAGTCTAAGTCAGTTCATTCCCACATTCTTGAGTTCTGCAACATTTCAAGTCAATAAATTCCTATTTTCTGTCATTAAGTTGTAGAATTCAGCAGTACGTTCTGGTGTTATTGACTTCTTCTAGAATTAATGAAATCATCAGGTTCTAGAAACTTGACTTGTCTAGAATATGACTTAGAAGTCTTAGAATTGTATCTGCATTCACCTGACCTTGGGTTGCACCTGGGTTACACCCCACACCAGGCCTTTCCCTACATAACTACAGAGGGTGTTCTAGAGGGTGCCATGCAACCACTTATGTCCAGTCTGTTTAGAGCTTTTCTCAAAAGCATTTCTAAGTTGTGCAAGTCATGTTGTCTGTTTTGTGAGTACAAAGTGGCCTTAGGCGTCACAGCAACAAAGATAACAACAAAATGTGGGATGGCCAAGGTGGTGTTGTCGGCAAGCAACCAAACCTACTAAGCCAACAGCCATTGCGCAGTCAGGGCAGGCCAGGAGAGCATCAGAGGAACGCTGATAACTGCATCTCAGGAATTGGTGTAATTCGTTTCCTCACTGGGATTAAATAAAAAACATGGGCAACAAGATGCAACCTAGACCTTTGTGGCGAGATATATAAGGGCTGTTCTTGCTTGCATTACAAGCAGTGGTACCTGTGCTAGGTTGGATGTTCTACAGCAATGTGCTGATGTTCAGCAGGTGATATTTAAAACTTCTGAGAAGAAACCTCATCAGATTAGACCTGCATGGTGGAGTGGCATGGTGCGTACTGAGGGCAGAAAACTTCCAAGAATGTTGTGGGTGTAAAAGAGAGAGAGAGGGAAAAGAGCAAAGGCCTAATATATGTGTGTGTGTTTGTGTGTGTGTTTCCTGGGGGTGGGGTGTGTAGAACTTGCTGCCTGAGCGATGAGTCACAGACTGGGTGGTTTAGCGCAAAAGGGCTTTGGGAAATATGGCAGAGTGCCATCATTTTCATTGTGTCAGTGTGTGTGTGTGTGTGTTGTTGAAATGGCTCAGGCAGTTTGTACTGGTGAAACTGGGTGGAGGAGGATCTTACTGCGAACACATTACAATTGCTCAGACTAATAGAAGACAGTCCTCTTGAGGAGCACTATAGGGATGCCTGTGCATTAGAGGAGAGTATGAGTAAACAAGGCAGAGCTAAGGCTAAGCTAAGTTCTCCTAATGTCATTGTTATGCTCTCTCGCTCTTTCTCGCTCTCTCTCCCATACACATCCAGCTATTTTCCCCTCTCCCGTCCACTGCCCCCTGCTGATGCGCTGTGGTACTGCAGTTGATGTATCAGCAGTTACCAGCTTTATCTAACGATGCTCCAATATGGGAATTGTTTTTATGGGAAGCTGCTGCTGATACGTAAACAGCTGTAAAGCGAAGGCGTTCCAAACAACTTGATTTGTGGAGTAAGTCAGGTTCTGGAATATGAGTACCGGAAATAGGACAAGCTATCAACTTCTAGAATGGATGAGTTGTGGAACCATTAAATGGCAACATGCATTCTGAGATTGATTAGGGCAGCAGTCTTCAACATTCTTGAGGTCTAGGTCAGGTTTTAGAATCCGTCAGTTCTGGGACAGGTCAGGTCATGAAGTTCTAGAATCTTTTAGTTCTGGGACAGGTCAGGTCATAAAGTTCTGGAATCCTTCAGTTCTAAGACAGGTCAAGTCTTTAGGTTCTAGAATCCTTCAGTTCCAGGACAGGTCAGGTCACGAAGTTCTAGAATCCTTCAGTTCTAAGACAGGTCAAGTCTTCAGGTTCTAGAATCCTTCAGTTCCAGGACAGGTCAGGTCATGAAGTTCTAGAATCCTTCAGTTCTAAGACAGGTCAAGTCTTTAGGTTCTAGAATCCTTCAGTTCCAGGACAGGTCAGGTCACGAAGTTCTAGAATTCTTCAGATCCAGGACAGGTCAGGTCATGAGGTTCTAGAATCCTTCAGTTCTGGGACAGGTCAGGTCATGAGGTTCTAGAATCCTTCAGTTCTGGGACAGGTAAAGTCTTCAGGTTCTAGAATCCTTCAGTTCTGGGACAGGTCAGGTCATGAGGTTCTAGAATCCTTCAGTTCTGGGACAGGTAAAGTCTTCAGGTTCTAGAATCCTTCAGTTCTGGGACAGGTCAGGTCATGAGGTTCTAGAATCCTTCAGTTCTGGGACAGGTAAAGTCTTCAGGTTCTAGAATCCTTCAGTTCTGAGACAGGTCAGGTCATGAAGTTCTAGAATCCTTCAGTTCTGGGACAGGTAAAGTCTTCAAGTTCTATAATCATTCAGGTCTACGACCGGTCAGGTCTTCAGGTTCTAGAATTCTTCAGTTCTGGGACAGGTCAAATGTTCAGGTTCTAGAATCCTTCAGGTCTACGACAGGTCAGGTCATGAAGTTCTATAATCCTTCAGTTCTGGGACAGGTCAAATCTTCAGGTTCTAGAATCCTTCAGGTCTACGACAGGTCAGGTCATGAGGTTCTAGAATCCTTCAGTTCTGGGACAGGTAAAGTC
The DNA here is from genome assembly GCF_030463535.1 of Salminus brasiliensis. Classification (NCBI taxonomy): domain Eukaryota; kingdom Metazoa; phylum Chordata; class Actinopteri; order Characiformes; family Bryconidae; genus Salminus; species Salminus brasiliensis. Next base: position 3,503,205 of record NC_132902.1, on the reverse strand, counting down.
TTCCAGTTCTATAATCCTTCAGTTCTAAGGCAGGTCAGGTCTTCAGGTTCTAGAATCCTTCAGTTCCAGGACAGGTCAAGTCTTCAGGTTCTAGAATCCTTCAGTTCTGGGACAGATCAAGTCGTGAAGTTTTAAAAGCAGTGTGCTAATAGGCTCTGGGTGGTACTAGTTAGGGCGGCCTGGCGGCGCCTGAGAGGGGCTGAGCCCCTGTCCCCGCCTCCACCCCACCACAGTGGGTTGTCTTGTCCTACTGTAACTGAGTTTGTGCTGTGTGCAATCAAACTCAATTTAGGAAATGAGTATGAAAATCAACTCAACAGTACTGTCTCCTTTGTTACCACCTCCAGAGCAGCTCAGTGACGGAGGCTTGGAGCTCTGTGCGATTGGATTATGTATGTATGTGTGTGTGCTGTGTGTGTGTGCTGTGTGTGTGTGCTGTGTATGCCTAATGGCCACTGACAGTAATGCAAACACTGCAAGTCAGCGTAATGGATGGAGCAGACAGAGTTACTGGCAGAGGCCTGATCAATGATGGGCTGATGGTTCTTCAGTCATCATCATCATCATCATCATCATCACTTCTCACTTAACTTAGTCATTCATTTCCTGAAGGTGTCCTGCTGTGGTATCTGACACCAACAAGACAATAGCAGCAGATCCTTTAAGTTCTGTGAGTTCTATGAGCCTTGGGCACCCATGACCCTGTCGCCGGTTCATTGGTTGTCCTTCCTTAGAGCACCTTTGGTATGTTCTGGTCCAGTTGTCCAGCCATCACAATTTGGTTCTTGTCAGTGCTACACACTTAACCTGGTGGTTTTAATGTTATGGCTGATTGATATGGGACATCTTTGCATGGTTCTTAATTAAATGGAATTCTCTCTCTCTCGCGCTCTCTCTCTCTCTCTCTCTCCTGTAGGTGACTGCTGGCTGTTGGCTGCTATAGGGTCTCTCACTCTAAATGACCGGCTCCTGCACAGAGTGGTCCCTCACGGCCAGAGCTTTACAGACGACTACGCCGGCATCTTCCACTTCCAGGTACGCAGGCTGGAACATCTGACAACACCAAGCTCTAGTACGCATATGAATAACACGTCCGAAAGTATGTGGACATCTGATTTACACACAAATATCTGGGGGTTATGTGACCTAGTCAGGCATCCACATACTTTTGGCCATAGATATGAATAAAAGAGATTCAGATACCCAGATATTTGTATGTGATGGCCAAAAGTATGTGGACGTCTCATTGTCACACAAATATCTGGGGGTTGTGACCTAGTCAGGCATCCACATACTTTTGGCCATAGATATGAATAAAAGAGATCCAGATACCCAGATATTTGTGTGTGATGGCCAAAAGTATGTGGACATCTGATTGTCACACACATATCTGGGGGTTGTGTGACCTAGTCAGGCATCCACAAACTTTTGGCCATAGATATGAATAAAAGACATCCAGATACCCAGATATTTGTGTGTGATGGCCAAAGGTATGTGGACGTCTGATTGTCACACAAATATCTGGGGGTTGTGTGACCTAGTCAGGCATCCACATACTTTTGGCCATAGATATGAATAAAAGAGATCCAGATACCCAGATATTTGTGTGTGATGGCCAAAGGTATGCGGACACCTGATTGTCACACAAATATCTTGGGGTTGTGTGACCTAGTCAGGCATCCGCATACTTTTGGCCATAGATATGCCCATGTTGGTAGAAAAGGCATGTCCGACAAGCTCGTTAGGTGAATGGTGTCCACCTACTGTACCATTGACCGCAAGGGTGTGGTTAAATAATGAAGATTATCATAATCCGGTCAGGACTGAGCTCGATGTGGGCGTTATTCTGAATGCTGAGTGGCTTATTCTGAATGTGCAGTTCTGGCAGTTTGGCGATTGGGTGGATGTGGTCGTCGACGACCGGCTGCCGGTGAAGGATGGGGAGCTCATGTTTGTGCACTCTGCCGAGGGAAGCGAGTTCTGGAGCGCCCTGCTGGAGAAGGCCTATGCTAAGTGAGTGCATGCATGTGCCATCCGAGCCAGGGGTGGATATTCCCACTATTGGGTAATAGGTAGGTGGTAATGTGTGTGTGTTTCCAGGCTGAATGGTTCCTACGAGGCCCTGTCTGGAGGCTCCACCACCGAGGGCTTTGAGGATTTCACCGGCGGAGTGTCCGAGATGTACGAGCTGCGCAGCGCTCCCAGGGACCTGCATCGCATCATCGTTAAAGCCCTGGAGAGAGGCTCGTTGCTGGGCTGCTCCATAGACGTGAGTCCCCACAGTGAGGGCAGCCGTTCTGCAGCCGAAGGCACTGAACTTGCACAGTTATCAGCCTGTTTGCCCCAGCGTCTCAAGGGTGGGTTAGATGTTGCATCCCTGGCCGGTGCTGGTCATGCTGCTAGCCATGGGCGGCCGGTGCCCGTGAGAGGGCGGATGGCCTGGCTCTCTCCAGGGTGGATGGAGCTTTCTCCTCACGTCCTCTAGTGCAGTGCTGGACGGTGCCGGATGATGCGTGAGAGCCAGGGCACACAGCGTTTTCCTCTGGGTGCTTTGGTTGCCCGGTGACGTTGCAGTTCGGAAAAAGAGGCGGTGGCTGGCTGTGCATATGCCCGAGGAGGCCTCCCAGTGTGGGGAGCGCTGCATGTGACTGGGGGAGACAATAATATAATACAATATATTCTCATATAATATTGATATATTTACTGTAAATACAATCAAAATGCCTGAATATATGAAATATTACAGCCTGTGTGGTTCTTAACTTCACAGATTACCAGTGCCTTTGATATGGAAGCTATAACATTCAAGAAGCTGGTGAAAGGCCACGCCTACTCCGTCACAGCTCTCAGGGAGGTACGTCAACTGGTTGCTGTTTCTCGCATACAGACATACGGCACCTTCTTTCAGACACGAGGCATTCGGGCCAGCAGTGTTTACTGACACATTTTTTACACCTAATCAGGTGGATTTCCGAGGTGCCCGAGAACGGCTGATCCGCATCCGGAACCCCTGGGGGCAGGTCGAATGGACAGGAGCCTGGAGCGACAAGTGAGTTCTCCAGTGAAACGAGCATTAACCTTCACCTCTTGTATCCAGAGTTAATGGTGGCAGACGATTTTTTTTAACTCTCTGTTTAAAAGCCTTTAATACTTAATAATAAAGTCTTCACCCCTACCTCTGGTCCTGGAAAAGGAAATGACCCTGAAATGACCCTCACATGGTTCGTCTCCTTCATGTGTTTCTTTAGTTCCTCTGAGTGGAATTCGATCGATCCCACTGACAAAGAGGACATGAACTCCAAAATGGAGGACGGAGAGTTCTGGTGAGTCTTCAGATTTGGTGAGCTCGGTCCTCGTCGTCCACATCGGTCCCCAGTGCTTTGTGCTGGTCACTGCTTCTCTACACTGGTCCTCATTCCTTCACGCTAATCTCAGTTGCTCTACACTAGTCACCGTTTCTCCACATTAGTCCCCATTTCTCCACACTAGTCCCCATGTCTCCACCATAGTCCCCATGTCTCCACACTACTCCTCAATTTTCCACACTAGTCCCCATGTCGCCACAATAGTTCCCAATTCTCTACATTAGTCCCCATGTCTCCGCCATAGTCCCCATTTTTCCATTATGTTTCCAGTTTCTTCACCCTAGTCCCCAATTGTCCACCCTAGTCCCCATATCTCCACACTACTCCTCAATTCTCCACACTAGTCCCCATGTCTCCACCCTAGTCTCCATTTATTGCTCCCAGTTTCTCCACACTAGTGCCCAAATCTCCACCCTAGTCCCCATGTCTCCACCCTAGTCCCCAATTGTCCACCCTAGTCTCTATATCTCCACCCTAATCTTCATTTATTGCTCCCAGTTTCTTCACCGTAGTGCCCAAGTCTCCACCCTAGTCCCCATGTCTCCACCCCAGCCCCCATTTTTCCACACTAGCCCCCAATACTCAACCATAGTCCCCATTACTCCACATTAGTCCCCATTTTTTCCATTTTCTTCACATTGGTCCTCATGTCTACTGTTTGGTCCCCATGTCTCATCTATGGTTTTATATTTAGCCACATCGGTTCCTATTTCCGGACCTCGGATTCAGTTTTTCCACTGTTGTCCACAGTTCTCCACACCAATCACCATGTTTCCATTCCTGTGATGTTTGGAGCTATTTCCTGTACCTTGTTCTCTCTCTCTCTCTCTCTCTCTCACTCTCTCTCTCTCTCACTCTCGCCCGCTCTTTTAGGATGTCATTTCAGGAGTTTAAGCGTCAGTTCTCACGGCTGGAGATCTGCAACCTGACACCGGATGCTCTGAGTGACGACACCCTGAGTTTCTGGAACACCGTCAAGTTCGAGGGCGGCTGGAGGAGAGGGAGCACGGCAGGAGGCTGCAGGAACCACCCCAGTGAGGATTACACACCCACACCCACACCCCTGCTAATACTCCACATAGTTACATAGTTACTTTATAGGTGTTTGTAGGTGGGTGTAGGTTTATGTACGTATACATAAGAACAAGGGCATCTCACCTCTCCCTTTCAGATACGTTCTGGATAAACCCCCAGTATAAGATCACCCTGCTGGAGGAGGATGATGATCCTGATGATAATGAAGTGGCCTGCAGCTTCCTGGTGGCTCTGATGCAGAAGGACCGGCGGCGCTACCGCAAGCAAGGCCAGGACATGCACACCATTGGCTTTGCCGTCTACGAGGTCAGCAACTTTTGTAGTTGGGCCTCCTTTCCACTGCGCTGCCGCACCGATCCGCCGATACGGAACCTTCCGTACTCAGACCCGTTCGGCCCTGCAGTGGAAAAGAGTGGACTGCAGATCTTCGTACCTAAGTTCTCTAATGTTCTGACAAGTGTATCATTTTACAGCTTTGCCTCTTTCTCTCTTTTTCAGGTCCCAGATGAGGTACACATCATTCTTTTATTCATCAGAGTTTTCCCTTTTGCTCCCGGTATGGTACGGCCAGTTGACCCACCCTCTCGTAGCTCCCCCTAGCACTAGCAGTGCTCCCGACACTAGGAGGGTAAAGAGTCCATGCCTCTGATACATTCATTGCGGCGCCTGGGGAGGGGAAAGGGTGAAGGGCCTTGCTCAAGGGTCCAACAGTGATCAAAAAACCACTACAAATATACAGTATAACCCCCCAAACTCTACACTAACTCAACATTTAGCGTTAGCCATTCCCTAGTCTTTCATCGACTGTCGGGTTCCTACATGTGTAAAAACCCAGCAGCTCCCTGAGAAAAGTGCAGATATTGACCAGTGATGATTGAGGTAGATGGGGCTGAGGTAGATCCCATGTCATCCAAAAAACCTCCATCATGAAGATCCACAGATCAGCCATAACATCACCTCCACCTGCCTAGAATTGAGTATGATCCCCCTTGTAATGCCACAATAGATTGAAACATTCAGCGCATGGTCTCTGGAGATGCCCTGTGGTATCTGGACACCTTTAGACGTTAGCAGCAGCCCTGTAGGTTGTTAGGTGGAACCTTCATGGATTGCTCGGAGTTAATTAGACACATCAGTTGGTCCTTTGAAGTATAAACGAATGAGATTAACGTGCCCTGGAGCCCTTTAGATCTCCCTTAGATGTCCCTTTGTTGCTCATCCTTTCTATCAAAGGTATTTCCTGTCTTTTGATCCGTCATATGGTGCAACTCGGTTGCCACATCTACCCAATTATCGCCCCAATATACCCACCACCACCACCACCACCACTCACTAGGACTCCCCCTATCACTTGCAATGCTCCAGACTCTAAGAGGATGAGGACAAGCCCATGCCTCCTGCCACCAGTGCAACATCACTAGGCAGCGAAGGTGCTCGGAGCAAGGTGCCAGATTCCCAGCTTTGATACGTGAGCCTGTGCAGGCCGGCCCAGCATCACACAATGGGAGTGATGAGGGAGAGAGCGCCATCTACCCACTCAGAGAGGGCATGGCCAGTCGTGCTCTCTCAGGCTCCGGCTGCTGATGGCAAAGCAGCGTGACCCGGCATTCGATCTTGCGATCTCTGGGGCACTCTCGAGTCCACAAGCGCATCATTTGCTTGTCCAATTGGACCTAATTGCTGGGTGTAGATGCTTACCCAAGGGTAGCTCTTGCTGTCTGACAAAGTCTTCAAGGGTCAGTCGGGCCACCACAACAGATCAGAGCATTCGAGGCATGGAGCTCCACAAGATCTCTGAAGGTATCTCTGTCCTGTGGTATCTGGACATCTTTAGATGTTAGCAGCAGATCAGATGTCCTGTAAGGTGTTAGGTGGGACCTCCATGGGTCACGTCATCGTCTAGCCATGATCTCCATGTGTCCGTCTGACGAAGGTGGCCCAATACCGCACCTGTTTTCTTGTTGCGTAGTTCCGTGGTTGCCAGAGTGTCCATCTGAAGAAGGACTTTTTCCTGCGCCACTCTTCCTGCGCTCGCTCCGAGACCTTCATCAACCTCCGGGAGGTGAGCGCGAGGCTCTGTCTGCCTCCAGGAGAGTATCTAGTTGTCCCCTCCACCTTCGAGCCTGGGAAAGAAGCTGATTTCGTCCTGCGAGTCTTCACTGAGAAACAGTCCGAGACACAGTGAGTGAATCGCATCGGCAGCATTTTAGGCTCGATCAGTGAACCTAAAGGAGTTAACCTTTAGGACAAAAGTATTGAGACACCTGCTTTTTTTTTCTAAATCCAGGGAAGATGGTGTTAAACAATCTTCAGCAGACCTGCTGACGTGGCTCCTAATACTGCACGGCATATACAGTAACGCAACATGTCCAAATGTTTGTGGACACCCCTTCTAATGAATGCATACAGCCACTTTAAGTTGCCCCCATTGCTGACACACACACACACAGCTTGTCTAGTACCTGTAGAGAATTCTTTCCAATAGAATAGAACTCTCTAGAGCAGATAAACCTGAACCTACTAGTACCATGCCTATAATGCCAGGCATGGGCTAGAGGGGTGTAAAGCCCCCCAGCATTGCGCCGTGGAGCAGTGGAAGAACTGTGGAACTCTAGAATGATGGTGGTGGAGCTCCATCCAGTACTTTTGGGATGAGTTGGGGATGATGAGGTGGGGTGGTGATCATCATCCAACATTCTGACCTCACTAATGCTTGAATTGTCGCTGAATGCAATCAAATCCTCACAGCTTTGCTTTTCCAAAATCTAGTAGAAAGCCTTCTTCCCTGGACAGTAGAGACAGTCACTTCAGTAAAAGCAGGATCAGCTCTTTTTTTCAGCCCTTGATTTCAGAAGAAGCAGTGAATGAGCAGGTGTCCCAATACTTTTGTCCATTTAGTGCATGTCGTGGTTGGTCAACTACTGTCCACCAAACTGTGCCTCGCAGTGTGGAAGTGTTGAAACACTTGGCCAGTGTGACCAGTATGACTGATGATGCTTTTCTTCTGTGTTTTAGAGAGATGGATGATGAGGTGTCTTTCATCCTGGATGAAGAGGTGAGGTCCAGCTACTGTTCATTTCTATTCAGTTCTTTTCTGGGTCAAGAGTCAGGAGTGTGTGTGTGTGTGAGTGTGAGTGTGTGTGTGCGAGGGAGAGAGAAAGTTGGGCCGTGTTTTACACTTTGCTTTCATTTCTTCTCCAAGGGGGAGATCACAGAGCAAGACATCGAAGCCTCATTCAAGACCATGTTTGCTCAGCTTTCTGGAGAGGTAAGAGTTTTCTGTGACCTGACCAAATTGGACCCACTGACCGGAAGTGCACCTCACCTACGTTACATGTGTCCTCCGTCACCTACGTTACCTAAAGCAACAATTTGGCCATTTCCCCAACCAAGCACTGGGTTACTATACAGCACAGGACACATGCTGGGTTCAACTGGGTTGTGGGAATAACCCAACACACCTGTCTACCTAAATAAACCCAATGCAGTGGTCAGTGAGAGTGTCTACCTGTAATTAACTCTATATAAAATTAGAATAAACCCAAATAAACATGAAGTCAGTGGTCAGTGAGAGTGTCTACCTGTAATTAACTCTATATAACATTAAAATAAGCCCAAATAAACATGGTCAGTGGTCAGTGAGAGTGTCTACCTGTAATTAACTCTATATAACATTAGAATAAACCCAAATAAACATAAAGTCAGTGGTCAGTGAGAGTGTCTACCTGTAATTAACTCTATATAAAATTAGAATAAACCCAAATAAACATGAAGTCAGTGGTCAGTGAGAGTGTCTACCTGTAATTAACTCTATATAACATTAAAATAAGCCCAAATAAACATGAAGTCAGTGGTCAGTGAGAGTGTCTACCTGTAATTAACTCTATATAACATTAGAATAAACCCAAATAAACATAAAGTCAGTGGTCAGTGAGAGTGTCTAACTGTATTTAACTCTATATAACATTAGAATAAACTCAAATAAACATAAAATCAGTGGTCAGTAAGAGTGTCTACCTGTAATTAACTCTATATAACATTAGAATAAACCCAAATAAATCTAAAGTCAGTGGTCAGTGAGAGTGTCTACCTGTAATTAACTCTATATAACATTAGAATAAACCCAAATAAATATAAAGTCAGTGGTCAGTGAGAGTGTCTACCTGTAATTAACTCTATATAACATTAGAATAAACCCAAATAAACATAAATTCAGTGGTCAGTGAGAGTGTCTACCTGTAATGAACTCTATATAACATTAGAATAAACTCTAATAAACATAAAGTCAGTGGTCAGTGAGAGTGTCTACCTGTAATGAACTCTATATAACATTAGAATAAACTCTAATAAACATAAAGTCAGTGATCAGTGAGAGTGTCTACCTGTAATGAACTCTATATAACATTAGAATAAACTCTAATAAACATAAAGTCAGTGGTCAGTGAGAGTGTCTACCTGTAATTAACTCTATATAACATTAGAATAAACCCTAATAAACATAAAGTCAGTGGTCAGTGTATCTCTGCAGGAATTCACTCATCTCTCTTGTTTGCTTTTCAGGACATGGAGATATCAGTCCATGAGCTGAGGACCATCCTGAACAGAGTGGTGGCCAAACGTAAGGTCGCCTGATAGTAGCCCTTCTGTTTGTAGAGGTCACTCAGTTTACCATGTGCAGTGATGATACCCAGGGCCAGTATGGGTAGCACAGACGGTTTTGTCCATGGGTTCCTTGTTGGCCACACATATGGATGCCCACCAGTGTCAGTGATTGGGCAAGGAGGGTTTAGTCGTGGGCCCAATCTGGGATGTACACTGCACATAGGGCCTAGAGGGGACCCATGTGAGATTAGGGTGGACTGTAACAATGGGGCCCATTTGGATTAAAACATGCTCATGTGGGGCTGGTATGGGAACTGGGAATCAGAAGGTTTTGCCCATATTAGGGAATGCCCACTAGGGTCAGTGTTGGGGCCCCATTAGGGTTGTACACTGCACTTGGGGCCTAGATGGGACCCATGTGAGATGACTCTGTCCTCCTGCATTTTTCAGACCGGGATCTAAAAACAGACGGCTTCAGTTTGGAGGCGTGCAGGTGTATGGTGGCCCTCATGGACGTATCCTTCTTCACAAACTAAACCAGCCGATCAGCTCTCGTGTTATTAGCCAACCTCATTTTTTTTTAAACATACAGATGGACAGAGATCTGCTTGCTTATGATCCTTGACTAAGATGAACCTCAGAAAGATGGCAGTGCTCGTCTGGGCATCGTGGAGTTCCAGATTCTGTGGAATAAGATCAGGAAGTGGCTGGTAAGTGATTGTTTTCTAAAAGTGCTGTACTTTCACAATGCTGAATGTTCTAATAATCTTATAAATGAGCACATTAATTAGTTGAAACCCAAATTCAGCATCGTCCAATAGTAGAAGAGAGAACCGGCATTGCTACCTTTACGTTACCTGGCTAAGTGAGAACACCCTGATTTAAATAACCAAGTGGGTACCAAACTCTATAAAAACTCAGTCAGTGGTCAGTGAGAGTGTCTACCTGTAATTAACTCTAAATAACATTAGAATGAACCCAAATAAACATAAAGTCACTGGTCAGTGAGAGTGTCTACCTGTAATTAACTCTATATGTTTATTTGGGTTTATTCTAATGTTATGTAGAGTTAATTACAGGTAGACACTTTTACTGACCACTGACTTTATATTTATTTGGGATATTCTAATTCTAGTTAGTGGTCAGTGAGTGTCTACCAGTAATTAACCCTATATAACATTAGAATAAACCCAAATAAACATAAAGTCAGTGGTCAGTGAGAGTGTCTATCTGTAATTAACTCTATATAACATTAGAATAACCCAAATAAACATAAAGTCAGTGGTCAGTGAGAGTGTCTACCTGTAATTAACTCTATAGAACATCAGTATAACCCCAAATAAACATAAAGTCAGTGGTCAGTGAGAGTGTCTATCTGTAATTAACTCTATATAACATTAGAATAACCCAAATAAACATAAAGTCAGTGGTCAGTGAGAGTGTCTATCTGTAATTAACTCTATATAAAATTAGAATAACCCAAATAAACATAGTCAGTGGTCAGTGAGAGTGTCTACCTGTAATTAACTCTATATAACATTAGAATAAACCCTAATAGACATAAAGTCAGTGGTCAGTGAGAGTGTCTATCTGTAATTAACTCTATATAACATTAGAATAACCCAAATAAACATAAAGTCAGTGGTCAGTGAGAGTGTCTACCTGTAATTAACTCTATATGTTTATTTGGGTTTATTCTAATGTTATATAGAGTTAATTACAGGTAGACACTTTTACTGACCACTGACTTTATATTTATTTGGGATATTTCTAATGTTAGTTAGTGGTCAGTGAGTGTCTACCAGTAATTAACTCTATATAACATTAGAATAAACCCAAATAAACATAAAGTCAGTGGTCAGTATGAGTTTCTATCTGTAATTAACTCTATATAACATCAGTATAACACCAAATAAACATAAAGTCAGTGGTCAGTAAGAGTTTCTATCTGTAATTAACTCTATATAACATCAGTATAACACCAAATAAACATAAAGTCAGTGGTCAGTGTGAGTGTCTACCTGTAATTAACTCTATATAACATTACAGCCCTTCTCTCCAAACTATGCAACATAAGGTCTTCTCCTTATTTGCAGGGAATTTTCCGGCAGTTTGATCTGGACAAGTCAGGCACCATGAGCTCCTATGAGATGCGCCTGGCTTTGGAATCGGGAGGTGAGTGTGTTAGATGCACTCATTACAGCGTCTTAACCCGGAGCCAGTGGTAGCGCTAAGATCGGGCCTAGCTGGTCTAGGCTATCTCGGTTTGGTCGCTGGCCAGCCATACACTGATCAGCCATAACATTATTACCACCTGCCTAATACTGGGTAGACTCCACAAGACCTCTAAAGGTGCCCTTCGGTACCTGGCGTCCAGACTAATGGTAGCAGCAGATCCTTCTTTAAGTCCTGTAAGTTGTGAGGTGGGTGCCCAGACCCTGTTATCAGAGCTGTCTGATGTTTTGGAGATGTTCTGATGTTGTCTAGAACATCCCAAGTTTGGTTCTTGTCAAAGTGGCTTCCAGCACCTCCATCACCTTCAAGACCTGACTGTTTACTTGCTGCCTAGAACATCCACCCCTTGACGTTGACCAATTCAAATAGACGTTGTGTAGGAATTGAAAGTGATGATTGGGTTGGTTCCGAACTCTGGGTGCCCCCTAAGGGTTCATTTTGTGATGACGTTGTGTGCAGCACTGATTAGGGGGTAACTGTTTAGCTTTGGTCATAATTGCCCACTTGAATTAGGCTTAGGCTTAGGCCAATGGGAATGTGGCCTAATGCGCTGAGAACAACCGAGGGATGATCCAAGCCTGGCCTTGAGGGTGTAATTCAACACACACCCCTCTTGAATCCTCTTCACAATGGGGTATATAGGCATGCACAGTCCACTGCTTAGCGTTTATATACCCTCTCTTTCTCCTCGTACAGGTTTCAAGCTCAACAACAAGCTGAACCAGGTGCTGGTGGCCCGATACGCCGAAAAAGAGATGATCGACTTCGATAACTTCATCTGCTGCCTGGTCAAACTGGAGGCCATGTTTAGTATGTACCCTCCCCTACTACTGACCCATTTGCTGGTTACCAGCGGCTCACAGCACCTTGCAGGTTCCTAAATATGGTCTTCTCCAAACAGGAACCTTCCAGCAACTGGACAGAGATGGTGCTGGAATGGTGGAGCTTAACGTATCTGAGGTGAGTGAAGCAGCATTTACACCGGTTTTACTCAGACAGGTGCAGACCTCCTGAACGTTAGGGGTTAGCCTTGGCCTGACTCTGCTTCAGAATTCCAGCAAGTGTCATGAAATCGAGATGACAGAACTTTTACAAAGGCTTTTATTTTGAAATAATTGAGACATCCAAGCCAGGCTTCCAAACTTCACACACCTGGCAAGAGGGAGTTTGGATAAGAAGGGTAGCTTAAACTAGCTCACAGTTGATGGCGGAAGATCTTGGAAGGAAGAAATTCCACCAGCTGACTTGTTGCTGCAGTGGTGGCTCTTTAGGACCACCCATACTTTCACTAATATGTGTAAGAAAGGCAGACTGCATGACTAGGGGCTTAATTATATACACCTGTGGCAATGGGACTGAATCAAACACTTGAATTCACTGACTAATAGGTGTGTCCCAATAGTTTTGTCAATTAAGTGTATCTTCTGGAATAGAGCAAAAGCATTCCAGTGTTAATTTAATTTATTTAGTTTTAAAGGGCCTCAGAGCGCTGGTAGCATAGTGTGATGGGGTTGTTCTATCTTTGAGGATCCTTGAAGGTTCCAGGAAAGCATAGTATGATGGGGTTGTTCTAGCTATTGGTGGGAAAAAAATAATCCGGAACAACAAGCAAGCAACCATTTCTTGTTCCTGAGGAACTATATTCCTTCACGCTTCCTTTCATGCCAATTAACTTCCTCTGTTGCACACAGTGGCTGTACCTGACCATGTGCGGTTGACCGCTCAATCTCCAGAGCAGACGGACGTCCATCCCGATACGATACCTGGAGCAGACCGCACACCAGTAGCACTGTCAGAGCTTTTTGGGCTTCTTCAACATCCAATCCAAAGACGCCCGTTCGGCTCGGCACAGCCTGCCTTACCCACTTCAGCGACCACCTCACAAACCTTAGTACGTTTCTGCCTGGGGCTTTGAAGGAATACCTTTATCTATGCAAGACTGAAGAGCTTAGTTACTTAAAGCCATGAGATGTGTTCAGAATAATGTTGCATGACACTAGAACTACTAACCTCATTTCTAAGGGAACTCAATAGCTGACAAACGTTTCCTCTCGTTTAGAATGAACTGGATATAAGGGATGGGACTCAGAAGCATACACTACACTGCTGAGGACCTTTTGGAGGTTCTACAAATTGAAACTGTGGAGGAACCTCTTAAGATGCTTTGTAGAACATTGAAGAAAATGTTTTTTAGAAGAAAAAGGTTCCTTGAAGGTTCCTCAAAGCTCAGCAAGAGGTTCCTCCACAGTAGAAACCTCATTTCTAAGGGACCTCAATAGCTGGTGAACGTTTCCTCTTGTTTAAATTGAACTGGATATAAGGGGGTGGCCTCACTGCTGAGGACCTTTTGGAGGTTTTACTATTTGAAACTGTGGAGGAACCTCATAAGGTGCTTAGAAGAACCTTAAAAAAAGGGTTTGAGAAGAATAAGGTTCCTTGGGAGGTTCCTCCACAGTAAAAACTTCATTTCTAAGGGATCTCAATAGCTGATTAACGTTCCCTCTCGTTTAGCATGAACTGGATAAAAGGGATGGGACTCTGAAGCATACACTACACTGCTGAGGAATACAATTCTATTTGAAACTGTGGAGGAACCTCTTAAGATGCTTTGTAGAACATTGAAGAAAATGTTTTTTAGAAAAAAAGGTTCTTTGAAGGTTCCTCAAAGCACAGCAAGAGGTTCCTCCACAGTAGAAACGTCATTTCTAAGGGACCTCAATAGCTGGTGAACGTTTCCTCTTGTTTAAATTGAACTGGATATAAGGGGGTGGCCTCACTGCTGAAGACCTTTTGGAGGTTTTACTATTTGAAACTGTGGAGGAACCTCTTAAGATGCTTTGAAGAACTTTGAAAAAAAGATTTTGAGAAGAATAAGGTTCCTTGAGAGTTCAGCAAAGTACCTTAGGAGGTTCCTCCACAATAGAAACCTCATTTCTAAGGGACCTCACTAGCTGACAAACGTTCCCTCTTGTTTAGAATGAACTGGATATAAGGGATGGGACTCTGAAGCATACACTACACGGCTGAGGACCTTTTGGAGGTTCTACAATTTGAATCTGTGGAGGAACCTCATAAGGTGCTTTGAAGAACCTTAAAAAAAGGGTTTGAGAAGAATAAGGTTCCTTGGGAGGTTCCTCCACAGTAAAAACTTCATTTCTAAGGGATCTCAATAGCTGATTAACGTTCCCTCTCGTTTAGCATGAAAAGGATAAAAGGGATGGGACTCTGAAGCATACACTACACTGCTGAGGAATACAATTCTATTTGAAACTGTGGAGGAACCTCTTAAGGTGCTTTGAGGAACCGTGAAGAAAAGGTTTTGAAAAGAAAAAGGTTCTTTGAAGGTTCCTTCACAGTTTCTGAAACTGAAAACCTTTAAAAGTTTCGCAAGGAACTTGTTCTTTTAACAGTGTACACAGACCGTGCTGTTTTGCACTAATAGAAACTAGTGTTTTGGGTGAAGACTGACATAACTAAGTACTAACACTGAGCAGGATTCAGCGGATGTGGAACTGTAGAGCTGTGCCTTTAGAAAGTGGCGTTTTAGGTGAAGATGTAGATCTTAGAACAATAGAATGAGAACTAACAAGAGACAGGTGGTAAACAGAATGATGTATTTGGCCCCGCCCCTCCTCTTTCTGCATAATCAGTATGTATCCAATGTTTTTAATGAAGCTACATCTATATATTGCCTGATTGCTTGGCATTGGTTAAGCCGAGTCTTGGGGTCAGGCTGGGCCTAATCGTCCATTTATTTGACCGAATAAACCAAAGGTAATCAGCGCTCCACGCCGCCATCTTGCCACAGCCTTAGTTCACGCTGTCTAGAGTTTTATCTCATTTTATTATTTATTAAATGCTGCTTAATAAAGTGATATACACATGCCATCTTGTTCTTCATTGATTGCTCTCAGTATGCAGTAAACGGTAATAAGAATTTCGGACGTATCTGAAATATCGATATATCCGCAGCATATTTTTTTATCAACGAATCCATCTTCACATCAGGGCAACGCAAGTCTGGATTTTTTTTCTAGCCTAGAAATGAGACACAGTAACTATGACCAGAGGACCGTGTTGCTAGCCATTTCAGTGCAGTGCTGGCCAGCACTGGCGTCTGCTGGTACGCAGCCTTTTCCTCTGAGCGATGTTGCATCATGGCTGGCTTTGCACATGTCAGAGGAGTTTGAGAGGGGGAACGCAAGAAAGCTTAACCTTGGAAAGGGATTGCTTATTTCACGCTAGGCTACTTTTACTTTACTTTAATGGCATTTAGCTGACGCTCTTATCCAGAGCGACTTACATGTTACAGTAGTCAAACTACAGAGCTGGACCAATGTAGTGTTAGGAGTCTTGCCCAAGGACTCTTATTGGTGTAGCACAGTATAGTCACCCAGACTGGGAATCAAACCCCAGTCTCCTACATGGTGTGGTAGCTCACTGGCAGGTAGTGGTGTTACCTGTTGCACCACACCAACCACCAGGCTATAAGCTAACCCCTTAGTCAACCAGTCACAAACTCCTCAGCTAGTTAAGCACACACCATGCCAGAAGGTGGCAGAGAATACAGTAGCGCCAGCCATGCTAGAAACTATGCTATGCAATGCAATGCTATGGTGCCTTTCTATAAGTAAGACAATCCAGCCCTCATATTCATGCTCCAGTGAAACGGGACGTCGTAACACACCGCTGACCAAGTGTTCCTAATCTTGAGTAATATATTTCTCTCATAATTGCAATTTTGTTCATATTATGAATAAAAAGATTCATTTACACCCCGTTGTCCTCATGTTTTCCAGGGGTGCTAATATTTGTGAAGAGCACCTTCTACATACTTGGTCCCACTTGCGTTGTCTTTACATCAAGTGAAGGTTCTGCAGATCCTTAAAAGTTTCTTCACAGCCACATCTCTCTATTACAAACAACGCTTGAATATAAAGATGCTTCAAATGGTTCTTTGAGTGTAGCCATAACAGAACCACTTGAGAAATTCATTTTGTGTCCGAATATTTGAGAGAAACTATATTTTGAACCCTCAATTCCACAGACCTCGCTCAGGTGTCTGTGGAAGCCTATTATGGCCACTTAAAATAAAAAAATCCAAATGTCAATTTTCTGGCTTTTAAGTCATTATGTTATATCTCATTATTATTATTATCTCATTATTTGCGGATGCTAATCATTATTCTGAGATATTATCTCAGACTTTTGAGATGCTAAGTCATTGTGAGATACTATGGAACTATTTTTAGATGCTAAGTCATTGTGAGATGCTATCAGTAATTTTAGGTGCTAATCATTTTGATATATTATCTCAGGCTTTTGAGATGCTATGTCATTGTGAGATATCTCAGGTTTTTAATATGGTTTTTATAAATAGTCATTATTTGCAGATGCTTATCATTATTCTGAGATATTATCTCAGGCTTTTGAGATGCTAAGTCATTATTGTGAGATACTATCTAAGTAGTATTAGGTGTATTTGGAGATACTATCTCAGTATTTTCAGATGCTAATTATTATTTTGATATATTATCCCAGGTTTTTGAGATGCTAAGTCATTGTAAGATATCTAAGGTTTTAATATTTTTAAGTCATTATTTGCAGATGCTTATCATTATTCAGAGATATTATATCAGGCTTTTGAAACACTAAGTAATTATTGTGGGGTATCTAAGATTCTAGAGATGCTAAGTCATTATTTGGAGATACTATCTTATTATTTGCAGATTCTAATATGTTATTAGATATATTCTCATTCTTCTGAGAAGTCAATATTGTGAGATATTATCTCAGGTTTTTGGAATGCTAAGTCATTATTCTGAGATAATATCTAGCTAACTATTTTAGATGCTAAGTCATTGTGAGATACTATCTCAGTAATTCCAGATGCTAATTATTATTTGGACATGCTATCTCAGTGTTTTTACATGCTAATCATTATCGTAAGATATTATCTCATTATTTTGAGATCATTTCTTGTTGTTTTGAGATGTTTGAGATGTCCTCAAAGCATGAGGGGAATGGAGCTAAACGACTAAAAAAGCAGCAGCCGCTACTAAGCGCTGACTGGCTGGCGAGCGGACACTGGAGAGACGGTCAGTTAGGACACACCAGCTTTGTTTGGTGGAAACTGGCAGAGCAGCTTCATGGAGAACCTGACCACTTCCAGTGGAGGAGGTGTTTATGCTGAAGGTCTGTAGAGGGTCCTATTCCTGTACCTGCAGTTCTCCAAAGACACTAAAGTAGAGAAGAAGACGAAGATGAAGTGTTGTTATTATACAAACCCGGACAAGAACCTCCTCTGCTGAAGGTAAAGAAACACATCTGCGCTTTTCCCTACAGAAACAAAGCTGGAGAAGGTAGATGGTACCTCGTTATCCACTGTTCATGGTACTTAGTGGACACTCTTATCCAGAGCTTACAAACGTACAGCTTCACTGTCCACTCGTGAAATATCCATAGCTGGTGTGAATTGATTGAGGTCAAGTGACCCCTCTAAGCGGTCTGAAGGGCCTGGTGGCACACGTAGGAAGACTAGCCAGAAAGGACTTGCTGTGGTCAATCCTTGAGATGACAAGGATCTGAACGAGCCCCTGGGTGGCTGTTTTAAGATAGGGACTGTGTATTTGGTTAGTCAACAGACTACACACTGCACACTTGGTTCGTGGTTACTACAGTTTATTAACAGCATATAATAAAAGGGAATAAAAATATATGCAGCACTTATCAAAGAGGATGATGTAATGGAGAATTGTGCTCGACAGAGTTAGGTTTGCAACTTGAGTCGAGAACGTAAACTGGTGATCTGCAACTTCACCAAGACAATCTCCAGGGAACAGCTCATACTGTGTGGAGCAGATGTGGACCCCCTGGAGGTCTGGGAGGTTGCTCTGAGTGAAATAGAGAAAGTTTGTTGATGGTAGACAGAAATTTAAGGATCTTTTCGAAGATATAGAGGAGAGATATGGTCTGTAGTTGTCCAAGCTGTCTAGGGTTTGCTTCTCTGTAGGTCTGGAAGGCAGATGGTAGAAGAAGCTGTTTAAGATGAAAGGCCATCTTAAGCTACCGAGATGGGATGGGGTCTAGCCGAAGGGTGGCTGGATGATTAGATGTGGGAAGCTGTAGGACATCATGCATGGAAAAAAGAGGAGAGAACAAAATAGATAAAGTAGTAGTAGTAGGAGGAGGAGGATGCTAACTTTTGGTAGGGGTGAAGATAGGAGGAAAAGATTGGTAGATCTTGTTCACCTTCTCCTCAAAGGAGGTGACACAATCTGGGGGGGAAAGCAAGATTACACCAGTGTTTAGAGTGCGGAAGGATTTTGTAGCGGAGGTGGTGCCCTCAAACTACACCAGCAATTCGTACAGGAGAGAAGCCATATGAGTGCTCAGACTGTGGGAAGAGTTTTAAAAGACAGAGTGTTCTCCAAAAACACCAGCAGGTTAACACAGGGGAGAAACCATATTGCTGCCCGCAGTGTGGAAAGAATTATACCACACAGCGTTACCTCCAAAAACACCAGCGCATTCACACTGGAGAGAAACCGTATTGCTGCTCAGACTGTGGAAGGAGTTTTACAGATAGTAGCTCCCTCAAGAAACACCAATGCATTCACCCAGGTGAGAAACCCTATCAGTGCTCAGACTGTGGGAAGAGGTTTAATCATTAGAGTAGTCTCCAATCCCATCAGTACATTCACACAGGACAGAAACTGTATCAGTGCTCAGACTGTGGGAAGATTTTTCATAGAGAGAGTATTCTCCAAGTACACCAGCGCATTCACACAGGAGAGAAACCGTGTCAGTGCTCAGACTGTGGGAAGAGTTTTAAAAGACAGAGTAGTCACCAAACCCATGAGTACATTCACACTGGAGTGAAACTGTATCACTGCACGGAGTGTGAGAGGAGTTATAGAGATATTCGTTCCCTCAAAATGCACCAACGTATTCACACAGGAGAGAAACTGTGTGAATACACACAATGAAAACTAACAGACAGAGTGTCCTCCAACAACACCAACGCACTCACACCGGAGAGAAACCGCATCACTGCTCAGACTGTGAGAAGAGTTTTACCACCCAGCATTATCTGATGTGTAAGATGTGTTTATACTTCTAAGCTTTGGTTCCATTAAAACCAACCCTGGTGCTCTGTTTGTGCAGTTTGTAAGTAAGTAAGTGTAGTAAGTGTAAGCGCTGCTGTTGGGAAAGACATGGGTAGGACTAGCTCATTTTACAGGAAACAGGATGGTGCATCAATCAGAACACAAGATTGAAGATTGTTTTGTCATATTACAGTGCTTAGCAGTACAGCTTGACATTAGGCATTGCCCTCAGTCATATTTCTGACTGTTTAAGGCTAAATCCGAAAATGAAAAAATTGATTCATTATTAATTTTTCCATTTGGCATAGTACCTCCACAGAGATAAATGTCTGACCATGTCATCTAAAGACTTGACTGTGCAGCAATTAATGTCAGTGTTCAAAGTCATCTAATGAATCATAATCATAAAGTTCTCTAGCTAACAGTTAAATGGCTATGGCTTAAATAGCTGGCTAAACTGTTTTTTTGTTGTTGTTGTTGTGTATTTTACAGGTTGACGCTGACAGAATTTATCTAAATGACTTTTCCAGGGAGCCTTTCTTCCCCAACCCAAATGGAAAGTTTGACAATATGACTGCTTACAGTAAGTGATGATGTGCACCCTCACAACCTCAGCTAACAGTACTAGTTAGTAAGCGTTCTTCTTTTGGACACCATGTATTGTGTATATAAATTATAACCCAGGTGCTCATGCAGGTGAAAACATACCCCAACTGGTAAGCAAGCTGGTTATGCTGGTTGATAAAGCTTAGCAATTGACCAGCATAATGTAGGTCTTTGAGTTCAGTGCTAATCTGATCAATCAGCTTGGTCAGATTGCTCATGCTGGAAGACCTAGTAGGAAATATTGTAGACAGTTATCCAGGGGCTTTGTCACCAGACTAGTGAACCTAAGAGTTTGAGGGTGTGTTCAGCAAATTAAAATCTCCCAAATTGAATATTATGACCACCCCTGGTTTGAAATGATCTCTGGCTCATCACTGTGTCCACTTACTGTCCACTCCATTAGATACTCCGACTTCTTGTAGATGTGAAGTCAGAGACAGAAGCTCTGTATGTGTTGCTGCACAGTTTCTGCTGGTCATGCTCTAGTCCTAGTTGGCTGCATATTCCTGGTTGGTGGACTACTCTCAGTCCAGCAGCACTGTGGGTCCAATCCACTCGTACCACTATTCAGTGTCACTGCAGTGCTGAGGTTGATTCACCACCCAAATAAGACCTGCTTTGTGGTGGTCAGTCCTGTGGGGTCCTGACCATTGAAGAACAGAGTAAACAGATAAACTACAGTTTTTGAGATTGAGATTGTGTTCTTAATGTATTTACTGTCCTAATGTTCAGATTTACTGTTATACATTCTGGTCCTTTTCTCTGAGATTGGAGAACATTTCCGAGTTATTATTATTATTAGTAGTAGTAGTAGTAGTAGTAGTATTTTTTTTTATTTTATGAATTGAACATTGTTTCATGTTAAGTTTGAACTCTGAAATTAAACACTTCTGAACAGCATATTGTGTTGCTTGATTCTCAATTGTCTTTGAGTACAGGGCAGTCTGGATTGTGTATATTTGGCAAAACGGTGCCACTGGTGGACGGGAGCTCCTAGTAAATTGTAAATATGTGTACAGAATGTTTAATATTGTGGGAATGTTATGAATGTCTTGGGGTTTACTGGGTGTACTTTAGTTGTATATGTTCAGATTTTATAAGATCTTTTTTTTATAAGATTCAGAACAGTGTCTGGTTTTAATGGGTTAAATGTGAATGGTACTACTGGCTGGAGTGTGTGTAATGGATATGTAAACATTAGACTTGTGAAGTTGTCTAAGGAAAGTGTTTCATATTAAAAATAACGTGCATACAATTTTAAGCAGAGCTGGCCCAAGGCATACTCAAATTACATGGCTGCTTAGGGCCCCAACACCACCAGGGGGCCCCCAAGAACACTAAGATTTCATGGTAAAAAATACATATTTAAAAAATAACATTGAATAATAAAACAAAATGGTATTACACAGGTAAGCGTAATTTATTTTCATAGTTGGCCCACCAATATTAGGTTAATCAATTCCTGCCGCAATTCCTGGTCGATAAAGGCCTAGACACTTCAGCATATTGCACAATATCTCTTTCTCCTTATGGAATGATGAAGCATCTGGTACTAAGTGGTGGTATGAGGGGCCCCAAATGAAAATCTGCCTTGTGCGGTCACCACTGGCCTCCATACAAGGTAAGGTAAACAGATGGAATTAGTTCTGATTGGATTTCTAGAGAACAGAGGATGTTGAGTAGTATCAGAGTGTGTCTGACGGCAGATCTGACTGTAACAGCCTAACTAAAAGGAGAGAGCCAGAAGGTAACACAGACATGGGAGCACCCTGAAAAACTGGCATCTGGAACCTGGAACTTTCACTTAAGCTTTCATTTCTTTGGGTGTTACTTTAGTATTTTGCTGGGTTTTCCTCTTTCGATCATTCTGGAGGTTTACTTTCCCTGTTATTGTCCTTATGATTGGTTCTTCAGAAGACAGCATTTGCTCAAGGATAGAGTTCTCACTTTCACACTCTCTCAGCAGCCCACACTCAAAGAAGCCTACTAGTAACTGCCCTGGTCTTTAAAATTAGAATATGAAGTTCAGGTTAGTATTTGGTTCTGTGCTTGAAGCTGCATGGCCCCCAGATGTCTGTAGAAAACACTTCTGATGAGCAGATTAGATCCACCTAAGCGGAAGATCTCAGATTCGGAAACACGTTTGACCTTGCAGGTCTTAACAAGGACCGGTCAATTCTGTTACCAAGTTCAGAGCAGGATGCCTCTGGAATCATTCCCACAAAGTTTCGCTAAATGAAGCAAAGCAAAATTCTGTAGCGAAATCTCTCTGTTTCAAAGGCTTCCCATGAACAGCAGCTGCAGCAGAATAACATGCCCACTCACAATGATGGGGATCAAAACATGCTGAAGCTCTTACTTTCATATTCCACAAAGATCTGAAATAAGTGCAGTAGTAAACAGAACACAGCATCAAATCTCATGACCAAAAATAAGGGCAAAAAGTTTTTGAACCTTCTAGTACACACCTAAGCAAAAACGGTTCAATATAAGACTACAAAAGGGTTCCACCAATCCAAAGAACCCTTCAACCAAGCAAAAACTCATTTCCTTTTGTGAAGAACCAATAAAGAACCATTTTGTCTGTGAGGTTGGAGGTTGGGGGATTCAATTCATACCTACCACCCAAACACAATCCCAGCCAGCATGCTCACGTGGGGCTCACATGGGTGGAACGTGGGCTAGGTGGGCTGTTTTGTTACTGGGAACCAGTTGGGCTTCCCAAATGGGCCCGGTCATTACAGCCCACCCTAATCTTACATGGGTCCATCTAGGCCGTCTGGTCCGGTCCATCTGTGCAGAGTAAACCCTGAATGGGACTCATGTTTAGCCCGTCCTGGTCCCATCGCTGTCCCTAGCGGGACCCTGCTGGACATCCATATGTTTGGCCAATATGGAACCCATGGATAAAACTTTCTGTTTCTCTGTTGGGCTACCCATACAGGCCCTAGCGCTTGAAGTGTGAAGGTCAGCGTGTGGTTCTTTTGAGACCCATGAAGCAGCACCATGTCTTTTCACCCTGCCGCTAATGCAGCACCACTGGACAACACTGGAGGACAACGCTTGGGGGACAACACTGTAGTTATCACATATTTTTACTTTTTCCATGGTTTTATAGGTTTTTCTCACAGTCTTGGACATGCATTGTCTTGTGTTGTGACATAACACTATATTAAAATATGTTAAAACATATCTAACAATAATTTCTTGTATAGATCATTTGTATTTAAAGCTTAAGGATCTTCTTATGCAAACTCCAATTCCAATCTTTACTTGCGGCCTGAGGTCTTGAGGTCTTGAGGTCTTGCTAAAAGAAGCGGACAATCTGTAGTAAAATCTCTCTGAATCAGAGGCTTCCCAGGAACAGCAGCTGCAGCAGATGGACAAGCCCCATCGCAATGATATGGATCAATACCTGTTAAAGATCTTACTTTCATATTCCACAAAGATATGAGATAAGTGCAGTAGTAAACAGAACACAGTATCAAATCTCATGACCAAAAATGAGGGCGAAAATGCAAACTTTGGGCTCTGCAATCCAGTTCCTTATTGACGTGTACACTCTAAGCAAAAATGGTATGATGTTGGACCACAAAAAGGTTCCACTGATCCAAAAAACCCTTGAATCAAGCATGGCAACCAAGCACAGATGTCTGCCACTACACAGGGTGAATGCTCGCAAGACAGCAGGTCCTAATGGAGCACATGGCCGTATGCTTAAAGCTTATGCCGAGCAGTTGGCTGTGATGTCCTAAACATCTTTAAGACCGCCACCATTAAACCACTGAATATGTCAGAATGCTGTTCATCGACTTTAGTTCAGCCTTTCAAACTCGTCTCCTCCACCATCTCTCTAAACACTGGCGTGCCACAAGGCTGCGTTCTGAGCCCCCTCCTGTTTTCCTGTTTATGGCTCTAACGCCATAATCAAGTTCGCGGATGACACCACGGTGATAGGTCTGATCAGAGGTGACGATGAGACGGCCTACGGGGACGAGGTGCAGCACTTGGCTGCCTGGTGCGATGACAATAACCTGGCACTCAACACCCAGTAAACCAAAGAGATCATCGTGGACTTTGAGAGAACAAGGAACCAGGCACACACTCCAGTCCACATCAGTGGAGCTGAGGAAGAATATGTGTCTGACTTCAAGTTCCTTGGCATTCACATTTGGGAGGATCTCACCTGGTCACTGAACTCCTCCAGCATGGTCAAAAAGGCGCAAAAGCGTCTTTATTTCTAACGGAGCTTCAAGAAGACTGTCCCAGAAGACTGGTGGACTTCTACTGCTGTACCATTCAGAGCATACTCACAATTTTTCTATATATTCTATTTATATATATGTGTATATCTTATTTATATACCACCACATTTCCAAAATCCCCAAACTGTGTAATAAAATAGTAATTTCTATTTTGCCCTTTATGTAAATAATACTGTATTTTGGTTGAATGTCAACTGCATTTCGTTGGCGGCTTTGTACCTGTACTCAGCACAATGACAATAAAGTTAAATCTAATCTAATCTAAAAAAAATAGTATTTGGCCACACCCACATTCATTGACACCATTAAGCCAATTATTAACATTTGCTTTGTAACCCATTTTTCACACTCTCAACGAGACACTCGCTGCACTGTACTGCAGTCTTCTCAAAGTCTGAGGCCCTGAGCCCTGAGCCCAGAGCCCAGTTACTACCACCTGATTTTTTGTACAGGTTACAGATCTGCAGTCGAGCTCACTGGCCCATTGTATACTGTGTGTACGCTATCAGCTGTAGTCAATCATGATCACTAACAGGAAGCTAAGAGGTCTTGGCCTAGGCGCGGTAAATTCTGGAGCTTTCAGCACCACTGAATAATTGTCTAAGTGTGTGTGGGTAAGTTTTTGATTTTGTCAAATCAACCTCAATTAAACCTCAATAATTCCATGGAATTGATGTCTGTTATGGGTCATAGACTGAAATTATCCTTCTGTGATCAGGCCTGTCTGGGGTAGAGGTTTCTGTGGTACAGTATCTGCTGTATATTGACATGATATGACAAAATATTCAGAAGATCCCAGACTCCTATATTCCTTATAGAGATAAGATCTGTATGTGCCTGAATGGGCTTGTCCTCAGCTTGGTATCAGAAATGTGACACGCAAGAAAATCGAAGTGCATCTAGTAGTGTTACTGAGGGGATCAATGGGGGTCCAGCATTCAGGAGAAAGGCAAATCGGCCTTCTTGTCCTCACAGACACATTTTCTGGCTTATTAAGATTGCAGGTTTTTGCTGTGTAGATAATCCCGCAGCTGTAGTGCACTCAGAAAGTTCTGTAAGGTTTGTGCATTACTGAAAAAACTCTTCATAAAGATGGCGGAATCCCTTTTTGCCGCTTTTTGGTGGAACCACCAACAAAAGCATTACCGTCTATGCCAAAAACCCTTTAAGCAAATAAAGTGTTAGTGTTTAGCCTTTTTAGCCTTTCTTCCTTGTTCTCCCAAAGATCAAGAGCCTAAGCACTACAAAATCCACAGTACCATTTTCATTTTGCTTTTTCTTCTCCAATTCCTCAAACCTAAACGCTCAACAAGGCATTCCAGACAGACCGTATCTGTCACGCAACTAAGAGGGGAGGAGAGATACAAGGGTATTTAAATGGCTTGTGGAAATCAGACGCTTCACTATTTCACTGTGTGCTTGGTAATTACCACACAAGACAGGGACCATGCCTCAGGTCGTCTCCACCTTGGCCAAGGATCGAGCCCAGGCTGCAGGGTTGGGCACCAAGAGCAACGCCGCCAAGTACCTCAGTCAAGACTTTGAGGCGCTGAAGAAAAAGTGTCAGAAATCCCAGCAGCTGTTTCGTGACCCTGCCTTCCCAGCCGACCCCAGTTCCCTGGGCATAAACCAGGACGTTGAATGGAAAAGACCCAAGGTAAGAGTCGAGAAAATCAGGCGAACCCAAGATGACTTTATTTTTGACCTAGACCTAGTGGTACTGTAGGAAAATAATGTGGACTCTTCACCCATAGGACGCCGGATTAGGAGGTCAAGGTCTAGCTCGGCCCACAGTAGAGCTCGAACCTGCTCACCATTTACCCATGTTTTTCATTTGTAGTCCAGCTAAACTGACCTAGTAGTGATGTAAACAGTAAACACACAGACCTGAAGGCCACTGTGCTGAAATCCTTTTGCTTACTGTGTTGTGAAGGACCTGTGCCCAGATCCCAAGTTCATCGTGGGTGGGGCCACAAGGACCGACATCTGCCAAGGAGACCTGGGTAAGTGGAGGACATTATACAGGAGTGATTTATAAGTAAACCCTCTGCATTATTTAGATGATAAGTTCTGCAGATCTGACCTTTAATAGTGGCATAAAATGAAAAAAAAAAAAGACGTTTTAATTTAAGATAATTAATCACGCTAACTTGGATGAGTTATTTAAAATAATGCTGGGAATTACATATAATAAACACAGTAAAAATATTTTTATTTTGTAAATAATATAAAAAAAGTATAATATTATAATATATAATAATATTTATACAATTAATATTAAATAACATATATATATTAATTGTATAATATAATTATACAGTTCATATTATAATAATAATTATAGCGAACGTAAGCTAATCTACACTGAACCACCCTCCTGTACAGGACACAACCGTCACATTCAAAGGCCTATCTAAACTAAAGTTAGCTCTCTAAGCTAATGGCTACCCGATCTGAACCCCCAGGTGACTGCTGGTTGATGGCGGCCATTGCCTCTTTAACTCTGAACCAAGAAATCCTGGAGCGTGTGATTTACCCTGAGCAGAGCTTTGCGGAGGACTACGCCGGCATCTTTCACTTTCAGGTCAGACTCTACTTTTAATTTTGTAGATTCAAGACGATCTGACGTCATAGGATTTCTCAAAATAAGAAAAATCCTACTGTACTGTCAATCATCTTATAGTCTTAGAATCAATCAACATCCTGATCTCAGTAACATTTTTTATTTTATTTTAAATTTCTCCCAAAAAAACAAAGAATGGGCAGGTGTTCCATTACTTTTGTCCATACAGTTTTCAAAGTGAGGCATGGAAAGTGCCAAAACCGTCACACATACAGTTCTGGTGGGAGGTTTTGCCTCCTAACTTCCTGTTAGTGATCATGATTGGCTCCAGTTAGTTGCTTCTCTGTACCCACATAAAAAAGGGCTTGATCTCATTGGATTTCCTCTTAACCCAGAATTTACATTTACATTTAGGGCCTTTAGCCAATGCTATTCTCCAGAGCGAACTGCAAAAGAGCTTCACTGTTTACTCAGACAAGACCCTTAGCTAGTTTGTATCGGCTACAGTCCTGAAGATCCATCTAAGCTTAGACACTCTTAAATACAGAAGTCAGTCTGGAGACCAACATACTCTATACTTCGCCCAAGAGAAGGGGCTTCTGTCTGGGGAAGTTTGTTCCCCCACTTCGATGAAGAACAGAAAAAGCCTGGATACTTGTCTTCTGTGGATTTTAAAGGATGGTGGGTCAAGCTGGGTCGTAATGGAAACTGGAAGGGCTCTTGGTGCTGATCGGCTTTTGACCGTCACCATCAAGTACGGAGGGGCTGGTCCAGGCTTGGCTTGTAAACCAACGTCAGGGTTTTGAATCTGATGTGAGCAGTATATAATAAGAAAGTCCAAGGAGCTCAGTCCAGGTCTGAGAAGGATGATTGTAGGTCAAGAATGACTCTGGGAGCCATGTCTGAACAACTTCCGTTCAAACCATTGTACAGAAGAACAAATGAAGGTAATGGGAGGTGAAGCTACTTTGCCAAGGTCTGGAAGGTCATTGACAGTTTAGCTGGTCTACAAACATGTTGCCCTCAGCTGAAAAGAAATTGGTCCGTATGTCAGGAACAACCCAAGAACCACCAGGGCACAGGTCTTCCATGAAATGGAAGCTGCTGGGACATCAGTATTACCGTCTACAGCTCCACTAAAGTTTGCTGCTGAACCACATGGACAAAGACAAAGTCACACTGTACCAGCTGTTAAGCATGGTGGCGGTAGCATCGTGCACTGGTGGTTGTCTTGCTGCCAGTGGAACTGGTACACTGCACCAACAGACTCGACTAGTGCTGATGTTTCATGAAACCTTCTCCCCTCTCCACAGCTATGGCAGTACGGGCAGTGGGTGGATGTTGTCGTTGACGATTTGCTGCCCACCAGAAATGGACAGCTGTTGTTCGTTCATTCAGCTGACAGCAATGAGTTCTGGAGCGCACTACTGGAGAAGGCCTACGCTAAGTGAGTACTGAAACACCTTCGTAAGAAAACACAAAACTGGTAAGCATGGTGGTGGTAGTCATCTTGCTTTGGGGCTCACCATCATTCTTCACCATAACCTTAAACCAGTTTGCTGGATTTATTTGAGAATTGTTGCAATTTGAGGAACTACCATAGACCAGCATCTTCTGGCCTACTGGTCAGCTAGCTTGCCAAGACTGCTGGGCCAGTAGCTCCATATATCATCCATCCATCCATCTCCACTCCACTGCTCAGAAGGTGTCTCTCGTTGCGCTTCAGGGTGAACGGCAGCTACAAGGCTCTTGATGGAGGCTTGGCTAGTGAAGCTTTTGAGGACTTTACCGGAGGCATCATCGAAGAGTATGAGCTCGACAAAGCTCCTTCTAACCTGTTTAACATCATGAAGCAGGCCCTGAGTCGTGGCTCTCTACTGTGCTCCTCTATAAATGTAAGTATGCTGTAAATGTAGGACTGACACCAAGACTTAACTACCAGTTCAGAGGTTTAGGTATTAGGTTAAAGAAATCTTTCCTGCTAAAGAAACAGCCTGGTTAACCTTGAACAGCATAGGGTATGTTTTTGTTTGAGTTTGATGGTTTAGCTGGTCTACAAACATTATCAACCCCACCAAGCTAGACCACCAGTATGACCACTGTGTTCTACCATCATGACCAGCATCACCAAGCTGGTTGACCAGCATGACCAAATAAAATGCAAAACAGTCTGGCTAGCTCAAGCTCTTAGCTCTGGACCAGCACAGGGTATATTTTTGTTTGAGTTTGATGGTTTAGACCATGGTCTACAAGCATGATCAACCTGACCAAGCTAGATCACCGGTATGACCAGCATGACCAAGCTGGTCGACCGACAAGACCAGCAAGACCATGCCGGTTAAACAGCATATCCATTTTGTTCTACCATCATGACCATCATGATCAACCTTCAAGAGCTCTTAGCTCTGGACCAGCAAAGGGTATGTTTTCGTTTGAGTTTGATGGTTTAGATCATGGTCTAGATGGTTGAACGACAAGACCAGCAAGACCAAGCTGGTTAAACAGCATATCCATTTTGTTATACCATCATGACCATCATTATCAACCTTTAAGAGCTTGTTTAGGGTATGTATGTTTTCATTTGAGCTTGGCAGTTTAGCTAGTCTACAAACATGATCAGCCTGACCAAGCTAGACAACCAGTGTGACCAGCATGACCAAGTTGCTTAACCAGCAAGAGCAAAATCAAATGCAACATACACTATGCTGGTCAACTACCTAGCTTACCAGCACTAGGTATGTCCAGCGTAGACCATCTGCAACTAGAGATCAACAGAAGCTGGTCTTCAGCTGCGTGTTTTAGCAGGCTGGACATACATTGATATGATGATAGTAATATTCTGACTTGACCAGGAATAATCTGTGGGTTACCTTTCCGAGCAGGGCAGTGATCATGAAATGGAGGCTGTGACTCGAGAGAAACTGGTCAAGAGACACGCCTACTCCATCACAGGGGCACAGGAGGTCAGTCACAACTCAAACGTTCCTACACACAGCAACACAACACATCGGTCAGTTTGAGGGACAGGCTTCACATGACAAATGGAGTATATACATCCTCATCACTTAGGCCTAGTGTTCATACTTCATCCGTTTGTGCGGTCCTGCCTTTCTGGTACTCTCTGGTACACACCAAACAAGTGGGCCGAGACCCACCTCACCTGCTCAAGCACTTTTTTGGTGCGCAACAGAGTTGGAGGTTGGTGTAGTACGCAGAGTTGGGCACGGGGACGGGTTGCCAATGCCTGCCTGCCTCCGTGCAGATGTTCCCATTGCTCGTTTCGATGCTCAGATCATAGTGGCAGCGCCTCAGTCCACTGGACCACTCAAGCAAGTTAGGTGTTTGACAATGGCGCAATGGTGCAAATGATACAAAGGAGATAGAAAAATAAGGAAGCACCTTTACAGCCCCCCCTCCCCTTCATGCTGGTCCAGGGGATTGAACCAGCAACCCTCTGGTTCCAAGCCCATCCATTTTGCTGACCTTTATCTATTTCCTGCAGGTTAATGTGGGTGGGACTCGGGTGCCACTGGTGCGCCTCAGGAACCCCTGGGGTAACAAGGAGTGGAACGGAGCTTGGAGTGATAAGTGAGTGTGTCCGTCAACCTTACTGTGCGATACTGATGAATGAGACCTTGGATGATGCTGTCTTGCTCAGAACCTGTTGTTGTTGTCCTCAGTTCCAAGGAGTGGGACAGTGTCCTGCCCCAGGAGAAGAACAAACTCAATTACTCTGCCGAGGATGGGGAGTTCTGGTGAGTGTACTCAATGAACGAGGTCTCACTGTCAGACGCTGCCAATTCCAAGTCCTGGAGCTGTGCAAGACTTCCTGTCATTTGTTTATCTGTCCAGGATGGCATATTCAGACTATAAGAAGCAGTACTCGAGGGTGGAGATCTGCAACCTGACTCCAGACAGTTCGGGCAGCGATCGCGTCGGCAAGTGGACCCTTCAGCAGTTTGAGGGCAGCTGGAGGATGGGCTCTACAGCCGGTGGCTGTGCTAATAACAGAGGTGCCTTTACTCTATCTGTACTGAGTCTTTGGTAAAACATGGATTCTCCATGCCAAGATACTAACAAAAAAAACAACATTCCTTTGAGATTCTGGTCCATTTTGACATGATTGCATCAATTCCTCAAGGTCTACCATAACCCAGTGGTGTTCTACCGGATTAATATACGGTACCCGGACGACCACGGAGGACTAAAAATACAAAGATACCTCTAATCTTAGACTCTACTAATCACAAGTCAGTAAGGTGAACACTCTACTATTCGCCCAAGTACTATTCGCCAAGAGGAGGGCCTTCAGTCTGGGTTTGAAGACAGCAAGCGTTGGACTCTGCTGTTCGGACACCCAGGGGAAGTTCGTTCCACCACTTTGGTGCAGGACAGTAAAAAGTCTGGACGATCGTCTTCCGTGGATCTTAAAGGATGGTGGGTCGAACCGAGCCGTACTTGAAGCTGGAAGGGCTCTTGGTGCAGATTGGCTTTTGACCATCGCCATCAAGTACAGAGGGGCTGGCTGGTCCAGTCTTAGCTTTGTAGGCCAACATCAAGGTTTTGAATCTGATGCGGGCAGCAGCTACTGGAAGCCAGTAGTATCGTATTCATATGGTCTCTGTCATAAAACCAGCTTGAGACGACTTCTGCTTTGTGACTTCGACGACTTTGGTGCATCGCCATCCTGGAAGTAGCCGTTAGAGAACAGGCAAATGTGACCATGAAGGGATGCACATGGTCATCAACAAAACTCTAATAGGCTAGGCAGATTGGAGCCATAGATCCAAGCTGTCAAGGCCAAATTCTGACTCTACATCTATGTTCCTCAGCAAAAATCCACATTCATCAGACCAGGCTATGTTTCACCAGTCTTTAATGGTCCAGTGTTGGTGAGTCGTGGTCTTCTGCTGCTGAGGCCGTGAGAATCGTTGAGAATTCTGATATGCTTTTCTGCTCTCCACAGTCATACAGAATGGTTATCTGAGTTACTGTAGCCTTTCTGTCAGCTCCAGCCAGTCTGACCATTCTCCATTGACCTCTTTCATCACAAAGGCTGTAGTTTCCGGCTGCAGAACTGCAGAACTGCCACTATCGGCATGACATGATGCAATTGTGCAATTGAGAAAAACACTCATAAATCTATTTAAGCCAAAGCTTCCCTGACTTCCTTCTCTTTTTTCAGAAACGTTCTGGATAAACCCACAGTATAGGATCACCCTACTGGAGGAGGACGATGATCCTGTAGACAATGAAGTGGCCTGCAGCTTCCTGGTGGCACTGATGCAGAAAGACAGCCGCCGCCGCTGCAATCAAGGCCAGGCCATTGGCTTTGCCATCTACAAGGTCAGTAGTAAAGGAATGGAAATGGCAGATTTTGTGCAGATCTACAACCAAGGTAACAGTAATAACAGTACAGGACAGTCTGAACATAGCCTTAGCTAATTGCGGGGTTAAGTTTTTAGTGGCAACAACAACTTACTTAATTACTTTCATTTTATACTAATAACAAACAAATGGCACAGTCAGCTGCCCACTACGCCTGACTGGTAACAAACCCTGATTTGTGTTTATGTGCCGTAGGTATGCAGTTCCCAGAGCCAGCGTCTGACAAAGGACTTTTTACAGCGTAACAATGCATGTGAAAGATCCAAGACTTTCATCAACAGTCGGGAGGTGAGCGCAAGATTCTGCTTGCCGCCAGGAGATTATGTGATCATTCCCTCCACCTTCAATCATGGGAAGGAAGCTGACTTCATTCTCAGGGTCTTCACTGAGAAACAGACCAAGACAGAGTAGGTGACTTTTATTTACTGTTGCTGTCACACAAAAACGTTTTATCTCCATTTTTGACGTGTGTCACTTTCTGACATAATGTGAATCCGGCTGTTGTTCTTCATACCATGCCTCAATTTCCTGATGAATAGACCAATAGAAGTGCTCCAAAATGGCTTGGAATAAAATATTTTTTTAATTGAAAATCATATATAAGTTAATAAACTCTGTTGCTGAAATGCTGTAACGCTGTCTTATCTTTCTCATATATTTTAGAGAGGTGGACAATCAGGTGTCATTCACCCTTGATAATCAGGTAAGGGTCCTGATAGGGGGGCACTCTCTTACAGTTACATGTTGAAATTAGAGATGAACCGATTGGGTTTTTGGGGGCGATACCAACCACAGATGATCTTTTATCACAACTGAGTGATCACCAATCAAGGTTAGGGCTGGATGCCACATGAGCCTTTCCAAGCATTTGGGAATCAACCACATCTTAAAATCTTTGCTGGACTCCAAGAACCAGCTGAAAGATATTATGAATTCTGAACAGCACTGTGGAGCCCAGTGTCATTAGCGGTGTTTGCTAGCTCTGCTGTGTTCTGATACTCACTGTACTGAGCTGAGTGATGGACACTAACCGGAGGGGGATCCGGTTAGTGGTGTTAAAATCATCCATTTATCTTTATATGGATAAATGTATTTATTTAAATATATTTCTTTTAAAAAGTTGTTGAAGCATTTTCTCTATTAAAGCTTCTGTGTCTGAACTTTTGATGTTCAAGGCTAAAGTTCTCTAAACTACACTGAGATACTGGAAAAACAAGCTGGATTCCTTAAGCCAATTTAATTACTTGTTCTCCTGCCCAAATATTCATGGACGTGCTAGCTAGCATTTTAACTATAAATATATTACATTTAAAAAACATTAAATATATTATTGTTATAATTGACGAGATTAAACTTTTTAATCGATTGACACCATTAGTAAAAAAGTATTTCTTTGACAAATTTGAAAAATTACAGAAAATACCTCATAAAGAGGAATAGGAGTCCTCTCTAGGCCTATTTTATCGGTTAGCACTGTTAGCTAGCTCATTAGCTTATCTGAAGTAGCAACTTTCCCTACTTACCGAAAACACACAATTTCTGTACAAAAGTCTTTGTACAGTAAAACATATATTTAATAAACATGTCAATGTTTGTGCTGCTAAATTGTAGTGTTTTTGCCATTTTTAGCCTCCTAGCATCAATGCTAATACATACACTCTTAAAAAATGAAGGTGCAACATGTGGTTCTTTGAGCAATACCATAAGGAACCATGTTTGTGAAAGAGATGTGGTGATGTTATTGCATCTGACTGTTGTAATGTTCTGAATTTTGCTTGAATGAACTGTTGTAGAGGGAGATTACTCAGCAAGACATTGAGCCTTCATTCAGAGACCTGTTTGCTAAACTTGCTGGACAGGTAGGATTGTTTCTAACTGTTTTTTTACTGGCTTACTGGTTTAAGGTGTGTTTCCTTGCCGCAGTTAATCTCTTTCACTCTCTCTTTAGAATAAGGAGATATCTGCAGATGTACTGAGGACCATCCTGAACTCTGTAGCATCCCAATGTAAGACAGCTGAGTATTACTAAAAAACAAATTAGCCAAACATCTGCTTGTGAACATCTGCATCAAGGGTGTTAGCTCTTTTGGGAAGGCTTAGCAGCATAGCGTATGTGAATGTGCCTGGATGACCAGTATTTCAGCCACCTTGGCCTTCAAAGACCAGCTTAGATCATCCAAAACCAGCTTCGCACACAGTTCTCTGGTATGTTTAGGGTATTTCTAGGTGGTTGCTATGGTATCCTATCTGCAATGTCTTGGAAAAACGGATGGGATGAGATAACGCACAAAGATTTGGGTACTGGGTACTGGGTACTAGAGATCATACAAACATCAAGGCTGGGATTAAGCCTAGTCTTGGACTACAGAGCATTCTGAATGGTGATTCTCCATTGAAAGTATAATTTAGTCTAGGACTAGGCTTAATCTCGTTCTGGGAAAGTGAGCGGAGAGTGAGCGGATGAATGGTGCAACCCTCTTCTCTTGTGTTTTTTAGTCACCGACCTGAAGACGGATGGTTTCAGTTTGGAGGTGTGCAAGTCTATAGTGGATCTCCTGGATGTATCCTTCCTCATACACTCAACCAGTCATCCAGCCATCTCCCACGACAACAGCTCCGGCTTTAAAGGGTCTCACAGTTAATAATATTTTTCTCACACTTCAGTGAAGGGAGGGATTCGGAAGAATACAAGGCGTCTACAGTCGAAAAGAAAATTACAAAAAAATTAGGACACACTATTTAACACTTTTTTTACTTCTAAGAAATATGGACATATCAAAATCTAGTTCCTACATCAGCTGGGAGAACGCTGTTCCCACTCCTCCTCCATGCAGAATCTGTCGGGCTTTGTGATGCTCTGATTTTTTCTTTTGAGCCATTACATGGTGGAGTCATTGTCATGTTGCATAGTCCACCTCGCTTCAGCTATTCAGTTTTTGGACAGATGGTCTCATGTTTTCCTCAAGCAGCATCTGATACCACCAGACCCCAACCATGCTTTGCTCCTTCAGGGCCTAGCTAGCTGGCTAGCTCACATTTTGAATACTCCACACTGACATGCACTCAGTAGTAGCTTACTGTTAGCATGCATAAACCACAGTCATCTCAGACCACGCCAAGGAGGGCGTTTTATCTATGTACTGCCAAAAAATGTTGGAATCCAGTAAAACAAGTCTGTTTGACGCGATTATGTGACGACTTTGGTGTGCAGTTAGCACTATGCTAATGGATAGCTATGGGTTTAAAATGGCATAAAATATCATAAACACAGTCCAGCACAGCTGTTCCACATCAGCTCTTAATACAGAAACCCTGCAATTAGCTTTTAATTTTGCCACAAGAAGGTGATGCTAGCTTCCACTAAGCAAGTCGGGCTGTGCCAATGGTGCGGTTCCGATGTTGGACTAGCTCGGCAGGGGGTTATGCTAATGCCATGGTAGCGATATTGGACGAGGCAGATGGTCTGACTATGAATTTAAATATTGTGAAATATCCTCATGAACATCCTTGACTGAACCTCAGAAAGATGCCAGTGGTCGTCTGGGCCTGGTGGAGTTCCATGTTCTGTGGACAAAGATCTCAAAGTGGCTGGTGAGAGACCCAATGAGTGTTTACTGAACAGAGTGGTGTTATTTCCCCCTCCCTCACAACACCCACTGTCCCAGCCCAACCAGGCCTTTTGACCTGTGCCCCAATTGGTCTTGTTTCTGTGTCTCTGTAGGCAATTTTCAAGGATTTTGACCAGGACAAGTCAGGCACCATCAGCTCCTATGAGATACGCCCTGCCTTGGAAGTGGCTGGTAAGGCAGTAAGACCCTCTCGTCACAGCGGTGCACAATGGCTAGAGAGTTTGGTCTGTGACCTGTTCCACTGCTCTTCTTTTCTAGGGTTTCAGCTCAGTAACAAGCTGCACCAGGCCCTGGTGGCACGATTCGCTGAACAAGAGGAGATCGACTTTGATAACTTTGTCAGTTGCATGGTCAAATTGGAGGCCATGCTGAGTACGTATCTGCTGCTATTACCTTAGTACATCTCAGTACACTACATGTCCAAATGTTTGTGGACAACCCTTCTAAAGGGATGCATTCCACTACTTTAAGTTGCACCCACTGCTGCACACACACTGCTTGTCGAGTCCCTGTAGAGAAGTACTGCTAATCTGCTGAAGATTTCTGAGGTAGTCGTCCTTCGTCATTGTTGCACCTGCTTTGTGCATTGTATCAGATCCACTGGCAGCAAAACAGCCCCCAGAGCATGATGCTACCACCACCATGCTTAACAGTTGGAACAGTGTTCCAACCTCCCAACCTTAACTGTATATCATGCCTTGGCATTGATGGCTTATTAAACACAGTCTTCTCACGCAGGTGCCTTCAAGCTGTTTGACCCAGACAAGACTGGGGTGGCTAAGCTCAGCGTCTCTGAGGT
Organism: Salminus brasiliensis; assembly: GCF_030463535.1. Lineage (NCBI taxonomy): Eukaryota > Metazoa > Chordata > Actinopteri > Characiformes > Bryconidae > Salminus > Salminus brasiliensis. The sequence goes on along the minus strand of NC_132902.1, from coordinate 3,466,610 downwards.
GAATTTCTTTTGCTAATGAATTTAATCAGGTGTTTATAGACTTAATGATTCAGTCGCTAGTTCTGTCCTGCAGACAGGATACTGGGGATGTCTGGAAAGGTGGGTATACCACGCTTACTTTTAACTGTATGCTCAACCAGAGGGCAGTGCAGTCTGAATTCTATACTCCATCAGAGGGCAGTGCAGTCTGAACTCTATCCACCACCAGAGGGCAGTGTTGTCTGAACTCTATACTCCACCAGAGGGCAGTGCAGTCTGAACTCTATACTCCATCAGAGGGCACTGTAGTCTCAATTCTATACTCCACCAGAGGGCAGTGTAGTCTAAATTCTATACTCCACCAGAGGGCAGTGTAGACTAAATTCTATACTCCATCAGAGGACAGTGTAGTCTGAACTCTATACTCCACCAGAGGGCAGTATAGCCTGAACTCTATACTCCACCAGAGGGCAGTGCAGTCTGAGCTCTATACTCCACCAAAGGGGCAGTACAGCCTGAACTCTATACTCCTCTAGAGGGCAGTGTAGACTAAATTCTATACTCCATCAGAGGACAGTGTAGTCTGAACTCTATACTCCACCAGAGGGCAGTGTAGACTAAATTCTATACTCCATCAGAGGACAGTGTAGTCTGAACTCTATACTCCACCAGAGGGCAGTGTAGACTAAATTCTATACTCCATCAGAGGACAGTATAGTCTGAACTCTATACTCCACCAGAGGGCAGTGTAGTCTGAACTCTATACTCCACCAGAGGGCAGTGCAGTCTGAGCTCTATACTCCACCAGAGGGCAGTATAGTCTGAACTCTATACTCCACCAGAGGGCAGTATAGTCTGAACTCTATAGTGTACTATAGTGTAAAATCCTCCTATTATTATCCTAGACCTTCATCCTTAGTAAAATAAACCTTAATGTAATCAGTGTTGTGTTTGTTTGTGTGTTTATGTGTGTGTGTGTGTGTGTGTGTGTGTGTGTGTCTTTAACCTTCTCTGTTCAACACAGTGGCTGTACCTGACTGTGTGCAGTTGAGTGTCCCGTCCACAAGAGCTGATGTCCATCCTACTTGCATGCCAGGACAACAGACGCACACCCAACATATAAATGGAAAACTCCCCAGACCCAACGCATATAGCCTGCATCTACTAACCCTATTACCTACAAAGATTAACGAGGAACAAAGCTAGACAGGTCAAGGGCGGTCGCCATGGCTACAGTATGTCTGCCCCCTATTATTACTGGGTTTTATATGGTTTTTATTTCAATGGCACGTCTGGTGTATTTGAGCAGCTCTGTGCTAATTAAGATGTATCCAATAAAATCTACTAATCCAACATTTAAAAGATGTGTCCGTTTATTTTAAGGACCGGATCTCCGTTGGTGTGTTAGTAGCATGTGTTGTGCTGGTGGTACGAGTGGATCAGACGCAGCAGTGCTGCTAGAGTGTTTAAACACTGTGTCTGTCCACTCACTGTCCACTCTCTATTAGACCCTCCTACCTAGATAGAGCACGACACACACTACTAACACACTCGCCACCACCATGTCAGTGAGTGTCACTGCAGTGCTGAGAATGGTCCACCACCGACATGCTACCTACCTGAACACAGCAAATGGGTTCTAGTAACCATTTGGCCCAGCTGTGTGAAAGAGGCCATGCAGAGAAACAGATGGACAACAGTCCATCTGATAAAAAACAGGGGTTGATTTTCTGATTTTCACGCTCAACTAAATCAGCAACTCATCTGACGGAGGTGCTCAAAGTTATGCACTTTGTCAATATTAGCAGAACATTGCACCACCACACCACTGCTGAATGTTCCTGAAGGTAAAGGGGGAGGGGGGTGATTTGGCTTTCTATCAATCCTATAAGCATTCTTCTCCCATTTCTTTCCCTCTCAACTTGACCTCCACCCTTTCTGGGTGTGGTAGAAAACAGCTACCTGAAAACACTTGGCTATCTTCTTATACTCTTCTCATAGTCTGAGTGTTTGGCAGCTGCTCAGTGTAAAATATTGGCTTCGTTGCAGCAGGATTATTGCAGGTGTGACCCACTTGGGTTTCCACTGAATACCCAGGTTTCACTAATACTGAAAGAAGCACTCAAGCAACTGGGATTTTGGCAAGCGACGAGCAGACAATCAGATCTTACGCTACGTTCCATTTAAACTGGGGTGTCGGGTTAAAAATCCAGGATGGCTGCACCGCACATCCACAGTGATAGCAGCAGTGGGGTCATACAGTTTATTAGCCCTTCTATCTAGTTGTGTCTCATGAAATCAGTTGTGCACACACAGTACCATCCGAGTTCTATCTGTGGGGACGTGTTGTGGGGAATGCATTGCTATCGATCATTGCTATTGATTTTCCAGAAAGGACTGTCAAACCAGTTGTGGTGTCCAACTCTTTTAGTCTTTAGCTAACTGTTTTTGGAAATTCCTCAAAATAAAGTACAATTAGGAATGTACCTGGAGGTCCATTAACTTGGTGTGCCGTCATTCCCAGCGCCGAGTTCCGAGATAAATGCAAGGCAGCATCACTGTGAGGGACTTTGCTCTATATTCATTCATTCATTCATTCATTCATTCATTCATTGCTCTATCTATTCATTGCATATAATAAGGTAGTACTGTGCACCAATGCCAGGTTCGCATTACTCCGGTAATTGTGAATCTTTCCGTGGGTGTGGTGTGCACACTACACGACTGATGAGCAGATGATTCTTCTCACTGGCTGGAGCTAGTCACTGCACTAGCTTCCAGTATCACAACATTTTTCACACTGCTGGATTTAGAGTCGCCAACAGGTCCAGATATTAAACCTGCTGGATATTATTATATCGGGGGCTTGCAAGGCATCTGCGGTCACTCTGCGAGCCCTCGAATTGTGTATTTCAGCAGTTCACACATAAGAAACTGGCGTTACCTAGCTATCAACAGGCCTGTTTGCTTTTAAGCTTTTAAGTCGTCAGTCGAAGCGGGCGACTGTCTGCAAAGCTGCAAATACACAGTTGATCATCTGTGGGCAGATGCGCCACTCAAAGTTCCGCAATGCACGATTTCACAACTCGAAAAGTCATGAGCAGCATTGTGAAAGAGAAGCCAGCCGTCACTCAAAAACCTGAAAACAGCACAGTGCCAAGGTTACCTGTACGGGGACGCGAGGATCGCTGGTTCGAATCCCGGGTATGCCATCAGCAGCCGGATCCCGAGAGAGCACAATTGGCCTTGCTCTTTCTGGCTGTCTGTAAAGCTGGTTCAGTAACTATGCAAATACACAGTTGATCAGCCATGGGACGGATTTCACAACTCAAAAAGTCTTGAAAAGCATTGTGAAAGAGAAGCCAGCCGTCACTCAAAAACCTGAAAACAGTACCTGAAAATGCTGGGAGCTTTTTTTATACCCCTCTAGCACCACACCTGGCATTAGGCTCATCAAGTTTATCTGCTCCAGAGTCCTATTCTATTGTCCGTACTTCTCTAGAGGGACTAGACAAACTATGTGTGTGTGGATTAGCACAATGGATTGATTAGAAGGGGTGTCTACAAACATTTGGACATGTAGTGTATATTAGTGTCAATGCACTGGTTCCTGAGACTATAGCTGTGTGAAGTGTGAATTGGACCTTCACCTCCGCTACTGTCTAGTCAATCGCTTTCCTCATAAAGGTGTGAAACTTTGGCTCGGGCCGGTGCAGACCGATATGCAGATAAGAGGAAGCCAAGAGGCAGGAGGCAAGATGATGAATCATCCAGCAAGGTCGCCTACTTCAGTGGAACAGCACTACTGACTTCCAAGCTTACAGCGACCGACACATCCCAGTTTCCCCGTCTCGCTTCTCTGACATGATGACGCAACCACTCCACCTTAAAAGAGTCCTAAAAAAAGAGGGGAGTGGAGAACCAGCGTTGGTGTATTTAACCCCCGTCTGGAGGTCAGAGGCTTCACTACATGCTCTGGTGTCGTTGACCACGCAAGACAAAGAAGACCATGTCTGGAGTGGCCTCATCATTGGCTAAGGGTCGAGTCCAGGCTGCAGGTTTGGGCACCGAAAGCAACGTCGCCAAGTACCTGAATCAAGACTTTGAGGCGCTGAGGAGCCACTGGACAGCTGTTTTGCGACCCCACTTTCCCAGCTGCCCCAGAGTCCCTGGGCTTTAAGGAGCTTGGGCCGAAGTCATACCTTACCAGGGGAGTGCAATGGAAAAGATTGGGGAAAATTGGAAAATTGGGGGTTTTTTTCCGGAGTGGCGTCTGGATAGATACAATTAACCACGCTCTCCCATTGGCCGGGACTTCACAAGCCGAGCTGAAGGCCGTGTCAGATTGAGCACCAAAATAATTAGCAGCTGACAGAGGAACGAACCAGTGATCTCCACTGATTTCCAGTGGTTGGCATGGGTCCGCTGGACCATGGTTACACTCCAACAGATGAGGTCAAATATACGTTAAGGACTGTTAGCAGCTTCAGAAGCGTCACGCTAACGTCCTGCGAAAATCCTACAGTACGGCTAGTGGGAATGAGCATCATCGTACAGGTGGGCGCAGATTTTAACATTTGAGGCCTGAACTCAAGTCCTAGGTCTAACAGTCAGGGGTCACTACTGGAAAGTGCATGTACACTAGATGTCCAGAAGTATTGGGACACCTGCTCATAGGGTATTAAAAACAAAAAGAGCTGATCCTGCTTTTGTTGGAGTAACTGTCTCTACTGTCCAGGGAAGAAGAAGGCTTTCAACTAAATTTTGGAGGAGCTCTGCGGTGAGGATTTGATTGTATTCAGCAACATGATGTGTGATGATGACTCAACATACCCCTCTAGTTGACGGCTGGCATTAGGCATGGTGCCAGCAGGTTTCCATTTGCACATCTGTGTCAGCAATGGGTGCAACTTAAAGCAGCTGGACGCATTCATAAGAAGGGGTGTCCACAAACATTTGAACATATTGTGTATGTTGGTGCCAATGCACTGGTTCCTGAGAATATAGCTGTGTGAAGTGCGGATTGGACCTTCACCTCCGTTACTGTGAAGCCAATCGCTTTCCTGCTCATATGCAGATAAGAGGAAGCCAAGAGGCAGGAGGCAAGATGATGAGTCACTCAACAAGGTTGCCTTGCCTCGCCTGGCCTCACTTCAACAAACACTGATCAGGTGAATCTGACAAGTCATGGTAACAGCACTATTGACTTCCCATCTTACAACAGCTCTACCGTCTCGCTTCTCAGACATGATGATGCAACCACTCCACCTTAAAAGAGTCCTAAAAAGAGGGGAGTGGAGAACCAGCGTTGGGTATTTAACCCCCGTCTGGAGGTCAGAGGCTTCACTACATGCTCTGGTGTCGTTGACCACACAAGACGAAGAAGACCATGTCTGGAGCGGCCTCAACTTTGGCTAAGGCTCGAGCCTGTGCTGCAGGTTTGGGCACCGAAAGCAACGTCGCCAAGTACCTGAATCAAGACTTTGAGGCACTGAAGAGCCACTGCCTGAGCTCTGGACAGCTGTTTTGCGACCCCACTTTCCCAGCTGCCCCAGAGTCCCTGGGCTTTAAGGAGCTTGGGCCAAAGTCGTACCTTACCAGGGGAGTGCAATGGAAAAGACCCGCGGTAAGTGCTGACCTGAGAGGGCATCATCTTGATCCCTCCTAGCAATAAGGGTTCTGTATTGTACCGGGACAAAAAAGGGGTTCTTTGACTCTTGGGAACGACTGTGGGACTTAATTTGAGAAGGGTCTGACCACTCCACAGTTTCTGGCCAGTGGTGTTGAACGCATGCAGAGCTGGACATGTGGACTGAGAGATGTAAACTAGTGAAGGCCCAGGTCTAACCGTCACGGTTCTCCACCGGACTCCAGAGTATTTAGTTATACAGTGATAGCAGTTAGCAGTGATGGCTTCCACACAAGACCTCTACAGGTGTCAATGCTGCTAACTCTTGATGCTAACTGTGTTTTGCAGGACCTCTTCCCAGACCCCCAGTTCATCGTTGGTGGAGCCACGAGGACTGACATCTGCCAGGGAAAGCTGGGTGAGTTCCAACATATCGAGTTCTTCAGACTGTAGCTGTTCTAGAACATGGCAGGACTTCCCCATATCAAAACAGTCCATCGCCGGTACACCCCTGAGACCCTGCATGGCCACCCCAATCTGGGAGCCACCCCAAAGATTGGTCACCCATAGCACTGTTTTTGACAAGGTGTCAGACCTTGATTAGGAAATCAGGCCTGAGGCATTACCTGCTAAAAACTCCAGCTCAAGCTGGTCATTGATGGTCAAGGGGTGAAAAGCTGGTCATCCAAGAGAAAACCTTTGCTGGTAAGCAAGATGGTTAACCAGCTTCTGACCAGCATAGGGTAATGATGCATTTGATTTTGGTCAAGGTTGATCTTGTTGGTCGACCAGCTTGGTTTTGCTTGTCATGCAGGTTGACCAACATGGTCATGCTGGTCAACCAGTTTGGTTAGCCAGCTTGGTCTTGGGCTTGTCATGCAGGTTGACCAGCACAGTCATGCTGGTCATCCTGGTCAAGCAGCTTGGTCTTGTTGGTTGAGCAGTCTGGTCTTGTTGATCAGCCATCTTGGTCTTGCTTGTCATGCAGATTGACTAGGTTGGTCATGCTGGTTATGCTGGTCAGCCAGCCAGGTTTTGCTTGACATGCTGGTCAACCAACTTGGTCTTGTTGGTCAACCAGCTTGGTTAGCCAGCTTGGTCTTGGGCTTGTCGAAGCTCTGTCATTTTTATCATGCTTGGTCATGCAGGATGGCCAGCTTGGTCTTGTTGGTCAACCAGCTTGGTTAGCCAGCTTGGTCTTGCTTGTCATGTAGATTGACCAGCTTGGTCTTGTTTGTCAAGCAGCTTGGTCTTGGGCTTGTCATGCAGGTTGACCAGCTTGGTCCTGCTGGTCAAACATTTTAGTCTTGCTGCTCATGCTGGACATGCAGGTCAAACAGCTTGGTCTTGTTGGTCGAGCAGCTTGGTTAGCCAGCTTGGTCTTGGGCTTGTCATGCAGATTGACCAACTCGATGATGCTGGTCGAACATTTTAGTCTTGCTGGTCATGCTGTTCGACCATCTTGGTCTTGTTGGTCGAGCAGCTTGGTCTTGCTTGTCCGGCTGGTCATGTGGGTCGGTCAGCTCGGCCAGTGTTTTCAGATTTCAGTGAGACTATTTTCCAAGAAGGCCAGTGGTAAGCTGACCAGTATGAACTGTTAGTCAGTTCTTTATGGGAAACAGCAAAGATTCCTTACCGAGTCACCGTACAACCGTGAGACACATCCAGCACAGAGGAGATTATCAGTGTGATTGTCCCTCAAAAGAGCTCAGTAATGCTGAGAAGTTACTGGCTATCTACAGTGATGTTTACGTCTACTCATTCTCTAGCAGGAACCGTGGTGTTTGTAACGTTTCCGCTCGCCGAGTTCCTCTTTAGAGTCTGTGAAGAGTGTGTTTGCTACTTCCTGGGTCCAGTTTGAGTCAGTTTTTCAGAATAACACACCTCACCTCTGCTCAAACCTGCACCGCTGTACCTTAGAAAACAGCAATGCTAGCCCTATCACTACATACAGCAAGGATGGCCACTGTGAACAAAGATGGCCGGTTCAATACACAATAGTGTGGTCTTACTGGTCAACCAGTAAGCTCTCGCAGGTCATGCAGATCAACCAACGTGGTCTTACTGCTCATGCTGGTCAACCGTACTGGTCATGCTGGTCGTTACGGGTTGACCAGCAAGCTCTCGCAGATCTTGCAGGTCAACCAGCCTCTGGTCTTACTGGACTTGCTGGTCGACTAGCCTGGTTTTACTGCTCATGCTGGTTAACTAGCCTGGTCTTCATGCTGGTCGACCAGCATGGTTTTACTGGTCGACCAGCAAGCTCTCACAGGTCATGCACGTCAACCAGCCTCTGGTCTTACTGGACTTGCTGGTCAACCAATGTGGTCATTCTGGTCATGCTGGTCGACTAGCCTGGTCTTACTGCTCATGCTGGTCAACCGTACTGGTGATGCTGGTCATCATGGTCAACTAGCCTGGTCATCATGCTGGTCGACCAGCGTGGTCTTACTGGTTTACCAGCAAGCTCTCGCAGGTCATGCAGATTAACCAGCCTCTGGTCTTACTGGACTTACAGGTCAACCGTCCTAGTCATGCTTGTCATGCTGGTTGAGTAGCCTAGTCTTACTGCTCATGCTGGTCAACCATACTGGTGATGCTGATCATGCTGGTCAACTAGCCTGGTCATCATGCTGGTCGACCAGCATGGTCTTACTGGTCGACCAGCAAGCTCTCGCAGGTCATGCAGATTAACCAGCCTCTGGTCTTACTGGACTTAGTGGTCAACCGTCCTAGTCATGCTTGTCATGCTGGTTGACTAGCCTAGTCTTACTGCTCATGCTGCTCAACCACCTTGATAATGCTGGTCACCCTGGTCGACCAGCAAGCTCTTGGTGGTCATAATGCTGGTGGTCTGGTTTGGTCAGCTTGATCATGCTTGTAGACCAGCTAAACCATTAAACTCTAGCAGAAATCTACCCTATGCTGGTCTAAGAGCTCGAGATGGGCCAGATGGGTTTTTTTCAGCAGGGATGACTTGGCTTAAAAGCGAGGTGTTGGGAAATTGACCACAGTGTGACTAAGATACACCTCGAAACTATGTAAAAACAGATAAACGACTGTTAAGATGACCGTGAGTCAGAGTTTAAAACTTCGGACGGAGACGGAAGGAAGGGGGGGGGGGGGGGGGCTTCGGGACTCTGGGAACTTAAAGGGAGGAGACAGGGTGGTGGTGAACACCTGAACAAGGTAGATTTGGGAGGAATGCTCAAGGGCATTGTTGTTAGCTTCTCGCTAACATACTGCTAAAATCCAGTAGAAGGACAAAAGTATATGGACAAAAGTATTTCTAGCCCATGCCTGGCATTAGTCATGGTGCCAATAGGCTCATCAGGTTTAGAGTGCTAGACAAGCTATGTGTGCATTTGCTCATCTATGTCAGCAATGGATGCAACTTAAAAGTAGCTGAATGCAGTCTTTAGAAGGGGTGTCCACAAACATTTGGACATGTAGTGTATAATGTTCATTGTCAATGTACTTTATGTATCAACGTTCAAAGGACAGACACCACTTGTATTTTCATTCCTGCAGGGAACTGCTGGCTCATGGCGTCCATCGCATCTTTAACTCTGAATCAAGAAATCCTGGCTCGCGTGATTTATCCTGAGCAGAGCTTTACGAAGGACTACGCCGGCATCTTTCACTTTAAGGTCGGATTCTCCTTCTCGGGGTTGGTTTAGCAGCAGCAGTGGTAGCAACCGTTTTTATTTATTTCCTGTAGTTTTTTATTTTTTGGTCTAATAATTTGTTGTAGTCTAATATTTGATGTAGTCAAATAGTATCAAAGTAATCTAATATTTGATGCTGTCTAATATTTGATGTAATCTAATAGTATCAAAGTAATCTAATATTTGATGCAGTCTAATATTTGACATAGTCTGATAGTATCAAAGTAATCTAATATTTGATATAGTCTAATAGTATAAAAGTAATCTAATATTTGATGTAGTGTAATAGTATCAAAGTAATCTAATATTTGATATGGTCTAATATTTGATGTAATCTAATAGTATCAAAGTAATCTAATATTTGATGTAATCTAATAGTATAAAAGTAATCTAATATTTTATGTAGTGTAATAGTATCAAAGTAATCTAATATTTGATGTAGTCTAATAGTATAAAAGTAATTTAATATTTGATGTAGTGTAATAGTATCAAAGTAATCTAATATTTGATGAACTCTAATATTTGATGTAATCGAATAGTATCAAAGTAATGTAATATTTGATATAGTCTAATATTTGATATAATCTAATAGTATCAAAGTAATCTAATATTTGACATAGTCTAATAGTATAAAAGTAATCTAATATTTGATGTAGTCTAATAGTATCAAAGTAATCTAATATTTGACATAGTCTAATAGTATAAAAGTAATCTAATATTTGATGTAGTCTAATAGTATAAAAGTAATCTAATATTTGATGTAGTCTAATATTTGATGTAGTCTAATATTTGATGTAATCCAATAGTATCAAAGTAATCTAATATTTGATGTAGTCTAATATTTGATGTAATCTAATAGTATCAAAGTAATCTAATATTTGATGTAGTCTAATAGTATAAAAGTAATCTAATATTTGATGTAGTGTAATAATATCAAAGTAATCTAATATTTGATGTAGTCTAATATTTGATGTAATCCAATAGTATCAAAGTAATCTAATATTTGATGTAGTCTAATATTTGATGTAATCTAATAGTATCAAAGTAATCTAATATTTGACATAGTCTAATATTTGATGGAGTCTAATAGCATCAAAGTAATCTAATATTTGACATAGTCTAATATTTTATGTAGTCTAATAGTATAAAAGTAATCTAATATTTGATGTAGTCTAATAGTATCAAAGTAATCAAATATTTGACGTAGCCTATTGTATTAAAGTAATCTAATATCTGATATAGTGTAATATTTGATGTAATCTTATAGTATCAAAGTAATCTAATATTTGATGTTGTCTAATATTTGATGTAATCTAATAGTATCAAAGTAATCTAATATTTGATGTAGTCTAATAGTATAAAAGTAATCAAATATTTGATGTAGCCTATTGTATTAAAGTAATCTAATATTTGATATAGTCTAATATTTGATGTAATCTTATAGTATCAAAGTAATCTAATACCTGACATAGTCTAATATTTGATGTAATCTTATAGTATCAAAGTAATTTAATATTTGATGTAGTCTAATAGCATCAAAGTAATCTAATATTTGACATAGTCTAATATTTGATGTAGTCTAATAGTATAAAAGTAATCAAATATTTGACGTAGCCTATTCTATTAAAGTAATCTAATATTTGATATAGTCTAATATTTTATGTAATCTTATAGTATCAAAGTAATCTAATATTTGATGTTGTCTAATATTTGATGTAGTCTAATAGTATCAAAGTAATCTAATATTTGATTTAGTCCAATAGTATCAAAGTAATCTAATATTTGATGTAATCTAATATTTGCTATAGTTTAATATTTGATGTAGTGTAATAGTATCAAAGTAATCTAATATTTGATGTAGTGTAATAGTATCAAAGTAATCTAATATTTGCTATAGTTTAATATTTGATGTAGTGTAATAGTATCAAAGTAATCTAATATTTGATGTAGTGTAATAGTATCAAAGTAATCTAATATTTGCTATAGTTTAATATTTGATGTAGTGTAATAGTTTTAAAGTAATCTAATATTTGACGTAATCTAATATTTGACGTAGTATAATAGTATAAAAGTAATCTAATATTTGACGTAGTATGATAGTATAAAAGTAATCTAATATTTGACGTAGTCTAATAGTATAAAAGTAATCTAATATTTGAAGCAAGTTACTGTACATTTCACTGTGCTCTTTTTACAGTGTGGTAGTTATAAAATATAGACCTGAATGGGTTGATAGTGAACTCAATTACTAATGGCTAAACACTCAATAATTAATAATAATGAATGACTTAAAACACCTAATCATTGACAAATGAACCACATCATCAGAATCCATTGGATCAAACCTCTCTCCATCTCCACAGCTGTGGCAATACGGGAAGTGGATGGACGTTGTGGTCGACGACTTGCTGCCCGTGAGGAGCGGGAAGCTGCTGTTCAACCACTCTGCCGACGGAAATGAGTTCTGGAGCGCACTGCTGGAGAAGGCCTGTGCTAAGTAAGTGTGTGTGAGGGGATAGTTTACTCACACACCTTCATATCATCATGAAATTACAGTCTTCCCAGCTAACGTGCCCTTGTGAGGCCTGTATGAGGAGGCCAACTGAGACAATGCCCACCAGGGTCAGTGATGGGCCCCATCTGGGTTGTAGACTGCACTTGGTGCGTAGCTGGCAGTCATGTAAGATCAAGGTGGGCTGTAACGATGAGGCCCATTTGGGAAGCTCAACTGGTTCCCAGTAAAGAAAACGCATGTACAAAGCCACCTGGAACCCACCTAGCCCATGGTCCACCCATGTGAGTCTGGGTTGTATGTACATAGGATGCGGCAATCCAAGGGGTCCAAGCACTACAGCTCATTTTAGACCCAGTAGATCACTGATGATGGGCAACGTTGTCGGAATGGGCTCTGTTTGTGATAGATGTGGGGTCTCGAAAGAGATCTTGACCTTTTGACCTTTGAACCTTTCCGCCTGGAGAGCAGCAGGCTCCAGAGTGCCCAACAAACCCATTAGCTTGGTGAAAATTGTCCTGCTGGTTTCTCTCTCCCGTTGCTCTTCAGGGTGAACGGATGCTATGAGGCCCTGAAAGGGGGGAACTCTATCGAGGGTTTCGAGGACTTCACCGGAGGCATCGCGGAATGCTACGAGCTCAGCAAAGCCCCCTCGAACCTGTTTAATATAATAAGGCAGGCCCTGAGCCGGGGGTCTCTGATGTGCACGTCTATATTCGTGAGTATGCTGTACATGTTAGACCTGATAACCTGGTTTGACGTCAAGCCTGGACAGGTTAAAGTCTGTTAGCGTGCACTGAGGTAATGCCTTTCCGAGCAGGGCAGTGCCAGTGAAATAGAGTCTGTGACCGCAGAGCAGCTGGTGAAGACGCATGCCTACTCCATCACGGCAGCAGAGGAGGTGAAACCCTGTTCAGCGGCTACACTCTACAGTCATTGCTTTTCTGGTACTGTGCTCTCATGCACTTCTATCTTTCTCCTGTAGGTTCAGGTGGGTGAGAGTCGGGTGCAGCTGGTGCGCCTCAGGAACCCCTGGGGTCACAAGGAGTGGAACGGCCCTTGGAGTGATAAGTAAGTGTATCAACCAGCCGTGGATCTCACTAATACACTCTGAATAATGATGGATACGGATAAGGCACTGTTGTCGTTCCTCAGTTCCTCAGAGTGGGACAGTATCCTGCCGGAGGAGAAGGCCAAGCTCAGTCACTCCGCAGAGGATGGAGAGTTCTGGTGAGAAGACCGGTACATTATATATGCCGCTTTTAGTGCCGTTAGGGGTCCAAGCACCAGTTGTGCTAGATTTGTATCGGTTTAGGACTCCCTCCTGGAGTGAGCCTCCTCGAGCTGCTCATATTACACACATATTAGCTTCACAAGCAGATTCTGAATAATTAGTGCTAAGTAATGAATATCTATTGAACGATTAGGAAATACTACTTAGTACTTGAGTAGATATTGGATTATTGGTAGAAACTCATTGAATAATTAGGAGGTACAGAATAATTTGTAGGTACTGAATACTTAGTACTTTTTAAAAGATTAGTACTAAAAAAACACCTTTTGAAGTAGATATTGGATTATTGGTAGATACTGAATAATTACTATGTATTTAATTATTAGTGTTATTATTGGCGCTGATAGTCCTGGTGTGAAACTGTGTACTGAATAACTAACACATTAGGAGATATAGGAGGAGTAATAGTAGTAGGTACTGAGTACTTAGTACTTATTAAATGATTACTAGATACTAAAAAGAAGAACTTATTGAAGTAGATATTGGATTACTGGTAGATACTGAATAATTACTATTTTAGATATAATTAGTAGATATTGCATAATTAGTATTTACTGAATAACTGTCACTTATTGAAAAATTAGGTGGTACTGAGTAATTAGTAGGTACTGAACAATTACTTTGTTATAATAAGTACTTACTAAATAACACTGAGTAATTAGGTTTTAAATGAGTATGTAGTAAATAATTACTACTCATTGAATGATTGATACTAAAAGAAGCACTTATTGAAGTAGTGGATTATTAGTAGACACTGAATAATTACTATTTTAAATTAGTCTAATATTAGGTGGTAATAATTATTAGGGTATTAATTAGTAGGTATGAATAATTACTACTTATTTACTACTGATACTGATTATCAAAGTAGATATTGGATTATTGGTAGAGACTAACTAATTACTATCTTATAAATAATAAGTAGATACTGAATTATTAGTACTTACTAAATTACTAAATTAGGAAATACTACTTAGTACTTGAGTAGATATTGGATTATTGGTAGAAACTGAACTAACACATATTGAATAATTAGAAGGTACTGAATAATTTGTAAGTACTGAATACTTAGTACTTATTAAATAATTAGTAGATACAAAAAAGAAGCACTTATTGAAGTAGATATTGAATTATTGGTAGATACTGAATAATTACTATTATATAAATAATTAGTGGCTACTGAATTATTAGTTTTTACTAAATAACACTGAAGAATTAGTAGGTACTGAGTAATTAGGTTTTAAATTAGAAGGTATTGAATAATTACTACTTATTGAATGCTTGGTAGAGACTGATTATTGAAGCAGATATTGGATTATTGGTAGATACTAAATAATTACTATGCTATAAATAATTAGTAGATACTGAATTATTAGTACTTACTAAATTACACTTACTGAGTAAGTAGTACTTATTAAGTGATTAGTAGATACTAAAAAGAACACTTATTGAAGTAGATATTGGATTATTGGTAGATACTGAATAATTACTATTATATAAATAATTAGTGGCTACTGAATTATTTGTATTTACTAAATATCACTGAGTAATTAGTACGTACTGAGTAATTAGGTTTTAAATGATCTCAACAGCACTCTGGAGGTGTAAGCCTATTTAAATAAGGTCAAAAGGTCAATCTGTACACAACCTGAAAAAAGAAAAGGTACCATTTACAAGCATGGCATTTAGGAGGCTTTTGGGAAGCGCCAACTCCCTATCATTTACCCTCTGCCTGCAGAAAGGTACCATCGTGCCTTATGCCTCGTTGAGCTTGTTGGTGCTTGGGCCCCGAATATTGCTGTTTGAAGTGTGTCTTCCTATTGTCTGCTTTTCTGTTTGTTTATCTGTCTTCCAGGATGGCATATTCAGACTATAAGGAGCGGTACTCAATGGTGGAGATTTGTAACCTGACTCCTGACACTTTGGCCAACGATCAGCTCGGCCAGTGGGCCTTCCAGCAGTTTGAGGGCAGCTGGAAGTGTGGTTCGTCGGCTGGCGGCTCCAGTAGTCACAAAGGTGCTTTTGCAGCACATGAGATAATCCATCATTCTTTTGTCCATGTGATTTTAGTCCTGGTAGGAAAGACGCCAGACATGAGGTATGAGGACTTTATGGTTTATCACTTATGCATATTCATATGCTAAGCCTTCCACACTTCTCTCTGTCAGACACGTTCTGGATAAACCCGCAGTACAGAATCACTCTGCTGGAGGAGGATGACGATCCCGTGGACAATGAAGTGGCCTGCAGCTTCCTTTTGGCCCTGATGCAGAAGGACCGCCGGCACTTTCGCAAGCTGGGCCAGGACATACACTCCATTGGCTACTGCATCTACAAGGTAAGGAACCTTAGGTCAGCTATCCGCAGCCCCACCCCACTAAATCAACAGAACCCAGATAATCCCCCATGTGAGGCCTGTAGGGGTATCCCAACTGGTAACCAGAACATTTTGTCCATGGGTTCCATGTTGTCCCTCAATATGAATGTCCACCAGGGTCCTACCAGGGTCAGTGGTAATTAGGGTTGGATAACACCCAGATGGGGCCTGTATGGGTAGCTCAGCTGGAAACCAGAAGGTTTTGGCCACCAATATGAACGCCTACCACTGTCAGTGGAAAGCACACACTGTTGGTGGGTGGGCAGTTGGGGCCACGGCTGGCCCTAGTTGTACCTCGTCGGCTACCAGTTCTTGTTGTATGGTTCGCTGACGAGTCTAATATGAATTTTTAAAGCAGCTTTATGCAAGAATTGCGAGGACCTTTATTGCTCCTGGGCTCCCCCTATAGATAGGAAGTGTAATTCGCACCTTGTGCCCTGAATGACATGCATTTCTGGACAAGCTGAAAATTTCAATGATTCAATTCAATAAGTATTTTGATGAGCATTTCAACCAATTCCTGATGGCTCAGTGTGTGTTTTATGTTTTTCTCTCTTTTAGGTCCCAGAGGAGGTAAACGCCTTATTCTGCCTGTGCTGCGTTAAGATTGCATCGGAGTCAACTGAGGATGCATTATGCCCTAGAGGCCTCGCTATTCCCATCTTTAAAAAACAGCCTGTTCAGCTCAAGCTCAATGATCTGGCTGGTTAAGCTGGTTGACTAGCTTAGCTCTTGATCAGCATAAGGTATCTTTGAGTTTGATGATGTAGCTGGTCTACCAGCCTGATCCACCTGACTAAGCTGAACAACCAGTATGACCAAGCTTGACCCTGCTGGTAGAGACCAAGACCAAGCTGGTCTACCGGCATGACCAAAGTCACAAAACTGGTCAACCAGCAAGACCAGCAAGACCAAACTAGTTAACCAGTATAACCAAGCTGGCCAAGAGCTGGTTAACTAGCTAGCTTACCAGCATAGGGTATGTTTTTGCCTGGATGACCAACATTTTAACCACCTTGCCCGTCAAAGACCGCCAGTGCCCCCCAGCTAAGCAAACCCTGGCCTGTGTTTCTGTGCTGTAGTTCCGCGATTCCCAGAATGTGTGTCTGAACGGGGAGATTTTCCAGTCCGCCACCGTCTGCGCAAGTTCAGAGGACTTCATCATGCAACGGGAGATAACTGCACGACTCCGCCTTCCTCCGGGAGATTACCTGGTCATTCCCTCCACCTCCCAGCCTGGGGAGGAGGCCGACTTCATTGTCAGGGTCTTCACTGAGAAACAGTCCAAGATAAAGTGAGTAACTTTTATTTATTTATATATATACAATATATGTTCAAAAGTTTGTGGACACCCTTTCTAATGAATGCATTCAGCTACTTTAAAAACACAGCTTGTCTAGTTCCCAATCTATGGGCACCATGCTGCCACGCGTGGGCTAGAGGGGTGTAAAGCCCACCAGCAGAACTACTCTGTTCTCTGGAATGATGGATGGTGGAGCTCCATCCAATACTTTTCAGATAAGTAGGACAGTTGGGGACCTCACTAAACCTCACTAAAGCTCTTGTCGCTGAATGCAATCAATCAAATCCTCACAGCAATGCTCCTCCAAAATCTAGTAGAACAGAGCAGGTGTCCCAATACTTTTGTCCATATAGTGTATATATGTATTTCATCGATTTTTCAGGGGTCAATCAGGGGTCACCAGTCTTCTCTTCTCTGTGGTGAGACTGCTGACCCCTCCACTATGTGAATAACTGGGAAAGGCCGTAATGCTGTCCTGATCTCCTTGTCTCTTTTAGGGAGGTGGACAATGAGGTGGCCTTCACCCTAGATGAGCAGGTAAGGGTCCACAGAGCAGGTCCAGTATATGGGGTCATGTCACAGGTGTGAACCAGATAGAGTGGAGGAGGAGGGGGGGGAGGGCGCTGCAGAGACTCAACTGACCACAATCATGAAGTTATTTTAACGAACGCTAAATTGACAAAAGTACTGGGACACCTGCTCATTCATTGATTCTTCTGAAATCGAGGGTAACTGTCTCTACTGTCCTGGGAAGAAGGCAGTCGGTGTCAGCAATAGATGCAGCTTGAAGAAGCTGAATGCATTTATTAGAAGGGGTGTCCACAAGTATTTGGACATGTCGTGTATGTAGGAGAATTAACCGTTGAGAGTTTTGAAATGTTTCATGTCTTGCTTGAATTAAACGTCCCAGGTTGAGATCACAGAGCAAGACATCGACGCCTCGTTCAGAGACATGTTTGCCAAGTGGTCTGGAGAGGTAAGAGTGTCCTACACAATTTACGGTGTACATATGTTGGCCTGCTGACCTGTGGGTCACCGCTGCAGTTCATTCATTCATTAGTCTTTACGCTTCAGGATAAGGAGATTTCTGCTGCTGAGTTGAAGAGCATCCTGAACGAGGTGGCATCCAAACGTAAGTCTGGTTTCGGCATGGCCTGTTGAGACTGTTCGTACTGGACGAGAGCGTAACTTTGCCCACGTGTTTTTCAGACCCGGACTTAAAGAGCGACGGATTCAGCCTGGAGGCGTGCAGGTGCATGGTGCATCTCATGGACGTATCCTTCCTCACAAACTCCACCAACTCCACCATTTACGATTCCGACAATTAGCAATAACGTTAGAGACAGAAAAGACGCTGCACAGTAGAAAGGCGCACCACCATCCCTGTGTCGGCTCGGATAGTTGACTTGGACGTTTTCATACATGGGGCCCTATTTTAGAGAAGTACGCAAATGGCATGAACTAAGCCTCTTTAATTAATCGTGGGTGTGTTTTGGCCGTAACATTCCCTATAAGAGCCAAGATTGCGGTTTCAGGGGTGTAAAGCGGGGGTGTTTGGGCCTGTGTTGACGATTCACTGCCAAGATAGCAACAAACGTCCGACTGTTGACGTCTGCCTAGGTTGTTTTCGGTCAGTGAACACCCCTCATTTCAAGACCGCCACGCCCATCGGCGTACAGACATTCGCAAGCACCGTCACTATTTAAAGGACGCAGGAGGAAGGCGTGAGTAAGATAGGACCCGGAGAATCAGGTCCGGACATTATCCAGAGATAACCTTCCACACATGTAGCGTTCAGCCGGAGATTGTCCCTGTCAGACGCTTGTCTTGTCTTGCAGCAGATGTTCGGCAGGCCTGGCAGGATGCAAAAAGTAGCACAATCTACAATGGTGAAGGAGGGGACCGCCTCGCCCACTGTGAGTTCTCTGGATAATTGCCCTGAGTTTATACTAGTGGGCTGGCAGGATACAGTCTGGGTCATGTCCGGGACAACTGACCTGGACATTTGCGCTTGGGACATTTGCCTTAACTGTTTAGAGGAGTTTAGAGGAGCCATCAGACGACATTTCCTACTGACCCCCATCCAGCAAAGACTCATTGAGAAGAAGTCGTCTCGTTCAGGGCGATGACAAGACGTCTCTCTAGAAAAAGACGTCCCTCTACGTCTTAATTTGGTTGAAAAGTGGGAGTTGAAAAATAGGTCGCGTTCAGGTTGCTTCAGCGATTCCAACCCAACCATAAACTTACTGCGGCGTCCCGCAGACCACCAACCCCCCCCCCCCTCAAACAAGTATGTGGTCTGAAAAAGACGTCCACTAAGGGTCCATGACGGCCCAACCGGATGTAGCCCAGAAACCCGCGTCTCTATGGCATCTGGTGTTGAGTATAAGTGAGTACAGCTCTAATAAAAAAATATCCTTGACTGAGGTGGAACTCAGAAAGACGGCAGCGCTCGTCTGGGAATCGTGGAGTTCCAGATCCTGTGGAACAAGATCACAAAGTGGCTGGTGAGAAGATCAGTGCTCTTTAATCTGTACCAACACAACCGACTCGCCTCCTCACCAGACTCTGAGTCTTCTGACCTCTTGTGATCTCTTGGTCTCCCTTTTCCGTCTCGTAGGACATCTTCCAGCAGTTTGACCAGGACAAGTCGGGCACCATGAACTCCTATGAGCTGCGCCTGGCCTTGGAAGCAGCCGGTAAGGCAGTATGAGCCTCTAGTGATCTCCCATCTTGACGAGTTCAGATCCAGTAGGCTTGCATCTATTCAGAAGAATGAACCTGGAGGTTCATGCAGGTTTCTCAAGACGTGGTTTCACTTTCTCCTTTTCCAGGTTTTAAGCTCAACAACAAGCTGAACCAGATGCTGGTGGCACGATACGCCGCCCAGGAGGTGGTGGATTTTGATAGCTTCATCTGTTGCCTGGTCAAACTGGAGGCTATGCTGAGTAAGTACAGTATCTGCCGCTGTTACCGCAGTACAACCGCAGTACATCCTCAGTCTGTAGGACGTCAGTGTGGTTTGTAAATCTTTATACCGTGTACAATCTCCCCACACAGGAGTTTTCCAGCAGCTGGACACGGACAAGAGCGGTGTTGCTAAACTCAACGTCTCAGAGGTGATTTTCTTGTGTTGACCAGGGTTCCTAAAGTTGCAGTCCTGGTGGGCCGGTTGTAGTCTGGCTTATCACACCTACTTAAATTAGCAATAACAGCTGTGTACCACGAGCCATGCTTAACCAGGGACAGCCCACATGTGGACGTTTACTTTCAGATGTTTACCACTACCAGCATTAATCTTCTAGCCTCCTTCAGGTCTTCAGTACATTAGTTTTATGAGCACAAAATATTTTCAAAATGTATTTATCAGTTATATTTTTGCTTTGTGCAAACATGGCCAAAAATGTATCTGTTAAATATATTTTGAAATACGTGTTTAAATGTAAAATAATTAGTTAAACATGCATTTAACAATTTGCATTTGCATTTATCAGTATATATTTGAAATGGTTTTTTTTTACATACATTTAACATATGAAATTGACCAATTAATATTGTTTATTTTAAATAGATTTTAAAATATTTTAAAATAGATTTAAAAAATATCTTTGGCATATATGCAACTGGCACATTTTTATATATTATATTATATTATATTATTTTATTATATTTACTATCTATTTCTTTTGATTTATTTTTTATTTCTATTTAAATAAAATAATACTTTTTTGTTTTATATATATATTAATCCTGTATTTTTGTTGTTTTTAATGCGTTTGGCATATATGAAATTTGCCAATGAATATATTTTATTACATCTACAAAAATACATGTATTTAAAAAAATTTAATTACCATATATAAACATACATTATACATGCTTAAAGGATACCATCACTAGATAATCCAGTTAAACTAAGCTCTAAAACATTTCTTATTCCTTTTTTTGTGTGTAAAAGAAAAAGGTTGATTTCCCCGTTGAGTTACTTTGTGTACACATTTTTATTACATTTATTTTCGAATACATTTTAGGTTAGATTTGGCAAAAGGTTTATATAGGTTTGGCATATATGAAATATATTGTAAAATACATTTGTTTCAGTTCCTAGTTCAAAAAACAAGATATATATCAAATGATCCAACTGCATCTTTACAGTGTATCTGTATTCATGGAACATGTTAAATGTGTATTTGCCAACACTAGTAATTCGTTGTATATGCAACATATGTAAATGAAATGTCAGTCTGACATTCAGTGTTCGGGAAAAAGGGGAAAACGTATCAATTTGTTCATTTGTGCCTTCTCTGTCAAACACAGTGGCTGCACCTGACCATGTACGAATGAATCGTCCAGAGGAGCAGACTGCCGTCCTGCTAGCCTGGGACCCAATGTCCACTGCAGTTTTTTATCACCATCCAGTCCAGAGTAGGGCTGGGTACCCCCCCCCCCAAAAAAAAAAAAAAAAGCTTTACAATGCGCTAAACATCAGTTGTGTAACATCACCCATATACGCTTTGTTTTCTTCTTTAAAGAAATTCATTGGATTTTGGCAAATTGCTGCTGTCACTTCCTATCAGTACACAAAAATGTCCTGTGAACCTATGAGCATTGCACTGTACTGTCATTTACACAGCTTAGGTGACGTCAGCTTTTAGGGTTCATATCATTGGTTTCTTTTTTCGCAGTACTGCTCAATAAAGTGACCACCCAAAAATAAATAAATAAATAAAATAAAATACATTTTTAAAAAAGCTGACTTTTTCTTGCGTATTTCAGTGTAATACTGCAAAACATGGACCACATGGCTTCTTCTTATGTGTGTAAATTCCTCGAGGAAGTTGGGAAAGTTGGGAAATTGACCATGGGAATTAACAGGAATTAATGAGACCAAAACTGGAATATTTGAAGCTATAATCCTGGCTACAATAAATAGATATGATACCAAAACAGTTGAATAGCAAAGTGTATGATAAAGTTCCTGAAAATTATAATTATAACTCCCAAAGTTCCCGAGCTAAAGTTCCCACAGGTTACCGGTCATTTTTCTTACATTTTCCACCCCTTTACAAGAATAATATTATATAATTAAACCAATAAAAAACAGTTAATTTCCCTGTTGAAGTGATTTGTGTGATACATCTCATCACCAAACTGCTGGAGAATATTACTTTCCTTCATTAGTAATCTCTACAAACACCCTTAGGGTCACTTTATGAGCCCTTATCCAATCCCTGGTGAAATAAACCCCACTGCTTATCCCGTTCCAGACGTCCAAGAGGTCGATATATTAGGCAGGAAGTAAACACCTGCTGGTTGGTCATGCTGGTTGACTTGGTCAAGATGGTTAACCATCATCACCAAGTTGGAAACCCAGCATCTGCAACATACACTACGCTGGTCTCACTGGTTTACCAGCATAGGGGATGGGGGCTTTGGTCTGGATGGCAGCTCAGACCAGCCTTGAGACGGATTTCTCAATGGGCCAGTGTCTACCATGCTTACTCCAAGGGAAAGACCACTGGAGACCAGGAGACGGGGGCATGCAATCTACTGTGGCCCCCCCTTTACCACTGCCGGGACTCTGACTAAGGAATCTGCTCATGTCTTGGTGCCAGACACCACAGGACACCTTCAGAGGCCTTGAGGGGTCTGCGGCTGGACGGGTTAGAACTTACACAGGATATGGGCTTAAATGAATAATGAATAATTCAATAAATAATAATGCAAAACATAGTTTGATCAATTTTACTGAACAGCTTTAACATCTTAGAAAACAAAAAAACACACAAATGGAGGGTTGACTCGTAGTCTCAGGTTATGCACAGTCATAAATGATGTCCAAAAGTGCTTGGTCCCCGTGAATCGCCGCTACTCCTCCAGCTTGTCCTCCGCCTTGCCCTCCGCCTTGCCCTCCGGCTTGCCCTCCGCCAGGGAAATCAGCGCGGCCTGCGCCTCCAGCAGCGTGGTGTCGGTGCTGGCGCCAAGGAAGCGGGAGGTGAGCTCCAGGCTCTCCAGCCTCAGCTTCACCCTGCTGCCCTTGACGTAGCGCTCACCGTCCGCCTTGGGCCGCGGACACACGCAGTGAAACTTCCCCCCGAAGTCGATGTACAGGTCGTCCTGGACCACGTGGAAGACCCTGCCGATCACTTCCGTGTCCTTGGCCGGACCCATCTGTATGAACGGCGAGTGGCGAAGCAGCGAGGCGAAGGAGGCGTCGTGCCGGGCGGAGCTCCTGGAGAACCGCTTCGCTGCGCTGCTGCTGCCGCTGCTGCTGCCGCTGCCGCTGCCGCTGCCCTCCTCCTCCCCCTGCTGCTGCTGGAGCTTCAGGTCAGAGTGGAGCTCGTAAGCGGCAGCGAAGCCTTTCCTCGGCTTCTCCTCTGGTTCCGCTAGGGGTTCTCCCGTGGAGGCGCCTGGGTCAGTGCTGTAGGACCTTCCCGGAGGCAGAACTCTGGGCTCGGTGAGGTTACTGAAGGCTCGGCACCTCACAGCCCTCACGACCTTCTGACACACGCACGCCATGCTGAGGTAAACACACGCTCGCCTTCTCCTTCCTCCCCTCTCAGGGCTTCCCTCAGACTGAGCGCGGTGGTGGAGCCGCCACTGTCGCCACCTACCGTACAGAGGAGCCGTGAGTTCTCCAGGGCTGTCTCAAACCGAGCACTTGTTCACTAGGTAGTAAACAAACCGAGCCCTTGTTCACTAGGTAGTAAACAAACCGAGCCCTTGTTCACTAGGTAGCAAACAAACCGAGCCCTTGTTCACTAGGTAGTGAACAAACCGAGCCCTTGTTCACTAGGTAGTAAACAAACCGAGCCCTTGTTCACTAGGTAGTAAACAAACCGAGCCCTTGTTCACTAAGTAGTGAACAAACCGAGCCTTTGTTCACTAGGTAGTAAACAAACCGAGCCCTTGTTCACTAAGTAGTGAACAAATCGAGCCCTTGTTCACTAGGTAGCAAACAAACCGAGCACTTGTTCACTAGGTAGTAAACAAACCGAGCACTTGTTCACTAAGTAGTGAACAAATCGAGCCCTTGTTCACTAGGTAGCAAACAAACCGAGCACTTGTTAACTAGGTAGTAACCAAACTAGGTAGTAAACAAACAGAGCCCTTGTTCACTAGGTAGTAAACAAACCGAGCCCTTGTTCACTAGGTAGCAAACAAACCGAGCACTTGTTCACTAGGTAGTAAACAAGCCGAGCCCTTGTTCACTAGGTAGCAAACAAACCGAGCACTTGTTCACTAGGTAGTAAACAAGCCGAGCCCTTGTTCACTAGGTAGCAAACAAACCGAGCACTTGTTCACTAGGTAGTAAACAAACCGAGCCCTTGTTCACTAGGTAGCAAACAAACCGAGCCCTTGTTCACTAAGTAGTGAACAAATCGAGCCCTTGTTCACTAGGTAGCAAACAAACCAAGCACTTGTTCACTAGGTAGTAAACAAGCCGAGCCCTTGTTCACTAGGTAGCAAACAAACCGAGCACTTGTTCACTAGGTAGTAAACAAACCGAGCCCTTGTTCACTAGGTAGTAAACAAACCGAGCCCTTGTTCACTAGGTAGTAAACAAACCGAGCCCTTGTTCACTAAGTAGTGAACAAACCGAGCCCTTGTTCACTAGGTAGTAAACAAACCGAGCCCTTGTTCACTAAGTAGTGAACAAATCGAGCCCTTGTTCACTAGGTAGCAAACAAACCGAGCACTTGTTAACTAGGTAGTAACCAAACTAGGTAGTAAACAAACAGAGCCCTTGTTCACTAGGTAGTAAACAAACCGAGCCCTTGTTCACTAAGTAGTGAACAAATCGAGCCCTTGTTCACTAGGTAGCAAACAAACCGAGCACTTGTTCACTAGGTAGCAAACAAGCCGAGCCCTTGTTCACTAGGTAGCAAACAAACCGAGCACTTGTTCACTAGGTAGTAAACAAACCGAGCCCTTGTTCACTAGGTAGCAAACAAACCGAGCACTTGTTCACTAGGTAGTAAACAAACCGAGCCCTTGTTCACTAGGTAGCAAACAAACCGAGCACTTGTTCACTAGGTAGTAAACAAGCCGAGCCCTTGTTCACTAGGTAGCAAACAAACCGAGCACTTGTTCACTAGGTAGTAAACAAGCCGAGCACTTGTTCACTAGGTAGTAAACAAACCGAGCCCTTGTTCACTAGGTAGCAAACAAACCGAGCCCTTGTTCACTAAGTAGTGAACAAATCGAGCCCTTGTTCACTAGGTAGCAAACAAACCGAGCACTTGTTCACTAGGTAGTAAACAAGCCGAGCCCTTGTTCACTAGGTAGCAAACAAACCGAGCACTTGTTCACTAGGTAGTAAACAAGCCCCCACCCCCTTTACCCCTAGTAGGTATATCAAAGTCAAGTGGAAGAGTTTTGGAATCGTGGAGTCGACTCGCTTCCCTCCCATCACTCGGAATAGGAATCGACTCCGATGCTTCCGGAATCGAACAGCCCTGGTCGCGCTCGCTCGCCCGCCGTAGTGACGCATTAAAGCCTCGTCCACACGGTCGGTGTGTTATTTTTCGGCTCCAGCAGCAAAACAACATGGATGTTTTTGTCGTTTCTCCATATTTTCGCTTTATTAATCTCACTGTAGGTCAGGGGGCGACTGTCAGTGACCTGAAGGACCTGCTGACCACCAGAGAGGTGAGTTCCGTCGTGTTAGCTTAGCGTAGGCTTCGCGTTTTCTCACAGGGTTGGTGGGTGGGTTAGCTTGCTAAGCTAGGCTAAGCTAAGCTAACTACGGGACTACGGGACGTCTGTAGTAGAACTCGGCGTGTTTATGTTTTTAGACTTAAAATACTTTAGTTTCGCTTTTATTTAGATCAGAATTTAGTTTAGTTTAATTTCTAATGTCCATGAACCCTTTAGACCCCGTGTATGAGTCTGTATTTTGGGTTTATGAAGCTGGTGTCCCAATTAATAACAGTTTCACAGGCCCAAGGATGGAACCCTGTGGGACTGTAGCTACATGGCTAGCTAATGTGCTACACAGAAATATTACAGTAGTTTCTACATTACAATTAATAACTGAATGAAGTTCTAGTTTATATAGTTAATAACTGAACTTAAAGCTGGAATAAAACAGTTTTATTATTTATTATTAAATTAAGTGCCTGGCATGGAGCCTTTATTTCAGTAGCCGTGGCCCCCATAATGGAACATAATCATTGAATCCTTAAATAAATTCCCCAAATAAGGTGAATTATTGGTTTTAGAATATAGCCAAGGCCACAAGGCATCACTGACTGACCAATACATTCACATAGAAATGTTCCTAGGCCCTAAAATAGAACCCAGCGGGACGCCAGTTTAGAATGAATAACTAAATAACAAACTAACAAAAGAACTTTGTTCATCATTGACCCACGTACTTGAATGTCCTATTCACTAACTAATGTGAATTATTATTATCTAAAATTATGAATATACCCAATGCCCCAGGCATCCGTGACTGACCAATACTTTAATATATTATAATTAAGAAACATCCATAGGCCCTAAAATAGAACCCAGAGGGACGCCACTTTGGAATAATTAACTGAATAACAAACCGAAAGGTGAAAACAGCAAATCTAAAACTCAGAAACTAGAAAGTGTCCCTATTGTGGAGCCATGAATCTCTACAACATAATTTTCCAACCCCAAATAAATCTCTAGAATAATGTGAATAGTAAAATATCTTACCCTTATGATGTCTGATGAGCAGCTGAATCTGATTTTTCTGCAGTTGCGGTTTGTGTCAATGGTCCATATCAACTGATGTGTGTTTCCATGTAGGGAATCCCGTGTGAAGATTGCTACGTGAAGAGCAATGGACGAATATCAGATATGGGGCACAAACTCCAGGCGGGAGCGGTGTATCGCCTGGAGCCTCGTCTGTGCGGTGGAAAAGGGGGTAATGCATCCTGCTGTTATTCAAAAATTATTTATTATTATTTATTTATTTATTTATTTGTATCGCTGTCAAGCAAAAACGGTGTATTTCCAAAATGATGACTGGACAGGCGGTGGTGCAAACCTTCTAAGCTTCCAGTGGGAGTCACTTCTATTGGCCCGTTCATCGTGACATTTTGGCACATCGTCAGGGGGGCTGTAAAATTGGACATGCAAGGTTTTTGTGTGGCAGTGATAATAGTTTAGTTCCCTTCGCTGATGGTGGACTGTGTTGATGTTGCGTGCTCACCTTGCTGCCCTTCTGTCTCTGTTACAGGCTTTGGGTCTATGCTGAGGGCACTTGGGGCGCAGATTGAGAAGACCACCAACCGCGAGGCTTGTAGGGATCTCAGCGGCCGGAGACTCCGAGACGTCAACCATGAGAAAGAGTAACTACATACTGTCTTTGTCGCATTACACCTTTGTAAAAGGGGACAGTCGTCGTTGTGTTGCTTGAAATAACTGCAGTAATCCTAGTAAGGCTTTAGTAGTTTGGCAAAAATTTAGCTGCAAGTTTGCTCATAATTTGTGAATAACCCCTGAAAGTATGTGGACGCGACCAGCTGATATTGCACAGGTGAGATCTGTGTTGCAGTGCAATAATGTGTGGCTAAGACATAACTGGCCTGCCAAAATGACAACTGGACTACTCGTCCAGAAAACCACTAAAGAACCAGAAGAACATCTGAGTAGCTCTCATAATTCCACTATTAGAAGGAAGCTGGGCAAACTGGTAGCCATCCACTGCTGATGAAGTTGAACAAGAAGGCTCAAAGAACAGCTTGATCACCCAAAGCTTTTTGTAACAATGTTCTGGACTAATGAGTCGAAAGTGGGACTTACTGGAAGACCGGAATTAAAGCTAACACAGACTTCCACAGTAAGAACCAACAGTAGAACTCGGGTGGTGGTGCTTTAATAGGGGCTTCCAATGTGGCTGCGTTAAAGCAATTCTGCAAGGAAGGGCGAGCCAGAATTTCTCCACAATGATGATCTCAAGTTTTAGGAACCTTTTAGTTGCAGATGCTGCTGCTAAAAATGGCACCAAGTTTAGTTTGGAGGAGTGTTTTCATATGCGATGTAGCTTTTCCTTCATTGTTGCTTCCTCTTATTCCATTTTTTTATGAAGATCTGAAACCATGCAGGTATCAGTAATGGGATGTGTTCATGTGTAGGATGGCCGAGTGGTTGAAGAAGCAGGCCGACCGTGAAGCTGAGAAGGAGCAGCGGCGGTTGGAGCGGATTCAGAAGAAATTGGCCGAACCGAAGCACTACTTCACAGATGTGGACTATGAACAGCAGTGCCATGACCTCTCTGAGAGGCTGGAGGACTCAGTACTCAAAGGTTTGGTTTGGTTTGGTTTCACAATCCAGTACAGTCTCACTGAGAAGATGGTCCTGTGTCATCGTGCGTTAAAGGTCCAGTTTGAATTGCTGAGATGATGACTTCGGCACCCTTGGGCGGATGTTAAAAATCTGCTTTTTGTTTTGTTAGGCATGCAGGCTTCGTCCAGTGGCCTGGTGCAGGTGGACGAAGGGCCAAGTCGCAAAAGGCCAGCAACGAAAAATGGAAATGCAGCCACAAAGAAGAAATGCTTCTGGTAAGTAGATCTGCTGTGCAGGTAGAGTCTCCCATGTTGGCTCCTTTCATTTTGGTCCTGCCCTGGTTAGATCCCTGGCACTGACGCAGCCATCTCAAGGCTGGGAGTCCCAGAGAGCCCTACTGGCTACTGGATAGGTAGGGTGGCCCTCCATAAAGTCCTGCATTTTTATCCTGACATTTTGAGACACTCTTGATCCAGCTTATCAGAGAATTATAAACCCTTCCTGAGCTGTATCTTGTGTGTTTGGGACAGAGACCTCAGAGCCAGCTTGTTTAAAGTGGTCCTGAACATATAGTGGGAAAACAGCAGCCCAAAGTCTGTGAAAGGTGGAAGACTAGCTCTGAGAACCCCGATTATGAAATCTAAACCTGCGTGAAATGCATAGCTCTAATGTAATGTTTCTAAACCCCTCTTCTCCCAGGACTGGCGTTGGTGATTTGGAGGACATGGACAGTTCAGATGCAGACAGCGATGAAGGTGATGCAGAGGCTTCCACATCCTCCTCCGTCTCTGGAGCTTCCTGCAGCTCTCCGCCTCCTGTAATACCGACAGTGACCAGCAGAGGGAGCGAGATGCCTGAGGCTCAGGAACAGCCCAGCTCTTCCAGCAGCAGCAGTAGTTCCAGCAGCAGCCCAGCAGCCTGCTCCCCCCCTGCACAGGAGAAGGAGGCAGAAGAGAAGGCTGTGACAGAGGAGACCACAGAAGAACCGAACATCCAGAACAACAGTAATGATCAGGAAACGGAGAGCGCTGTTATCACAGAGACCAAGGAGGTGGCCGGGAGCTGTAGCTGCCCAGCTGACAGTACTGAAACACCGCCAGCGCAACCAGTGGTGAGGTTTACCTACACCTGAAGAGGGTCTACAGTATTTGTGGAATTTTCTGACATCTGGGTGTTTAAATCTGATCCCAGACCATGAATCTGTAGTAGGTGCGATGGCTTGAAGGGTCACCGTAGAAGGTGACCGTCTACAGCACAGTGGAGACCACTGATCTGAAGTCTTTAGGAGAAAACCTCAATTTAAAAGCTGTGAAGCTCGGAAACCAAGCCACTGTTGTGGGCTCCAGTTCCTAGTAGAGGACGTTAATGATTTTAATGAAAACTGAGGCTAAAATACAGGGCTGATTACAGGGCTGATGAAAAATCTCTCAAGACCCCAGCTATAATAAGGCCAGTCTAAAACCACTGCCCATTACGGAGCCAGAAGGGCACAAATAAAGGTACTAACAAGCCTTTTCTCATCCACTATTGGAAAGCTGTTGAAGGAAAGCTACAGATCAGACGCCTCATAGCTCTTAATTGAGGCTGTTGATCGTTAGAGAGAAGCTACTTTGCATTAAAACATGCTATTCTGTTACTATTTGCCTTCCTGCAAAGTAAAGGAACCCTATGCCCCACCAGTTTGCATCGTAGCCATCTCCAAGCCTGAATTTCGTCTGTGTAACGTAGTTTACATTATGCTGATTGGTGGCGATACTGTACCACTTTCCATTACTTAGCCTAATTTGCAAACGTGTGACGTTACATTACAGATGGTGACCACGTCCCCCTTCGTCTCTCAGCAGGCGGAAGGGCCGTTGGATCTGCTCGCCGTCGGCGGTGTGGAGGATCTCGAGGCACTGGGTTTGGAGCGGCTGAAGGCAGAACTTCTGCAGCGAGGGATGAAGTGTGGGGGAACGCTGCAGGAGCGCGCTGCTCGTCTCTTATCCGTCAGAGGGCTGAGCCCAGATCAGATCGACCCAGCGCTCTTGGCCAAGCCAAGCAAAGGCAAGAAGAAATAGCTGGGATGGACAATTTTTTATATATATATATATATTAAAAAAATATTTTCTTTACCATCTGTAATTAAGATCATCTGGAGCATTTTTTTAATTGGTCATTATCTTGAATACGCAGTTTTGTAAGGAGAGGGTCCAGGTGTTGAGGACACTCTTCATATGAGCTGTTTGAGCTGGATTCGTTTTCACAGAGGAGGCTCGGGAATGTAATCTGACTGGCTGATTCATCCTGTATTACAGACTTAACTGATTCGTACTGGATGAAATTCCCAGGTCTCGCCGGGCAATTGGTCAGATCACCTCTGTTCCAGCTCGACTTTAGTGTGTCCGAACATCGCTGTTTTTTCAGCTGTAATCTGTCTGATTTGTGATGTATGTACATTTGATTTAATAAAAAAACAAAAACAAAAAAACACATTTGGGCACGTACTTATTACATTTACTTTACACAATACTTTACACAATACTTTACACACACTACACTCTACGCCCAAGTACTCTTGGAAGAGGAGGGTCTTCAGTCAGAGTTCGAAGACAGGAGAAGTTCGTTCCACCACTTCGGTGCAGGACAGAAAAAGTCTGGACGCTCGTCTTCCATGGATCTTAATGGATGGCAGGTCGAGCTGAACCGTGCTTGAAGCTGGCTATTGACCATCGCCATCCAGTACGGAGAGGCTGGCTGGTCCAGTCTTGGCTTCGTAGGCCCGGGTCAGGGGTTCGAATCTTATCTTATGAGGGCAGCAGATACAGGAAGCCAGTGAAGAGGGAACGCAGCAGAGGAGCTGAATTAAGAAATGCTCGGCCGAGCCTGCTAGCCCTGTGTGGGGTGATGAGGTTTAGTCCTAAATTACACGCTGCTCCCTACGTAGTGCACTATGTGAGTCAGGAAGTGACAGCATTTTAATTACGGCATCATATCTGTAATCGAGCAGTGTTTACACTCAGGAATATTTGGAAATCTGGAATCTAGTGCTATCTGGATGTTCACTAGGTAGGGAGTAAGGAGGGTTTTGAGATTCAGCCAGAGCCACAACTCTGTAGAGCAACACAGTGCTCCCATATGGATGGTCGTTGGAGCTGAAAGAATGGACAATGGGTGGTGCTAATGTTATGGCTGAAGTATATTCCCTAGATGTCTTCTATGGTCACATATATGAATATTATGTAATTCCATATTATTCAGATGATTGTCGCCTGACTGTAGTCTCTTCATGTGTCAGTGTCCTCCCAGTCAGCAGGGGGCGCTGAAGAGCCTGCTAGCGCCACAGTCTCTTAAGGGAAAAATGGCAGCTGTAGGTCTGAGATGGGGCTTCAGGATTTCCCCCCTTCACATTTATTATTAAACCGGTTTCAGCTTCAACCGAATCCAAACCGGACTCGGCGTCGTTTAAACGGAGCTAACCGGACACGCCAGCGCTTCTCAAGGACACCGAAACAGACCACCGAACCGGGGTCGTCTGCTTCGCCCCCCGTGTTGTTTCTCCAGCATGTCTTTCCCCGCGCCGCGGCCGGAGGCTCCGCGGCTCCCGCAGCACCTCCTCCGGACTCTGGAGTGCCAGCAGGGCGCCGTGAGGGCGGTGCGCTTCAACGGTAAGCCGGGAGCAGCGCGTCCTAACCCCGCTGTCGTTTACGGTGGCGCGCACGCCCCGCCTTTTATGCAAATGCGAGGGAACGTAGATGGTGGGTAGACCAATCCGGTGAGAGCAAGGGAGCAGCCTTGTGTAAACCTGTACATCCAAAATGACAAAAATATATATATATATATTCAATTTATTTATTCCAAGTCATTTTGGAGCATTTCTATTGGTTCGTCCATCGTAAAAATTTGCCAGATTAAATTTATATTAAAGAGTGAAAAATTATATATATATATGTATTTAAGGAAAAATGATCGACAGCAACATAATAGTTGCAATAGTAAAACAAAAACTGTACTTTAAAGCAGCAGTCTGTAAAAATTTTAGCCAGGTGAGCTCTCCTATCCACGTCACACGTCTTTACGTACTTGCGTCCCGCGCACAGCCTCCGAAATCCGATCTGGTGCCGTTTGCGGTCTACCTGAGCCACCGCGGCGCTGCTAATGGCGCTAATACAAACAGGGCCACTACTTCCGAGAGCCACTGCGAACGCTCAGATATCAGAACGGCGAAGCTACATCTTCACCTGCTCGTTCACCCACTGTCCAACCAGGTTCGTCCGCTCTTAAAATAGCCAGTGCTCGATGCAATTACACATTCTCGCCAGAGAGGTCTCTAAATCCCCAAAACTTACGGACTGTTGCTTTAAAGACACCGTCACAGTCTTGGTCGCCTGTGTTGGACATGCTTGGGGTTTGACTTTTTGGGCTTTCAGAAGATGTGGTCAGTAAAACCCACGCAAACACATCGTGATTAACAAGGGTATCGAACCCTTGGCTTCGAATGGCGCTAGCGAGACGCCATGGCATGGACCGTAGTATTAGGTGATGGAAGGTGTTCATTGTGGAGCGTCGATTGCTTGTTGTTCCCTTCTGGTGGGACACTGCTGTTATGCTAGGGCGACTCCAGAACGTCTCGCCCGGTACCGTATTATCGTGCCCTTTAGGACATCGGTCAGACCGAGCGTCCTTTGACCATGACGATGGTTCTCCACTCGCTGGCTTAACTGGCCCGGGCCACATCGGTGGTCAGGCTAGCAGTCAGGATTTCCTTACTGCTGTGTGGCGATTCCCAGTTGGCGCACGGCATGCTTACACAGTGCATGCTGGGTATTGTAGTTCAGTGAAAACAAAAACAATCGGAAAAAATAAGTAAACGGACACACAAGCGCCGGGTTTTCTGTTTACAGCCGAGTGTGACAACCGAAGTGTGTCCTTTTTTAGCTGATGGCAACTATCTGATGACCTGCGGCAGCGACAAGAGCATCAAGCTGTGGAGCGCGAGCAGGGGAGCACTGTTGAAGACCTACACCGGCCATGGCTACGAGGTGCTGGACGCTGATGGGTGGGTTTGCCAACTGACAGGTTCTTGAGGACCTTTTGGAGGATCTTCAGATCTTCAGTTATCAGACTTGTCTTCCCGGTTCTTGCAGGTCGTATGATAACAGCCAGCTGTGCTCGTGCAGTTCGGACAAAACGGTGATCCTGTGGGACGTCGCAACCGGCCAGGTCACCCGCAAACTCCGCGGACACGCAGGGGTGAGTAGAAGCAGTGTGTGATTGGGCAGAAGGGAAGACGGGTTCTCAGCTAAAAAGTGTTCCCAGCTCCACCATCAAACCTCATAAAGGACTTGATGGTTCTCCAGTGAGCTGAATCCAGTCTGTTAGGGCAGGGAGGGTTCTCTGTAGGTCCTTTTGGGCAATAAGAAGGTCTGTGCGTCCTCTAACGTCCACTCTGCTCTCGTCTTTGTGATGCAGAAGGTGAACTGTGTGCAGTTTAATGAAGAAGCCACAGTGATGCTGTCAGGTGAGTCTGCCAGCTTTGTGTGACCGGCACCTTCTCAATTCTCTGCATCGCTGTGCTGAAGAGCTGTAGAGGGGAGACCAAGAGTCTTGTCGTGTCTTCCAGGCTCCATTGACGGCACGGTGCGTTGCTGGGACGCTCGATCCAGGAGGATGGAGCCCATTCAGGTTCTGGACGAGGCACGGGATGGCATCAGCAGCCTGAAGGTTTCTGAGCACGAGCTGCTGACCGGGTGAGTTACAGCCTGATTAGAAGCAGAAACTAAGAGGTGACCAGTAGAGAGGATGCTAGGCCCCTGGCTAAGCGGTGATGGACAGTAGAGAGGATGCTAGGCCCCTGGCTAAGCGGTGATGGACAGTAGAGAGGATGCTAGGCCCCTGGCTAAGAGGTGACGGACAGTAGAGAGGATGCTAGGCCCCTGGCTAAGCGGTGATGGACAGTAGAGAGGATGCTAGGCCCCTGGCTAAGAGGTGACGGACAGTAGAGAGGATGCTAGGCCCCTGGCTAAGAGGTGACGGACAGTAGAGAGGATACTGGGCCCCTGGCTAAGCGGTGATAGACAGTAGAGAGGATGCTAGGCCCCTGGCTAAGAGGTGACGGCCAGTAGAGAGGACGCTAGGCCCCTGGCTAAGAGGTGACGGCCAGTAGAGAGGACGCTAGGCCCCTGGCTAAGAGGTGACGGCCAGTAGAGAGGATGCTAGGCCCCTGGCTAAGAGGTGACGGCCAGTAGAGAGGATGCTGGGCCCCTGGCTAAGAGGTGACGGCCAGTAGAGAGGATGCTGGGCCCCTGGCTAAGAGGTAAAGGCCAGTAGAGAGGACACTAGGCCCCTGGCTAAGCGGTGATGGACAGTAGAGAGGATGCTAGGCCCCTGGCTAAGCGGTGATGGACAGTAGAGAGGATGCTAGGCCCCTGGCTAAGAGGTGACGGCCAGTAGAGAGGACGCTAGGCCCCTGGCTAAGAGGTGACGGCCAGTAGAGAGGACGCTAGGCCCCTGGCTAAGAGGTGACGGCCAGTAGAGAGGACGCTAGGCCCCTGGCTAAGAGGTGACGGCCAGTAGAGAGGATGCTAGGCCCCTGGCTAAGAGGTGACGGCCAGTAGAGAGGATGCTGGGCCCCTGGCTAAGAGGTGACGGCCAGTAGAGAGGATGCTGGGCCCCTGGCTAAGAGGTGACGGCCAGTAGAGAGGACGCTAGGCCCCTGGCTAAGAGGTGACGGCCAGTAGAGAGGGCGCTAGGCCCCTGGCTAAGAGGTGACGGCCAGTAGAGAGGATGCTGGGCCCCTGGCTAAGCGGTGACTGCCAGTAGAGAGGATGCTCCTTGTGTTTAGACTTAGTAGAAGTGTAAGCTGACTGTGTGTGTGTGTGTGTGTGTGTGTGTTTGTGATTTTGTCAGTTCTGTGGACGGCAGACTCCGGCGCTACGACCTGCGGATGGGTCAGCTTCATGTCGACTTCGTCAGCAGTGAGTGTTTCTGTTGTTCCTGGACTTTCTGTCGGCCTTTCTGTACACAGCCCAGTGTGGCCGATTTTGGCATGTCTTTTTAACTTTGTGTGTGTGTGTGTGTGTGTGTGTGTTTCAATGCAGGTCCCATCACGTGCGTGTGTTTTAGTCAGGATGGTCAGTGCACCTTGAGCTCCAGTCTGGACTCCACTGTGCGTCTGCTGGACAAGAGCTCAGGAGAGATGCTGGGAGAGTGAGTCTGCAAAACACACTGTCCACACACACACACACACACACACACACACACAGACAGCCTATAATAGTGGGCATAAATGAACATAATAAACATTAAATTAGTGGATGAAAACTTGGAAAATAATAATAAATACAAACTTGCTCCCAATTTTGCGTAAAAACTAAATATTTATTTATTTATTTTTGTAAGCAAAATTGGAAGCAATGTTTATTTATTATGTTAAGCTGACCGTGCTGACCGTGTTCGCTGCTCCTGCGCAGGTACACTGGACACCAGAGTAAAGACTATAAGCTGGACTGCTGCCTGTCCAACAAAGACACTCACGTGCTGTGCTGCTCGGAGGACGGCCACGTCTACTGCTGGGACCTGGTGGAGGTGGGTAGTGATGCTCATGAGAATCCCAACCACCGTCTAACTTGGGGTGCACTCACACACACTTAACCCCCCCCACACACCCCCCTAAATCATTAATCAGTCACCATGTGCCTTTTGTGTCTCAAAGGGCTCGGTCACACTGAAGCTGCCTGTCGGGAAGGCCGTCGTCCAGTCTCTGTCCTTCCACCCGACGGAGGCCTACCTGCTGACGGCCATGGAGGGTCGCGTGCAGGTTTGGGGGACAGAGCCCGAGTCGTCGGACGACGTCATGGCTGAATAGTGACTGGTGAAAGCCTGCGTATAAAGCCTGGACTCTATAATTCTATTTTTTTGACATTAATGTACTTTTTCACTCATTAAATTTCTTGTTTTTATAAATTTGTGGGGGGAAATGTTTGTTTTTTTTTCATTTGAATCATCGATTTGTAGATTTATTGGTGCGTTTTCTGCCGAAGAGACCACTCGAGTCAACTGGAGTCATAGAAAACGTTGAAGGTTTATTGGGACCGTACACACCTTATGTACACAGCACTAGAGGACCAGAGAGATTAACAATAAGTTAAAAACAAAATAAATAAATAATTTATTGTACATAAATACATCTGATGCTGTCAAAACCAACAGCGACGCTACGAGGGAACCCGCGTCCTCAACAAGTTTGACCGGTGCCGGGTGTTGATGCACACTCGAGGGGGGAGGGGGGGGGGGGGGCGCTTCACTCATTGCTCACTAGCAAGAAGCTGGAGTGGAGGGTGGTCAGGGCTTTGGGCAGCCAATTGCAGGGTCCTTCGAATTACAGCGAACCCAAATCTAAATCGGTCAACCAAGCTTCTTCGACTCTAGCTTTAGCCTAATGCCGCTAGCAAGTTCCTAAATATCCAATTTCTGTCACTCGACGCCTGGCTTCAACGAATACAATCAACCATCAATCAACGACTCATCAGCAAGAAGTCTTATGTACAGCCTGAGCAAGTTTTTGAAAAGGGCCCTTGGACCCTTCCCCTCCAAGGGGGTCGAGGGTGGTCGGCCCCACCGCGTATACGCGGATCCACAGTCCCTCCAGCCTGGCTAGCCCATGCAGGTGCAGGCGGAGGCTGAGACCTTCTCCAGTTTGTGCCAGCGGTGGGCGTTGTCGAGGAAGGCCATGTCCTCCAGGCGCATGGGCCGGCAGCAGGGTCCGTGGTGGCGCAGCGGGGTGGCGTGTGGCAGGGCGCCGCTGTACTGCAGGGTGGCCAGCGTGAGGTCGTGGTTGGACAGCATGCGGGGGCAGGCGCCGCTGCAGTACTTGAACAGCACCATCTCGTCCGAGTCGTAGCCCAGGCCCAGGTCGCGCACCTGAAGCAGGACGGAGTGGAGGCCACACGGCTCCTCGGCACTGCGGCGGGAGCGGACCACGACCTCCTGCTGCCCTCCTTCTCGCTTCCTCTGCTCCTCGGGGAGTCCGGCTTCTGGGTCGCCTGATTCTGGAAGAGTCCAGGGAAGGAGTTCAAGAGTGAGTTCAAATGGACTTGAGGAATACAACAATGTCCCAAATGTCCCAAAAAGCATCCTAGACTGCTAGACCCCCAGACATTTAACACAGAAGCCTTCAAGGTTTCAGCCCAGGTCTGTATTACCGTTCAACTCGTGCTCTAAAATAGCCAGACGCTTACCCAGTAGTGTCCTCAGCCAGCGTCCCTCTCCCACTTGAACGCAGAACAGCAGCATGGTGAGCTTCAGCAGGGACCTCATCTTCCTCTATCTCCTTCTGTTCTCTCTGTTCCTTCCTTCTGCAGCAGTGGGGGTGAGTAAGTGGATGATGCTGAGGCGCACCAGAGGCCGGTTCATATATATACACTTCTCTGAGGAGGCTCGGGGAAGGGGGTTTGCCTTCGCCCCTCCTTCCTTCGCCACCCCTCTCACCTGTGCCCGGGGCGGGCGATCAGCTCTCGAGCCAAAGGCTGGTTTGATCTCAGAAAAACGTACATTAAAATGGCATAAATACCTTTTTTTTTTTTTTTTTTGGACAGTCGCAGGTGTTTTCCGAGGCCGGGGCCCCGAGCGTATGGCAGACGAGGGTAAATCACTCAAAGCTGTTAGCATGGCGGCCCGGGAAAAGGCCTCCCTGATCCGGAGCCGTCGTCTGCGAATGGGAGGGGTAACGTCCTGGAAGAGCGATTGATCCGCCAAGACGAAAACCAACGGGTTAAACCCAAGGAGGTGGGATGAACAGAAGGGCCATAATTAAAAGAACAAAGTCCACCGTGGCAGACGTCTTTCTGAAGATTCCAAGAACGATGACTGTCTTCTGAAATCCGAGCATAAATTTTAGGGATTTTATCAGAAATGTGCTTTTTTTTTTTTTTTTTTTTTTTGCTAACAACATTCCTTAAATAGCTAACGCTGGAGGAATCATGGAATGTGTCTGACTGTTAGCGCGGAGCGCGGTCATACATTTCTCTTTATAAGGTCATGCTCAAGATAAGCGCGTCGAAGGCCGTGAGCACAGGCCGCCTTCAGCCCCCTTGTCCTGTACAGCCTTCCAGTTGCGTGAGGTGTGCCTAGTGAATATTCATGAGGCCACTCAAGAGTACACCAGCTCAGCAAGTCGAGGTACTCGGCCTACTGGGGTCACCGGTCGGGAAATGGAACGACAACGTTCGATCAAAAGTAAAAAGGCAAAAGTATTGGGACGCCTGCTGATTTGTTGATGATGATGCTCACCTCCCCAACTCATTCCAAATGTACTTGATGTAGCACCATCCATCTTTCTTCCACTGCTCCACAGCTCAATGCTGGGAACTTATGGAATGAATCATATAGAAATGAATCATGTTATGTTTAAATGACTCATGGGAGCAGTCCCAGGCTGGTCAGAACCGCGTGTCTCTGTCAGCTGCAACGGTAGCCGTCAAACCGTGGCTGTGCAGAAACCACTGACTCACCCTCCATCACACGCAGTGCGATGCCCTGACTCACCAGTAGAAACAGGGGCCGGTCAGGGTTCGTACTGTTCAGTAGTTTAATTCAGAGGCTTTACAGACAGCACATTCACTGGAGAGGATTCTGATCTCTGAACGTTTAGCAGTAAACGTCCATTTTGGACACCCAGAATTTGGGTTTGGGTTTGGGGCCCAGAATAGCTGCCTTATATAGCTCTCTTCTGTTTCCTGTAGCATTTCCTGTAGAGCCTGCCTGGTGAAGGACTGACTCAAGCCTCATCCTTAGAGCCCTCGGATGTAGACCCCATATTTTCTGCGTTCTAGGAATCCCTTAAACTCAGGCTGACCAATCCGTGCTCCTCGTCATAGCTGCAGACCAAACAAGCGGGCATCAGGACGGCAGCAGAACAGCTCATCTTGTTGGTGGCGAAACACAGAAGCTATCCCCCTGACACACATCGGTACTCTGAACCAGCTCTGGCCTGTTTTGGGTGGAACTGGACCAGGTAAATGACTGGACACGAGGACCCTGAACCTGTGCGGCACTTGTTCTCTCTGGATTAGTCGAAGCCCGGGACGCTGCACTGACTCAGCATTGGTGGGAAAGCAGCGCGAGAGCCCTGTGCTGCATATCAACGAGCCTCAGATATTCATCATCCACATTAAAGCAGCTCCAGATCAATGGAAAAGGCTTGTGGGCGATTTGGCACGCAGCTTAGGTCAGACGGGAGTTGGGGGGGGCTGTAAAAGCATGTGCTTTACAGGGAAACTTCCACACACAAGCCAAAGTCTGTCTGTTTTTACTGCCCGACAGCTGTCTAGAACCTACAGGACTAGAGTCACGGCTCGATGCTTGATTGATCGGGTTTAAGACCAAATGCCAGACAGCTTAGGCTGGTTATCTGCTTCCAATGGCAGCAAGTGGGCAAGGGTAGGACTCAGACGCTCTGGCAGGAGCCACATTATGGCGGCTGGGTCAGAACATCCCATCCAAAACATCAGGCAGGTCTTGTGGAAGAAGCGGTCACCAAAGAAGGACAACCGGTGAAGCAGCAGCAGGGTCAGGGGTGTCCAAGACTCACTGATGCGACCCAGCCCTTGTGTCCCAACGTCCAGGACTTGAAGGATCTGCTGCTAACCAGCAAGCTGATTGGTTCTTAGTACTGAAGGGTGGGGCTTTATCCATAATCAGCAAGCTCACAGACTCTTTTTACTGAAGGGGGCGGAACTTTATCTGTAACCAGGGAGCTGATTGGTCTTTTTGTTGAAGGGTGGGGCGGTACCCGTTACCAGCAAGCTGATTAGCTCTTTTTACTGAAGGGAGGAATGTTATCCATAACCAGCAATCTGATTGGCTCTTTTTGCTGAAGGGCGGGGCTTTATCTCTATCCAGCATTATGACTGGCTCTTTTTGCTGAGGGGGAAGGACGTTCCCCGTTACCAGCAAGCCGACTGGCTCTTTTTGCTGAAGGGAGGGATGTTACGTTATCCATAACGAGCAATCCGATTGGCTCTTTTTGCTGAAAGGCGGGGCTTTATCTCTAACCAGATGATGACTGGCTCTTTTTGCAGAAGGGCAGGACGTTCCCTGTTACCAGCAAGCTGATTGGCTCTTTTTGCCTAAGGGCGGGATGTTACATTACCCACAACGAGCAATCCGACTGGCTCTTTCAGCTGAAGGGTGGGGCTTTATCCCTAACCAGCATGATGACTGGCTCTTTTTGTCGAAGGGCGGGGCATTACTCGTTACCAGCAAGCTGATTAGCTCTGTTTACTGAAGGGTGGAATGTTACCCATAACCAGCAATCTGATTGGCTCTTTTTGTTGAAGGGCGGGGCTTTATCTCTAACCAGCATGATGACTGGCTCTTTTTGCTGAAGGGC
The DNA here is from genome assembly GCF_030463535.1 of Salminus brasiliensis. Taxonomy (NCBI): domain Eukaryota; kingdom Metazoa; phylum Chordata; class Actinopteri; order Characiformes; family Bryconidae; genus Salminus; species Salminus brasiliensis. The sequence goes on along the minus strand of NC_132902.1, from coordinate 3,426,210 downwards.
GGGACATTATGTTACTCAAAACGAGCAATCCGATTGGCTCTTTTTGCTGAAGGGTGGGGCTTTATCCCTAACCTGCATGATGATTGGTTCTTGTAATTGAAGGACGGGACTTTATCTGTAAACAGACGCCATGCAGAGTGTTACTGATGTTTCGGGTGACATCACTGGATTGACTAACTTGAAGATTTCTCCTTTTACAATCAGCTCGTGTCCATATGAGACTCCCACGCCTCAGACCAACAGACCCCTGTCCGTGTTGCCTTCTGGCTCCTTGACGATTATCTCCACACGCTCCACGCTCGATTATTTGTTGCACCCCTATTCCATACTACCATATTTGTCCAGCCTTTTGTTTTTGGGCTTTACCAGAACCTTTAGTTGCACTACGCAACTAAAACACCTCATTCCAGTCCCAGCTCTGAGAGTTTTCAACAGAGACGACCAAGCGATGAAGCTATACCTCCTCAACGCTCCTGAGCCTGAAGCATAGGAATTTTATATTTACAACTCCCATGATTCCTATCAAGTCACGCAGCACCTCCTGGATTGTATTTGTCTACCTATCACTGTATCCCCATCATAGTTAACTGGATTTAAAAGCTTTGGTTTGGTGTATATCTCTGCTGAGGCGCGGCAGATCTTCTGGCCGGCCTACAGCCTGCCGGTGGACTGGCTCCAGGAGAACGGACTCTCCAGCAGCTCCATCAGAAAAAGAGTGATGGGCCGTATGCCGTTCCGCTGCCACGCGCTTCCATTATAGACATGAGCTATTTTCGTCTCGTTTGGTCATTCGTCTTCCGACGGAGGCCTGCTGAGGCATAATCGGAGAGCTGCTGGAAAAAATTAAGCAGAAGTTCTTCCTTTTTTACCCTCGGTGTGGAAAATTCAGAGGCCTTCTGGATCTAATCAAATCCTGAAATCGGGCTATTTCGGAGATTTAGTCCAGTCCACAAGTTAAAATCCAATTAGGGAACTTGTGGAAGACTGGCCTTAAGCGACCTAGGGAAGGCCAACAAGCTTACCAAGTGTGTCAGAAAGCAAACATCCAATTCCTGCGGTGCCGAGTCAGATAAGAGAAGGAACTGCAGCCAAACCACTCGGAGCTGTCTGGGTAGTAAGCCCACTCCTCTCCAGCATGTTAACCACGTGTTTTATAACGTGAGGGCGAGAGTGGTTTTTCCATTGTGTGACACTAATACCAGATTCCTGCCATTCTGCTTTCAGACCGGCCCGGATTCCAGAGTGTCTGTGTAAGGGCATGCCAGAGGGATTGCTGTATCTTCCACTGTACTCCTCCTCCTCCTCCTCATCCGTGTCTCTCTTTGCAGGAACTCACGGAAGGAATGTTTTCTTCCCCTCTTCCCCTTTGCCCCCTCTCTACGGCAGGATTTACCAAAGATGAATGGCTATTCCATCTCTCGTTCCTTCTCGTTCTGCACCCACCTGTACCCATCTGTCCGTCTCGCCGCTGTCAGTCCATCCACCCTCTCATCGCCCTCTTGCTCTCTAGCTTCGATCCAACCACCACGTCTTCCCATGCGGACGTGTGCTGAGGCGGTGGAAGGACTTGGTGTGGTCCTTTTCTGGACCCAGGTCTGCTTGCTCAGCAAGTTCAGTACGCTTGGTCAGGTGTTAAAGCTGGTTTAGAGCCCGGGAGCGGTTTCTGGTCCTCCTGAAATTGGTGGTCAACTTCAACTTATCGCTTGCATGGTTGAAACCCTTGTACTGTGAGAACGGCTCTGTGTGAGCAGGTCTTCCTGCATCGTGAAATGCCATGACTCCAGAAAGCGATGTTCTTCATCAACATCGCTTTAAGAGTGATAAGGGGAGAGAGCGCCATCTATCCACCCGAAGAGAGCAGCATGGGTATTTGTGCTCTCTCAGACTCTGGCTGCTGATGGGCAAGCGGCATTGCTCTGGATTCAACCTTGCAGGTTAACTTTTCTATGGTCACTCTTCTATGGGAAAGCAAACCAGTGATAACAAGCTTCTCCCCAAATGACCCCAGAATCGGTCCTGGGTACAGACTCGTGTTCGGGACGAGTGTGGAAACTAGACCCCTACACTCGACGAAAATGATCCAGGTCTGGCATCCCATTCCACCGCCGGACATCCTTAGGAGTCCTGCTTCCAAAACCTGAGAATTTGAGAATACACATGCCTCCACTTGACTCGTTGAATCATGAGACTCAAAGAAGAAGTGATGGCCTCCTCATCCAGGTGTAGCATTGTTGTTAGCATGCTAAGGAATGTCAGGAATGTCAAATAAGGGCTGGAACTTTGCTCTGAAAGAAGGTCAATAAAAGTAGACTTTTGTGGCAAGTCCCTCAACACGAGTGCAACAGTGGGCGCAAGGCGGGAATCTCCGATGGCTAAGGTGCCAGTCCATCGCTGGGTACCATACGCACCCATTTACCCACTACTACGTCACCCCTTGTCCTAGAAGACCCCCAGATTTTACAATGCTCCTAAAGGGACAATGCTAATGAAGAGCTTAAGAACCTGCTGATCAGTAGAACTACAACCTGCACAGGGACCTGGACCTCCAGGGCCCAACAGTGATGAAACCCCGCTCTACACAGAGCACAACGCGTATGGACGCACCACTCAGGCTCAGGCTTTCGGCGGTTGGCGGAGCATTCCGAAGGGCGCAGGCCTCCTTTCTGGTCCATATAGGGTCCGTCTGCATTGGGCAGGAATGCAGGAGCCATAATAAGAAGCATTTTGTGGGAATTAGTGCGGAATCCCAAACTCGCCGCGCGGCTGCTGTTTACGCCGTAAATTCGACCTAGCACACCTGAGGCAAAGGACAGCGCCCGGCCTCCTCCACCAGCCCAGCATATCCCTGTTTTGCCTCCCATCACTCCATCCAGCATCACTTGTCTTCAGTGGCTCGATTGGACTCTTGGAAGAGGACAAACCCAATTCTCAATTCTTCCACACTCTGACTGGGTTGAAAGCTCCCATGGCAGACTGTTAGGAGCGGGAGCTCGTTGCCTAATAGCTCCATCTTAATACGGCTATTTCTCTCATCGCTTACCACTCAATCTGTCTCTCTTCCCCCCTAATAAAACACTACCGCCTTAACGACCCTCTTCCCTCTCATTCCTTCTCCATGACTGTCAGTCTCCACTGCAAGGCTATTTCATCTCACATTCTTTAAACAAAGAACATTTGGAGGTTCCTCAACTTCGCCAGAACCCTTTCATAGAGGTTCTGCAGGTGCAGATCATCCTAAAGCCAGAAGAAATGACTCTGAAACTCAAGTGTTTCTGTTGAACTTTGGATATTCAGGGGCTTCAGTCTCAGTTCCTGCCCCTCCGGCTGCCGGATGCCCTGGGTCCGTCAAAGGCGCTCTGACCCATCAAGGGATGGACTTAGCCAGCATTGACCTTTTCAGTCAGTTCTGCTATGTGGGATCGGACCAGTGAGGCTAGCCTGCATTCTGCAAGCTGATCCATAAGCTTTGGGGTGGCCAGGACCCCTGTCCTCCTGCTGGTTCACCGGCTGACCTTGGATCGCTCTTAGTAGATACTGACCACTGCATTACAGGAACACCCACAAGACCTGCCTTGTTTGAACGTTTTGGAGATGTTCTGATCTAGTCCAGTCATCTAGAACATCACAGTTTGGTTCTAGGGTTCTAGTCTGAGGGTCTCAGATTCTTATACTTGCCCATTTTTCCTGCTTCAACACCTCCATCACCTTCAAGACCTGACTGTGTACTTGTGTACTGCATAATGCATCTACCTCTTGACAGGTGCTACTGGAACCTGATCATCAGTGTTATTCACTTTTTAGATTTTAATATTATGTTATAAATAAAAAAAAACTACTAATATATAAATAATACAAATAAAAATATATATAAAAATAAATGAAATGCTATGTTTTATAAAATCTGATTTTTCTGAAAAAAAAATCTGAATCTTTGCCAATTAAACCCAAGAGAATTCCAAATGGAGCTGTTAGTACTAATGCTCTCGTCATTTCATTATTATTATCTTTTTATTTTATAAAAAAAGATTAAATGAAAAAATGTAAATGAATTATAATGAGGGAAATACAACGTATGTCATTTTTATTCATTCAAAGTAAATCTGAAGGATTTATTTGTTTTTAATTCATTTAATTGTAGTAGAAAATTTCAGCCTGAGTGACCAGATTCTACTAAATACTGTAAAGCAAATGATTAAAATATATAATTTTTAAAATTATATTAATACATAAATTCATAAATACATAAAAAGTTGGTGAAGCAATTTCTCTATTAAAGCTTCTGTGTTGGAGCTTTGTCGTGCTCGAGGCTGATGTTCTCAGTACATTATAAAAAGAATAAACCCGGATTGCTCAAGACAGTTTATTAGGAACACATTTATTTATTAGTTTTTCCACTCACAAATCTAAGACCTGTCTAGGGGACGAATTTTACCTATAAATTTAAAATATGTTCAAATATTGATCTTTTTTTACAATAAAAACCAGTGGTGAGAGCAGAGAGGGTGAAGGGCCTTGCTCAAGGGCCCGACAGTGGCAGCTTGCTGAGCCCGGGGATCAAACCCACAACCCTCATTATTATATTAATAAATATTAATATGATGATTAATCACAAGGTAAAATTCGTCCCCTAGACAGGTCTTAGATTTGTGAGTGGAAAAACTAATAAATAAATGTGTTCCTAATAAACTGTCTTGAGGAATCCGGGTTTATTCTTTTTATAATGTACTGAGAACATCAGCCTCGATCACGACAAAGCTCCAACACAGAAGCTTTAATAGAGAAATTGCTTCACCAACTTTTTAAGAGATAAATGGATGAGCAGTCATTGGATTGGGCTGGATTAAGCTAAGAGTTAAAGGAGGAGCAGCTGTGTGTGTAAGTGTGTGTAAGTGAATGAGAGTTATTAGTTATGAGATTTAATCCATATTCCAACAGAAATAAAGTTTAATCTGAGCTCAACAGTAGCGTCGCTGTGTTTACATCGCTCAATAAAAGCACTAATAGGGCTCTGTAAAGAGACAGAGAGACCTACGGGAGGTCAAGTTGGGGCCAAACTTGGTAAAACGATTAATTTACGTTAAAAAGGTAATGAGTTAAAGTTGAATTAGCAGATTAAACGAGTGTGTTAGCACAGATATCTCAATATATTTTGATGATTGGACTAATAGAAATGATCAAAAATTACTACGTGTAAAATCGTATTACATTTATTTATTAATTTATAAAAAATAAAAACATTTTTTTTCTCATTTTAGGGATATAAGATTTCTGTATGACAGCAACAGCAGTGGTGGCTCAGTGGAGCGCCGGGCTATTGATCACAGGGTTGTGGGTTCATTACCTGGGCTCACAGTTGGGCCCTTGAGCAAGGCCCTCTGCTCCCCGGGCGCTGGAGTTTATATATATATAATGAATCAAAATAATTATATAATTATATAAATAAATGTTGTGCATGACTCTATTAATATGCAAACCGATCAGTTTGACACTTGTTCGTCTCTTGCTGGATTTTGGCCGGCTTTAGGTTTACCTTAGCAAGACCTTGAGCTTGCTGGACGTTCAGGAGGCCAACATGAACACTGGCCTGTGTAAAGTTCGTCCAAACGTTCGTGAGATGTTCAAAAGCAAAATGTATTCGTTAAAGCAAAATCTTTCAAACTACATTTTAGATTGATATTTATAAACTACTTTATTATTTAGATCTGTTCAGCAATAATGCAGCAATGATCGTCATTGTCACTAGTAATGTAATGCGGTTGCTAAGCTAATTTCCCGCTATTATGTAACTGCTTTCGTCTGGTTTGTTGCTCGACACATTGGGGAGGGGGTCTGTTGCCAGTTTACCCTATTATTCCCTTGAGCTGTTTTTCATATGCAGATGTCCTCCCATAAGCCTCCTAATTCAATGTGTATATAAGTGTATATAAGTGGATTTTGCAGCTAGCGGGGCATCATCCTGGGTTCCTTGACCTGTATTTCATCTCAGCATTTGCCCACAAGGTTTGGCCATTAATCAAAAGATGGAAAAAATAAGCCTCTGGAATCCAGACTTCCAGTCCGAGCACCTGGACACACACTCAGCAGATGAATTCCAGAGACGTTCCATCAGAAAGTGATGGGCAGAAGGAAAATATCTCAATTTGGTGGACATGGCACAGCTACCCAGAGGGAATATGTTCCAGGCTGCAAATAATACGAGGGTGTTTTTCGCTCTACCTTCGTGCCAAGCGGCGATCCTTTGTCTTAGTGGGTTTCCCCCCTGATCCCAGGACTGCCAGGACTGCCACATCAGCTCTGATGGAAGGAGACAATGTAGCGGTTAGATACATGAAGTGAATACAACATCCTGACATGAGCAACTCCATACCGTCCTGCTGGCCTACATATTTGCTTCTCAGACAGCTGTAGGATCCACCTAGGCCATGCCAGTGTTTCCTGACTTCCTAAACATCTCCTCGAGATTGAAGACTCCTCACGAACCCTACAATACTGGGCTGTTCTACTGTTCTACTGTTCAACTAAATGTCAAATGTTTGTGGACACCTAATTCTAATGAATGTATTCAGCTGCTTTAAGTTGCACCCACTGCAAACACACAGCTTCTCTAGTCCCTGTGGAGAAGTACCATCAGGCCTCCCAGCATTGGGCTGTGGAGCAGATGGTTGAGCCTGGGAGCAATCAAACCCTCACAGCAATGCTCCTCCAAAATCTAGTACCACCACATCATATTGTGTGATACGCTGGAGCTTATTTAAACTTCTCAAAATGACTAGATTTTCAAGCACTGCTGTGAGGATTTGATTGAATTCAGCGGCAAGAGCGCTAGGAAGGTCTCATCCCCAACTGCTTCACAGCTTCTCAATGCTGGGGGGGCTTTAGACCCCTTCTACTAGCCCACGCCTGGCATTAGGCAGCATGGTGCCATGATGGAGGTTCATCATGTCGTTCATCTGCTCCACAGAGTCCTATTCTATTGGTAGTACTTCTCTACAGGGACTGTAGGTAAATTTGTTAGAAAGGGTGTCCACAAACATTTGGACATCTAGTGTCTTTACTCACACATTCACACCTTGAGGTAGTTTAGCTAGCTAGCATAGCCGGTTCACCTAGCTAGCTACTTTGTGCTGGAGGAAGCTGGAAACTGGAGGGAAAAAAAAGACTAAAACTAAAAAATTAGTTTTCTTAAAAACTAAAAAATATTAAAGTTTTCTTCTTCTAAAAATGTAGTTTTTCTTCTTCAGTAACTCTGAGGTAAAGTTTTCTACAGTAACAAGGTGCGAGTGAGGTTAGCGGCTAAAACGCAACTAGCACAGCTAACGCTAGCTAGCACAAACGCCCAAAACAACCGTTACAATGTTAATGTAAATTAAATTATTATTTTAATGTTGATTTTGAAGTCTGCTGGATTCATTTAGCTAAATAAAGAGTAGCTGTGCACACGGTTTAAACTCCCCATGTCGTTTAGCTATGGCTAAATACCATGAACCGGTTCGGTGGCTAAGCTAACCCTCAGCTCTGAGGTAAAAGCCGCCATTTTGTGGCCGTTACTTTTCAAAATTTGGTGATGAGATTTAAAACGAGCAAAATCTAAATCTAAATTATTAATATTTACAATTTACTCAGTTTAATCACTAAAAGACTCTCATACAGTTTTACACTGATTATCATACAGTCTACACAGAGCCCGAAAGCGTCCTGACAGAGGAAGGTAGAGACTGAGGGAACGAATTATTGCACTGAGGGAACCATTACTGTTACAGTGCGAGAACAACTTATTCAGTCCAGGGAAGAAGCGCTACACTAAAGGGATGATTTATTAAAGTTAGATAGCTGAATTCAGACGATTATTTATTTAACTGAGGAATGATTTATTAACTTGCAGGAATGGGTTGCTAAATTGAGGATGAATGTGTTAAATCAGGAGATTATTAAATAGAGAGCAGTTTATTACATTTATTAAATTGAGGGAACGATTTATTAAATAGAAGGAACAGGAATTGTTCTACTGAGGGACAAAACTGTATTAAGTTGAAGGAATGATTTATTACATTAAGGAGAACGATTTAATACATGGAGGAAATGATTGTTAAATTCAAGGAACGATTTATGAAATTGATAAAACTGATAAATTGAGGGAGCAATTTATTAAATTGAGGAGCAGATTGTTAAAATGAGGGAAGGATTTATTAAATTTAGAGAACAGTTTCTAGCTAAAATTAAAGGAATTATTTATTAAATTTAGAGAACAGTTTCTAGCACAAATTGAGGGAATGATTTATTAAATCTAGAGAGCAGTTTTTAGCTAAAATTGAGGGAATTATTTATTACATTGAGGAAATGATTTATTAAATCTAGAGAGCAGTTTCTAGCTAAAATTAAAGAAATGATTTATTAAATTAAGGGAATTATTTGTTAAATTTAGAGAGCAGTTTCTAGCTAAAATTTAGAGAATGATTTATTAAATAGAAGAAACAAACTGTTTTACTGAGGGACAAAACGTATTAAGTTGAAGGAATGATTTATTACATTAAGGAGAACAATATAATAAACGAAACGGAAATGGTTTATTAAATTGAGGAAAGGATTGTTAAATTCAAGGAACGATTTATGAAATTGATAAAACTGATAAATTGAGGGAGCAATTTATTAAATTGAAGAACAGATTGTTAAAATGAGGGAATGATTTATTAAATTTAGAGAACAGTTTCTAGCTAAAATTGAGGTAATTTATTAAATCAAGGAATGGATTATTAAATTGAGGGAACGATGTGTTAAATTGAGGAATAGGTTGTTAAATTATGGGAATTATTTATTAAATCGAGAAAAGGATTGTTAAATTGAGAATGATTTATTAAATTGAGGGAATGGTTTATTAAAATTAAAGAGCAGTTTCTAGCTAAGATATAAAAAATGCTTTATTAAATAGAAAAATTAATTGTTAAATTTAGGAAATTATTTATTAAATTGAGGGAATGATTTATTAAACTTAGGGAATGATTTATAAATTGAGAGCAGTTTGTTAAACTGGGGGAACCATTTATTAAAAACTCATTGTTCAGGGACAAGAGTGCAATAAATTGAAACAAATATGTATTAAGTAAATAATAATAAATTAAGGGAATCATTTATTAAACTAAGAGAATGCTATACTTCTCTAAATATTAATTTAATTTAATCTGCCTTCATACTGTAGCCAAAATTATGTAACCAAAATATGTAAATTGTAAATATTTATAAACTAGTAAACTACTACGATTGTAATCATGTCTTTATTCGCAGACCTGATCATAAAAGTACATAAATAAATAAAAAATAAAAATGACGCGCAGGATGGGCTTGGCGTGGCTGTCAAGTCGAGGAAGTACAACCTCCAGGCCCCTGAGGGCGCTGTTCGCACACCCGTCCATCAACAGCGTCGACGAAATACACCGCACTCAGCTGGCGGTCGAGGCTAGTAGCGCTAAACTCTTGTGTTTTGGTGTGTTTTGGTGGGTTTTGGTGAGTTTTGGTGAGTTTTTCGAGCTTTAAGTATCATTATTCTCTGGTTTTACAGCGCTGTGCTGGGCGACACGTACTGACATCTGACACTGTCATCGCTTCTGGACCAGAACCTGGAGTGCTGTGTTGTTAGCTTAGCTGCTAGCGAGCTAGTGCACTTTAGACATTTATAGCTACATCTCCTAAATAAATACACTAGCTGTATGTCCAAATAGTTGTGGACACCCCTCTGAATGAATAAAGCATTCAGCTGCACCTATTGCTGACACAGATGTGCAAACGCACGCACACACGCAGCTAGACAAGCACTGCCAATAGAATAGGACTCTCTGGAGCAGATCAGCATGAACCTGTTGGCACCATGCTTCCTAAAGCCAGGCGTGGGCTAGTAGAGGGTATAAAGCCCCCCAGCTTTGAGCTGTGGAGCAGTGGAAGAGCTGTGTTCTCTGGAATGATGGATGGTGGTGGTGGAGGTGGTGATCATCTGAATACAATCAAACCCTCAAAATCCTCCAAGATCTAGAAGAAAGTCGTCTTCCCTGGACAGTAGAGGCAGTTACTCCAAGAAGAAGCAACAAATGAGCAGGTGTCCCAATACTTGTGTCGCTTAGATCAGTGGCTTCGTAAGACAACTGAGGCTCATTGATGTGATCCTTGGAGACCTCACCTTACAACCTACAGCACTTTAACTTAAGGATCTGCTGCTAACGTTAAGTCTTGGTGTCAGATACCACCGGACACCTTCAGAGGTCTTGTGGAGACCATGCTTCGAATGCTCATGTCTGTTGTGGAGGCGATAGGGGGCACCCACTCGATATTAAGCTGGCGGATGCTCCATTCTGTAGAAACGTGCCCAGTCCAGACGTCTGAAGAACCCTAATGCCTCTGAAAGCTGTTAAGTTAGTTGAAGACCTCACCTGCATGTTGATATTTTTCCTTGTTTGTTTCCATCACTGTTGCACAGGTGTGTGTGTGTGTTACCTGGCAGCTTCCAGAGGGCAGGCTGAACCTTACCTGGCATCATGGTTTGCGATTTAATTAATTAATGAAATTATTTTTATGCTCTTCTGGCAGTAGCAGTCTCCTACAGTGCATAATATCACCCTAACTAACTGTTTTCTACATGACTGTGCCGTCTTTAGGGAGAGAGAAAAGGAGTCAACAAATACTACCCCCCGGACTTTGACCCCGCTAAGGTGAGGAGGACCCCAGTTCTTCAGTTTCATGCAGCATGTGACTTTTTAAAAGAGGCAAGATCAGCCTGGATGTGCTCTGTAATTTGGGGTCTGACTGTCTCACTCTACAGCATGGCTCCATCAACGGTTACTGGAACACTCACCCTCTCCGGGAGAGAGCCAGGAAACTCTCGCAGGGCATCCTCATCATCAGGTAAGGCACGCAGATGATCTTGATGGTTTAAGTTTGGTGTCTTTGAGCATCTCAAGGCTGAAATCGTTTTCTAATCAAGGCGTTCGTTTAACATACCTGCAAGGTCAGAACCATTGCTGACGTTTTGGTTAGAGTTTAGCGAAAGCACTAAAGAACTCCTCGTCATCACCTATGTGGCCTGCAGCTCCCTATACTTGCACTGATTGGCTTGTAACCGGGCGTGCGTCTTCCGCAGATGTGTTGACAGTTCGGCGGGTTGCCTTTCCCAGGAAAATGAAAGAACGGGTTGATTCGGTTCCACTAAACTACTGATATTGCTGCATTACCAGCACCAGCTTAAAGCTCAGAACGTGAGAAGAGTTTCAGTTCTACAAATGAACGAGCTTGTCATGCAACAGTTACATCAGCACTGACCAATATAGTCGCCCCTGTTGTTCACCCGCCGCTCATTTTTACTACTTTTGTTTAGTTGGTCACGATGGCCTACCTCTCTGTCATTGGTCCGAAATCCGAACCATCCTAAAAGAAACGTTTTCGCGCTGCAAACAAACCGAATCGTGATTCGGTTTGATACGGACCAAGACCTCCACTTTTGGTTGGACCAAATTTTGGTTCTTGGTCCCAGGCATCTTTCACACCTGCCATTTTGATACTTACCAAACAAGATACACAATATGTCCAAAAGTTTGTGGACATACCGTGTAATGAATGCGTTTATCTACTCCTAAGTTGCGCCCATTGCTGACACTGATGTGACTCCCTGGAGCAGGTAGACATGAATCTGTTATTACCATGCCTAACGCCAGGCGTGAGCTAGAGGCTATGAAGCCTCCCAGCAGCATTGAGCTGTGGAGAAGTTGAAGAACTGTGTTCTCTGGAATGAATAGAATCGTTTGGGATGAGTTGGGGATGATGAGGTGAGATGTTGATCATCATCCAACTTCCTGACCTCACTAACGCTCAGTCAAATTCTCACAGCAATGCACCTCCAAAATTTAGTAGATAGCATCCTTCTCTGGACAGTAGAGACAGTTAGCCTCTGAATTAGCAGGTATCCCAGTACTTGCGCCCTGTAGTACTAATAGATGAAGGTGCCAAGTGCTAACACTAACCATGTAGGCTAATAATTATCATCATAGATCCCACTGAGACCCAGCTCTGTATCTCTCTCTCCCTCTTGTCTCCAGGTTTGAGATGCCCTATAACATCTGGTGTGACGGCTGTAAGAATCACATAGGCATGGGTAAGCCTCCGGGTTTTCAACGTGGATGATGATCCGCTGATGATCCAAGAATAGCACCTCTAGCACTTCTACCATATTTATGTTTCTTCATTTGGACTGTGCTTTTGTCTTTTTAGGGGTCCGATATAATGCAGAGAAGAAGAAGGTGGGGAATTACTACACTACTCCCATATACAGGTGAGGCCAACCCCAGGCAATTACTTACCAGCAGATTATATGTGTGATCTCCTGAATGTGGCTCACATTCACATGTGTGTGTCATTATGTGACCCTAGGTTCAGAATGAAGTGCCACCTGTGTGTGAACTACATAGAGATGCAGACCGATCCAGCCACCTGTGACTATGTCATCGTGAGTGGAGCAAGCAGGAAAGAGGAGAGGTGGAACATGGCCGAGAATGAACAGATTCTCACCACGGGTACGACACAGGCACGCTGACCGACACGGAGGAACACAGCCATAGTGTAAGGTTTGCATTGCACTCCTGCCATTGTCTTCTGTCTTCCTGACTCCAGAGCACAGTGAGAAGGAGAAGCTGGAGACGGATGCGATGTACAAGCTGGATCACGGCGGGAAAGACAAGGAGAAGCTGCGTGCGGCGATACCCTCCCTCTCTGATCTCCAGGAGCACCAGGCTGGATGGAAGGATGACTTTCAGCTCAACAGCTCCCTCCGCAGGAGGTTCAGGGTGAGTCAGCTTGCACCGAGGGCAGCCCACAGCCGTGAGGTCCACTCTGAAAACGGGCAAGGCCGACTAATCGGACAAGATGGTATCCTCATGACCTTTGAATGAGCATTCGTCATACGGCCATTAAGCTACATTGTTCAATAGCCCATACAGCCCATTTTAATTCCTAAGACTGATTATGTAAACGACTTCTGTTTCCATTGGCTGTCTGTTTTAAGCACATTTGACCTCTTTTCAAAACACGTGGACTTATGGGTCACCTGCTACTTATGGGTGAATAGACTGAGCTATGCTGCTGTACGGCTGAATTATACAGCGTGGAAAAGTGTGATGTGCCAGTCAGCGAGCTCCCACAGCGCCCCCACCCTGTGGCTCTTTTAAATGCACGTAGGGGGGAATGAGCTTATTTGGCCGTGGACTAGATTGACCGGTGCAAGCCCTTCTAACGTCTAACAAGCCCGTTTACCACCCTGTTATCTCACATCAGAGACATCCTTTTAAGAAGGACTCATGAAAAATGGCAATGTTGGGGGGTGTAAAAATATGTAGCGAGGCAACGAGACCAACTGTGATGGCCTCGAAGATGGTTTCCAGCTTCCAGGTTTTGGTTCTGCTGGATGTTGCTCTGATGTTCCTCATATGTGTTTTTGTCCTCTGTGCCCTGCCTTCGAATACAGGAAGAAAAGAAAACAATATCCGAAGAAGAGGAGAAGGACAATGCTGTGAGAAAGAGGTTGGGCCTGTCCATCCCTCTATTACCCGAGAAAGACGAGGACAAAAAGCTTGCCTCTCTTCTCACCTTCCAGAGCCCTGACTGTGAGTAGCACACACCACCCCTTAGCTATTACACATGTCTGTTTATTAGGGAAGTCCCGATCCACTTATTTTTCACCCCTATTGAATCTGAGTCAGTCGGATCCGTTGATTAATGGGTTGAGTAAAATCCCTTTATTTTCAGTATCAGTTTCTATAATCAGACTGATTTAGTTTAGTAGAGATTTTTCTTAAAGTGATGTTTTATAGTGTTTAATATCTTACAATCCAGTCTGACTCTCCCCCCTGACCAATCAGCTCCCAGCTTCTCTAAACACTGCAGTCTAATCACTTCCTGTGTGTGTAGTGGTACACACTCTGGACTGATATCTGTGTTTGTTGGTCTACTGGTGTGTAATAACTGGTTTATAGTGGGTGAATGTGCTGTGTGTGTGGGTTTATATAGCGTGTGTGTGTGTGTGTTAGCATTAGCGTTAGCCTCCACTCGGTTCTGAATAGGCTTTTTAGTGCTGGTTTAAAAACAGAAAGGCGAGCGCCGGTTCTCCCGCTGGTAAAACAGAGCGTTTCAGTTAAAAATCATGCATGTGATTAATTGCCCATCTTCACGCGGCTGTCATACTTCTATGACAGATTAAAATTTATGGAAAGATATTTACTGATCATTACTGAAGGTTATATCTGGATAAAGCGTCACTATTTAACTTTATTTCAATAAAGTAATAAAACTACCACTAGATAAAACGCACTGTGAAGGGGGGGGCAACTCGGCTGGCTAACCAGTAGCATGCTAGCTAATACAAACGAAGGGGATCAGCTTGACTGGCTAACTAGCAGCATGTCAGCTACATCGGCTGGCTAACGAGTAGCATGCTGGCTGCATCGGCTAGTTAACATATCGGGTCCTAAATGGTCCTTCTGTAAGGTGATGTCAGAGGGGATCTTTTTTTTATGTGACAGGTAAGAAAACCAGCATGTCTGCTCACTCTTTCCACCTTTCTCTTTCTCTTACGCTCTCAGCATACGAAGACCGACAACAGTCCAAGAGGCAGCAGATCTCGTCTCGCTCCTGGTTCGGCTCGTCCTCCGCGCCATCGGGGGGCGCTGTGGGAAATCTTCTGCAGAAGCTTGGCCAGCAGGGCCGAGACGCCGCTGCTGCCAAAGCGCTGAGCTACCCCCCAGCCAGCCCGCTAAGCCTGGTGCGCAGGAAGTCAGATGGCAGCGGCAGCAGCACAGCGTCCAGCAGCCCCGGCCAGACCCCGTCTTCCACCTCCAGCTTCAGCGATTCGCATCCGCAGCCTGTATCGAGCCCAACCACGGACCCAGACACAGACACGGTCTCGCTTACGGCAGACAGAGCTGACAGCACAGAGAAACACGGCAGCTCCTCAGAGGAGAGGCAGGACACTCGTACAGACAGCATACAGGCCCCGGCCGTGGACAGTACCACCAAACCGTGCTCTGGGATTTCGCTGGTAGCGGACTACAGTGACTCCGACTCGGACCCCGGACAGTGAGGAGGACGTTCTGAAGCTTTGTTTGAGCTTTGGAGCAGAACGTAGTCGAAACTGGACGCTAATTATTGAACAGGTCAGCATGAGAATGGATAGTGCACTTCAAGCGTCGTTGGGAAGTACGCTGGCCAGTATGTCGGCCTTATTTTTATAATAATTATAATGCATGTATTTCAGAGACTGCTCACTGTTGAAGCTCAAAATGTGTGTTCAAGCTCGTTTCCCCTTTCCGTAATAAATAAAACAACTAAAGTCTTCTCTAAGCATCTGCGGCTTCCGTCTCCTGCAAACGGAAACAGCTTAGCTTTTGTCGCTATATGATTAGCACTCTGTTGGCGCATTTATATCAAAGAAGTAGTTCGGCAGGAAATCAGCTGGACATGATGGATCGCTGACCCCAGATGCAGTCTGTCAGCCAAGACGTGCTTGGTATCTCATCTGTGAGGCTAGGCTAATGTTGCTAACAAACACTGGACTTGGACTGTCACCGAGTCACAGAAATAAATGTTGTTGAATGACGGTTACAGTAGCACACAGTGTCACACAGCTACAGTTGGGTCAGAATACCCAGCCGAACTGGACTTCGGAACGATGGTAGAAGGTCGTCTGACCCGAGGAGCTGTGACCAGGTCAGTGTGCGCCAATTACCTGTGGGAGGCGCTGGAACAACAGGTCGGATCCACGGCAGCTCCACCTCACGACCTTCCACAGAAACCACCATCAGTGAGCTGTTTAGGTAGCAAGTGGATTGCCAGCAGTGTATTAGGCAGGAGCTCCTATAATTCGGCTCGTATTTAACCTGATAACCACATAGGAAATAATAATAAATAAAAATGTAGCCGCAAGCAGTAACGCCCTGTAAAGTGGGATTTACGAGGTCCATGCACTTATTGAACTTTAGCGTCTTACAAGGCTCACAAAATTCATATCGTTCTCCACTCCGATAAGTGAAGTCAAATCAGGTGGGACTCGAACCCAGCACCTTCCTATTGGGAGGCATTCACATGTGGCCCATAGTACCCATGTACGGCTGCTGAGAAACATGTAGTAATGTGCCGTTTATAGCGCCCCCTACTGACAGTCTAGTCCCGAATGTACCTAAAAAGTTTGTTTGTTTGTTTTTAAGCATATTTTGCACAAAAGTAGATTTAGCATATTATGCAAATTAGCAAGAAGTCTAGTAGTAAGCGAAGCTGCATAGGTCTATATAAAAATTATGAGATCATAGGCAAAACGTGTTTGAACACACTACAGCGCCCCCTTGATTGGAGCACTACCAGTTGATCCAATGTCATGTTTTGAGGACTTAGTTTGAGCCGTGAGATCAGTTTTAGTGCAGAAAAAAAGCATAATAAAAGTCCCAACAAAGACTACAGGCTTTCAGCCAGAGGTTAGGACGATTCCAAGGGCCTGGGACTGAGGGCCAAGGGCCCTAAAAATGTTTAAAGCTTTTTTTTTGTTTTGTTTTTTTTAATATAATTTTTTTGCTGTAATTGCAGGAGCCACACCATGAGGGTAATGGAGCTAGCTAGCTAACAAGTTCTGGAAGAGCGGGATCGTCTCGAGGCCTTATTAGCATGTCTTTAAATGGGTTAAATAAGCTTGCAGTGTGGTAAATGTATGTGAGGGCCGTGTGCAGTGAGATCAGGAGTATGTTTGTTTATGGTGTTAGTTTACGGGAAAGGGCTGGCCTTTGACCTGCATCCTGGAACGACCTCCTATTTCGCCTAGCATCTGGCTTATGATTGATGTCTAGCCTACAGACAGTACACACTGGATGTTGAACTCTTGCTGAGCAGAATCCAGCATACGTTGTGTTTTGAGGACTGGTATTCTGGTCAACCAGCACCACTCCAGCACTATTCCACCATAAACCATCATACGCTCTGTTTCGATCACTGGTATACTGGTCAAGCATTGCCAGACCAGCAGGAACCAGCATATGTTGTGTTTTATACATTGGTATACTGGTCAACCAGCACCATACTACTACAAACCAGCATATATATTATTTTGTACACTGGTATACTGGTCAACCATCAGCAAAGTGGTGAATCAGCACCAAACATCATGAAATGTGTGTCTGCTAACCAAAATAGCTCATAAACTTCTTCTCCAAACCTTCACCCAGAACAACAACCTTAGGTCAACTGGTTACACTGGCCCACCTTTTGGTAATAATTTGGTTGCACATCGTCTAGCTGGTTGACCAGCTTCAGCTTGCCAACTAAACCAGTAAACCCAGCAAAAACAACAAAAACCCAACAGCTGTAAGAAGGCAACATCTCCGCCATCTTTAAACCACCACTGTTAGGCATGACCCACGCTAGTTTCACCACCCACAAATATCCTGCCAAGAAGACTTTCAGGTTGTTTGGTCCTACAAATGCTTAACTAGCACTGAGCTAGCCAATCCAGGCTTTCCATCAGTGTGGTCTTCAAAGCAGCCAATGATCTACAGTTGCCTGAATATTGCATAAGCCGTCTCCAAACACAGGCTCGCCTCACTTTTCTGTTTGATGACATGTTAGCATACTGTGTGTAGCAAGGATGCTTGCTTTAACGCTAATCTTATGGATAATGTCCATCTGTCACGACTTAAATGCCCAGTTTACGTCTCAGGACAGGTGAGTGGGCCTTCAGGGGCGGCTTCTCGGACAGTACAAAGCCTGATCTTGCAGTGTTTAGCGTCAAGAGTGCATGAAATGTCCATTTTAACGTCTTAGCATCTTAGTAAATTTGTGTAAATTTAATGAACTGCTCTGAATTCCCGTTCTCCAGACCTCAGGCTTGTTCTAATGTGTAATTTGATTGCAGGCGTTGGTGGAATCCGGGGTAAGAATGTGATTATTGGTGCTAGGTTGTAATTTCAAGTGTAGGAGTTGTTAGAATTGTGCTTAATGTCTCCAAAATAACATGTTTTTTCGTCCTCTCCAGGCCTTTTCGTCTTATGTAAGTAAACAAAGGGTTTCTCAGGAAGTGGTACCAGTTAACATGAATAGCAAATAGAAAATATATCTATTTATGTATTTTATGTATTTTCTTTGAACATTTTTTTTTCAAAATTCCTTTTATTTTTAATACAGAACCGACATACGACAGTAAGTAACGCTAAGAAGTTAATTCTCCTAAAACTCTTTATTATTGTATCAGCAATTTGTATAACCCTCATTTTTTTATTTTTCTATAAAAAATATTATTGCAAATTAATAAAATATTAATGCATATTAAAAGTTTCACAGAACCTGAATCATGCATGCTTTGATATTAATGATGGCCTGCTGCTTTATGATGTCTGTTATTATGTGATGTGTTGCTACAGTTATTACAGTTATGTGCTAATAAGTGTGTTATTTGTGTTTGCAGAGTGGAGCCGGACTTTGACTTCTTGCCAAAGTGAGAACACAGTTCCAGTCGATCGACACATACACACTTGCACAATGTAATGTAATTGACGCAATGTAATTAACATATTGTAATTTATGTAATGCTGCTAATAATATAAATAAATCTTCATCCAATAATATATGTATATAGTTTTTGTATTAAGAAAAATGTAAAACATAATAAAAAATAGTTAATATAATAATAATGAATAATATAAAAATAATGCAGTAAATGCAGGTTTATTGTGTATAAAGCCACCAATTTAACCCCCCCCCCCAAAAAAACTCCATAATGAGTATGAATGAAGCTGAATTCTGATAAAGTCATAGTTACAGCAATAATGAGTATAAAATATGATAATATATTTACTACATAATTATATTTAATATTATAATATAACACAAATGGTCTATTTCGGAAAGCAAGTCAGTCGTAGTCGTCATTATACTGAGATTTAGTAAAATATGTATTTGTTTTTGAGGTAAAAATGAAACGAACAAGGTATTTTTACTCCCTGTTAAGTTTAGATGGTAGAAGTTTCTCCTCAAGGGGGTGCTATAGAGCGTATGACGTGAGTCACTGTGGCCACGCCCACTGAGTGGCAGCATTAGCGTTTAGTGGGAATGGCTGCGATTCAAAGAAACGACTGGAATCCAGTTCCAGATTTGAGCCTTAGTTAGCTGGACGTTCCTGGCTACACATCCATGTCCATGGACTGTTGGTTCTTTGGGAAATAGGATGGATCGCTGTGGAGTCCAGCTGCCTTTAACTCGAGCAGATAATCGCTTGTGTCCGACTGGACAACTGGAATGTCACTTCAATGCATACCCTCTATTAGTACAAAGTAGCTAATGGTGCTGTGCATCAGTGCTACTGTGTTTCCATGTCTATAAATACTTAATAATAATCATTTAAATACTTAAAAATAATAGATTTTTTAATCATCCAAATCTGGCAATGTTTCTTCGAATGGTTTTACATTTAATGATGAACGCACCAATAAAAATGTTCCAAAATGACCTGGAATACGATCTTATTACACTGACCTCCATTGAGAGTCATAATTGGTAGCTATTTTAATTAGTTGGTGACATTTCAGCTAAAGCTATCTAGCTAGCATTTAGCAAGTGCTTCACTTTACTCTCTAGACGAGTGTAAAGTTGCTAATAAGTGACCAGAAACGTATTAAACTACGATGCGTAGTCGCTTGTTATTTTCACAATTTTCACTACAAAATTGCTAAAGTGACATTTCCTGAGGTAAAGTTTGCAAGTTAGATAGCTAACACTAGCACCATTAGCTTTGTATTTATGCTAGCGGCCACAGACTATGTTTGTTTTAGTTGTTTTGTACAAAATATGTACATTTTCTGACTGTACATGTTATTTTGCCCGAGTCTGTGTGAACATTTTATCATTTCAGGTCAGTCACGTAAAGCAAGATAGCTAGCTAGCTAGTTCTCCCCAGTTTTTGGCAACATTTCAGCTAAAGCTATCTAGCTAGTGCTAGCTTTTAGCAAGTCCTTTACTCGTCCAGACGAGAGTAAAGCTGCTAATAAGTGACCAGAATGTAAACTATGATGCGTATTTGCTTATTCATTTCTTAATTAGCACTTAAAAATGTGACATTTCCTGAGGTAAAGTTTGCAAGTTAGATAGCTAATACTAGCAGCATTAGCTTTGTATTTAGGCTAGTGGCCACAGACCATGTATTTTTGTTGTTTTGTACAAAAATATCAGGGAAATATGTACATTCTTTGACTGTACATATTATTTTGCCCGAGTGTGTCCGTTTTATCATTTCAGGTCAGTCATGTTAGCTAATAAGCAAGATAGCTGGCTAGCTAATTAGCCACGGCGGAGGCTTTAGGCCTGTAGTACAAAATGACCTGCAATAAAATCTTTTTACACTGACTTCCATTGATAGCTGCAACTTTGGAGATTTTTTGAGGGTTTCACTTGACCGTGATGATTGGTAGCCATTTTAATTAGTTGTTAATTCTTACACATTCATATTTTCTCTAGCTTAACGTAAAACTAGATGCCTCACACATGATTATGTAAGGTGAATACATCCATGTTCACGTTTAGTTTATTTCAGCCAGAGCTGTGTTTGGAAATAACTAGCTAGCTAGCTAGTTCTCCTCAGTCTTTGGCAAGCTAAAGTTATCTAGCTAGTGCTAGCTTTTAGCAAGTCCTTTACTCGTCCAGACGAGAGTAAAGCTTCTAATAAGTGACCAGAATGTAAACTATGATGCGAATTTGCTTGTTATTTTCATAATTATCACTAAAAAACTGCTAAAGTGACATTTCCTGAGGTAAAGTTAGCAGGTTAGTTAGCTAACATTAGCACCATTAGCTTTGTATTTATGTTAGCGGCCACTGTTGTTTGTGTGGAGTGTGGAGGCTTTAGGATTATAGTACAGTTGAACATTAAATGAAGTAAAATAACATAAAATGGTGGTTTATGGTGAAATCAACTACAATCCAAGACCAAAGATAATAGCATGTCTGCGTGCTGTTAAGAAGATGTGGCAAATGACTGCTGGGTGCTCTCCTGTTGCAGGTTCAGTGTGGTGGCTCCTGCAGTTCTGAGGGTGGGAAGTAAAGAGAACATCCTGGTGGAGGCGCTCAATTTGCCTCACGCTCTCACTGTCTCGTTCATGCTGTACGATTACCCGGACAAATCTGTAGTACTGTGGCAGGGATCTGTCATGCTCCATGCACTGAATAGCTACGGTAGCCTCAAAAGCATGGAGGTGAGGTTACTGTGTGTATGTGTGTGTGTGTGTGTGGTGGTTCACACGCTGAACTGATAGCTGTTGCTGTTTGTGTAATAGCTATTTTATAGTGTGGTGATTTTTTATCATCATCACCAGATGTCATGTCATGAAAATGGACCAATCAGACTGTAGATCTCATCCACAGACCTCACTGATAGGCCTACTGAGCACAAGGAGACCAATCGGGCCATAGATAGGACTACTGAGAACAAAGAGAGACCAATTAGGCTGTAGATCTCGTCCACGGAGCTCACTGGTAGACCTAGTGAGTCCACAAATAGACCAATCAGGCAGTAGATCTTGCCCATAAGGCTCACTGATAGGCCTACCGAGTTAGAAAATAGACCAACCAGGCTGTAGATCCCATCCACTGAGCTCGCTGATAGGCCTACCGAGTTAAGAAATAGACCAATCAGGCTGTAGATCTTGTCCAC
The DNA here is from genome assembly GCF_030463535.1 of Salminus brasiliensis. Lineage (NCBI taxonomy): Eukaryota > Metazoa > Chordata > Actinopteri > Characiformes > Bryconidae > Salminus > Salminus brasiliensis. The sequence continues at coordinate 3,404,504 of NC_132902.1, read as the reverse complement.
AGACCTCACTGATAGGCCTACTGAACACAAGGAGACCAATCAGGCTCTAGATAGGACTACTGAGAACAAAAATAGACCAATCAGGCTGTAGATCTCGTCCATGGAGCTCACTGATAGGCCTACAGAGTTCAAAAATCAGGCAGTAGATCTTGTCAATCAGTCAATCAGGCAGTAGATCTTGCCCAGGAGGCTCACTGATAGGCCTACTGAGTTCAAAAACAGACCAATGAGGCTGCAGAGAACTATTAGCTGTGTCTTTTATATTAACATACTGCTTGATGTCTTTTCGATCTTTTCATCAGGTTGATCCGAGCCTCCTTCACCCTGAAGAGAAGGTGGAGAAATATGTACAACTGGTCACCCAGTTCGGGCTCTACCATCGAAACGAGCAGATTCTTAAAGTGTCTTTCCTCTCTGGCTACATCTTCATCCAGACCGACAAACCCATCTTCAACCCAGGAGACACGGGTGAGCTCTCGCAATAGCACTGATCACCACCCCAGCCAACATGCAGCCCACTCTGATCTCACAGAGGCCCTGTCTAGGCCTAGTGCACAATCCAGATGGGGGCCCATGTTTAAGCACTGACCCTGGTGGGACCTTGTGAGGCATCCATATATGAACCTTCTGCTTGAGCATGTAATCTGGGACCCCACCTCATTTCCAATGCCCCAACTCATCCCAAAAGTATTGGCTAGAGCCCCAAACCTCATTCCAGTGAACACAGTTCCACTTCTCCACAGCTCAACTCAATCTAAATCCTATGTTTGTTAGCAGCATTAGCCTAGCATCTCATTTCTAAAGGAAAGAAGCACAAATGAGGTTGTTGATCAATCATGTTCACTTGATTTTATGCAAACTAGTCCTTTAAAGCAGATCACTGTCTGGGCCATGTGTTAGTCATGTGAGAATGTTGAGGTAAAATGTCCATCAGTGATTTTCTGGTCTTTTAACCTGGTCTCTCTTTTGCAGTACGATACCGAGCTTTTGTGTCTAATGTTGGATTTCAGGCGTTCAACGGCACCATCTCTGTAGATATTCAGGTAGGCCAAATCAGCTTTATTAGCTTTTTATTTTATTATTATTATTATTATTATTATTATTATAGTGCCATTGTCATCTCAGAACTAGCCCTACATCTGCAGTAGATTTGATGTTGAGCGGCATTCCTTTATTTAAAATGTAACCCTGGACCTAACCCTAATCTTAATCTCAACCCAAAAACAACTCTAACCTTTATTCTGGACCTAATCCTAACCTTAATCTTAAGACAAAATTGAACTCTAACCTTTATTCTGGACCTAATCCTAAATTTAATCTCAACTCAAAACCTAACTTTACCTAACCCAGCCATACCCTAAACCTAAACTTAACCTTAACCCAAAACCTAACTTTACCTAACCCAGCCTTACCCTAAACCTAAACTTAACCTTAACCCAAAACCTTACCTAACCCAGCCTTACCCTAAACCTAACCCTACCCTTACCCAACCTTACCTAACCCAGCCATACCCTAAACCTAACCCTAACCTCAACACAAAACCTAACCTTAACCCTTATCCTGGCCCTAATCCTACCCTTAATCTCAACAAAAAACCTTACCCAACTTTACCTAACCCAGCCTTACCCTAAATCTAACCTTAGCCTTAACCCAAAACCTAACCATAACCCTCATTATGGCCCAAATCCTAACCTCAACTAAAACCTAACCTAGCCTTACCCAAACCTTAACCCTAACCCAGGCATTTAACCTAACCCTAACCCCATTCCTTAAATCTCAGTCTAATCCAGTTAGTCTCCAGTTCCAGACTGGTGTCAGCAGCAGCAGGTCTATAGCAGCAGTTGGTTGAGGATAGTGAGCTGGTCAGTATTAGAGCTGTTAGATGATCAGCTTCAAATCTGTGCTGTTTCAGAATCCTGACGGCGTCACAGTCCATTCTGAAGTCCAGAGCAGAGCAAAGGATGGCATCTACTCGGACACTTACGCGCTCTCGGACATGGTCAAGTATGTACAGGGGTCACGCCTTCATTCCACATTCTGTCATTTCTTGAGATTTGGAGGAGCTCACTCCGAGCATTTCTGGCTGTTTCACAGGGAGGGCAAGTGGAAGATTGTGGCAAAGTTTGACCACAGGAAGGAGAACACGTTCAACACCGAGTTTGAGGTGAAGAAGTACGGTACGTGTAAAAAAAAAAAAATGCATAAATAAATAAATAGGCTGGCGGTCAAAAGGCATTGGAGAATAATTTGAGGCCCTATTCTATCAGCTCCACTGACCATCCATATAGGAGCACTGTTTACTTTTGTAAGTCCAGTCTGTATCCATCTGCTTCTCCACATACTTGGATAGTAGCCTCCTTTCACCACAGAGCAGACTGTAGTATGTGGTTGGGGGGTCGTTCTCAGCACTGCAGTGACTCTGACTGACATGGTGGTGGCGAGTGTGTTCGTAGTGTGTTCGTAGTGTGTCCTGTAGTTTGTCTCTGGCGGGAGTGTCTAATAGTGAGTGGACAGTGAGTGGTGGACAGACACAGTGTTTAAACACTCCAGCAGCACTGCTGCGTCTGATCCACTCACACACTACTAACACACTCTGAAGCCACCACCATGTCAATCAGTGTCACTGCAGTGCTGAGAATGTCCCACCACCCACCCATCTATGGTGGTCAGTCCTGTGGGGTTCTGACCATTTAAGAACAAAGAGGGTGAAAGGAGAAACAGATGGATACAATCCAGGACTGCTCGTAATATTAATTAATATGAATATAGAGATAGATAGGCAGACAGACAAATAGACTATTTGGACAAAAGTATTGGGAAATTTGCTTAGTTATTATTTTTATTTATTTTACTTCTTAGGGTTTTTTTTTACTGAGTAAATAAAAACATACTGCCCAGAGGTCAGTGGGATTGTGGAGCATTTCTATTGGCCCATCTCTTTTGGTCCATTTCTATTTGTCCAAATTCAGGCACCATATAAAGAACCAGTTCCAGGTTTGCGTTATGTAAAAAAAAAAGAAGCTAACTGCTAGCATTAGAACGCTAATCTCGTTCTGCTCTTGGTTTCCAGTGCTTCCAGCATTCAATGTTACTCTCACGCCCCTGAAGCATCACTTGGATCTAGAAGACCAAGAGTTTGAGGTGAAGGTGTCTGCCAGGTCAGTCTCAACCAGTTTGTCTGAAATTTTACCTACATGACACTTGTTTCGTGAGGTGGTCACCAACGTTGCTTTGTGCCCTCTACACATTCTCAGGCTGTTGAAATGTAGAAGGTCAGGACAAGGTCAAGACAGTGAAAGAAATCTGCCCTTCGATACCTTGCTCAGAGCTGGTTCAGAACCTAAGAAAGAAGTGTGGTTCTCCCGCTGGTAGAACAGAGCATTACTACCATAGTCTGGTTTCATTTGCTTTCATTACAACCAAACTGGGTGGTCCATCTCCCCGAACTTTCCGTTCCACCTTAAATACTGCAGCAGTTACGCTCTGCTGTTGAAAGGCACACGCTGCACACCACTGTTTAAGGTGGAATGGAGAGTTAGCATTAGAACAGCTTTAGCTTTAGTTTTGGCTGCTAAGTGCTAATGTGGCCACACTTATCAGCTTAAATTAAGCTCTGCTTTGTTTTCCTCGTTGAAATCACATCACAGATGAACTCTAGGTTCTAGTTTAGGCTCGTTTTCCAAAAATTGAGAAGTTCGTAGAGCCTAGAAGATGCCAAGCAAACCTTAGTATTGGAGTCGGCCCCGGATCAGCAGATCTCCAGTTATAATAATAATAATAGGTGATAGTGTCCTGTGTGTTAACTGGGATACTAGCTGTTTATCTACGGTATATTTTACAGAATTGCTCTCACGTTAACATGGATGTTCTCTGTTCTCAGGTATCTGTATGGTGAGCCGGTGGATGGGGTTGCCTACGTGTCGTTTGGAGTGGAGCTCAATGGGAATAAAATAAGACTGCTCACCATGAAACAAGTGAAAGATGTGAGTGAAATACTGGGAAACAGTGGTGAATATTGCCCTCTGGCAGTGAGTACAGTACAGTTGCCAAGGCAGCATCAACGATTAGTGTTTTTGGGGGCGATACTGATCTTTTAGTACGATTGTTCGGTCGCTGATTCCGATCAAGGACAAGGCTGGATGCCACATCAACCTTTTCCAGTTTGTGTTTGCAGTTTCTTGTTCATCGAACACGAACAGTGTCCTGTGACCAGGGAACCTCGCACAGAACTGCTATAATCCTTAACTCATCAATACAATCCAAAAAAAAAAATCGTCCCATACCGAACAAATCGAAGCTCTCAAAACCTGAACCTAATGAAGCAAATCAGCCAAAGTGACTATCTCCAATTTGGACCCCCAATTACTCAACCTTTACGTACTCGGACCAACGGAGGGGGCGGCCCAACACACGTCCCCTCCAATCGCAGTCAAGCCGCAAATTTTTCGAACTTTCCTATTTTCTGAACGCGCCTGCAGGAAAGCCCCGCATACCCAGCATCGCCACATAAGCCCACAGATGCCTTAAAAGGAGGAGAGCGCCATCTAGCCACCCTGGAGAGCGAGGCCAGTTGCGCTCTCACTCTGGGCCTCGGCTGCATTTGAACTTGTGAGGACCACAAAAATGTCCTCACAATGTCCTCACAGGACAACAAACTATCACACACCACTATCCTTGTGAGGACATCTGGTCCCCACAAATATAGAAATACCAGCACTCACAGGGGGTTGTTATTTTCAAGCGCTTCAGATTTGATGGTTCGTTTGTCCGCGCTGATATCTGTGTCCATCGTTCGTTCCAGCTGAAACAAGGGAGTGCCGTCCTGACCATGGAGGAGCTTAGGAGGACTTACCCCAACATGGAGATGCTAATGGGCTCCTCCATCTATGTCAAAGCTTCTGTCATGACCACATCAGGTAGGAGGTTTTTTTTTTTTTTTTTTGGTGGCATGCTTCAGTATTGCTGTGATCCAACCCGTCATTTGCCAAGACTGCTCCCAGGCCGGGGTTCGCCCATCGACCCCTCCAGCTCTTTAGCTCCCCTCAGCTCAACCCAGGTTTCAGTCGGTTGTTAGAAATGGAAAGCAGTGGCAGCGGCTCTGTTCCAGAACTCCAGAACTGCTGCATACGAAGTCCTAAGAGACGCTATGTGGCCAAAAGTACTGGGACACCTGCTGATTCACTGTTTCTTCCTGATAAGCCAAGAGTTGATCTGAGTGTTGCTGTGAGGATTTGATTGAATGCATTCAGTGACAGGAGCATAAGTGTGGTCAGGATGTTGGACGATCAGCACCTCACCTAACTTCACCCCCCCCAGCTCCCCAACTCATCCCAGAAGTACTGGATGGAGCTCCTCCCATCATTCCAGAGAATACTGCCAGTTCCACTGCTCCACAGCTCAACGCTGGCGGGCTTTACACCCCTCTGACCCACGCCTGGCATTAAGCATGGTGCCAATAGAGTCCGTTTCGGTGGGCAATACTTGTGCACAGGGGCTAGATGAGCTGTGTAAAGTGGCTAAACGCATTCATTAGAAGGGGTGTCCACAAACATTTGGACATATAGTGTTATCTTAAACATCGGAAGACCCGATAGCGATAGAAGGTTTGTAGTCCAAAATCCGTCGCTGTTGTTCCCTAGGAAGCGACCTGGTGGAGGCTGAGAAGTCTGGTATTAAAATCGTCTTGGAGTCGTACGTGCTGTCCTTCAAAGGCACTCCGCAATACTACAAAACAGGCCTACCTTTCGACCTGACGGTAAGTCCGACGCCCATCCGCTGGTTTACCTTGCTGTTCATTATTGCTGATCCATTTGCAGTAGGAAACATTTAGACCTGACTTTGCCCCTCAGCTTAAGGTCAGCCACCATGATGGCTCTCCAGCTCCAAACGTCCCTGTGAAGATCACCTTCCTGCCCAGTCCGATCACCGTACACAACGGCATCATCAAAGTGTCCCTGAACATGCCTGTGTCCACTTCCTATCAGAACATAAGAGTAAGTTAGACACACAAACACACACATGGCAGTTTTGGTATACTTGTGAGGACCACAGCGATGTCCTCACGAGACAAATGTGGTCCTCACAAATACAGAAATACTAGCACTGCACACACACACATTTCAGGGTGTTGTTTCACCCTGAAAATCATGAATCTGCACAATTACTTGTTTGCTGGTTGACTCTGCAGGCCGAGACGGTGATGCCGGGTTTGAAGGACCAGCAGCAGGGGAGGGCGTATCTGCTGGTGAACTCGTACATGCCTTTTAACCCATTGCGTACGAACTTCCTCTACATCTCAAGGAGCAACTCTGAAGTGAAGGTGGGAGACGTCCTGAACCTGAAGCTGCACATCAGCACGTTTTCACAGAAGGAGCGGAACTTCATTCAGCATCTTTCGTACATTGTGAGTCGTAAAACCCTCATAACCACTAGTAAATTTGAGCATTTGCCTTCAAATTGCATTGCAAATGGTAATTATCGGGGACCAAGCACTTTGTGCCATTATGGGAAACATAGTTGTTGAGCTTAATGGACCCTTTTCGCACTCTCGACTAGAACTACTAAGTACAATCACACCCAGCTAGCCTGCCAGTCATTTTAAAAGGTGGCGGTACAGCGCTTTACATTGTCTCGAGTCCTTTCCTCAAATCTCAAGCAGTGCACCACTCTACTGCGTGGCCACCCGCACTAATAAGACATTCCCAAAAGAGTCCTCACCAGAAAATACAAGTCGCGTGGACTGATGAACTTTCTGGTTGATGTGTGGTATGTTTGGAGAGAGAAAAAAGGATGTCGAGTTTCATGCAAAGAAGACATTTCCAACTGTTTACACAGGGGTAAATGGATCAGGGTTTGCTTTGCAGCCAGTGACTTAGGCCTTTTTTTACTGGTAGGGGGTAAATAAACATCACACCGTCTGTAAGAAAGCTGAAGGTCAAGGGAAGATGATGATGAGGATGATGATCCTAAACACACCAATCAAAATCCACAATGGACTACTGCAAGCGGTGCAAGCTGAAGCTTTACCATAGCCTTCACTCACTCCGACCTAAACGTCATTGAAAATCTAGTGGGTAGACCTCAGAGGAGCAAGACGACCCGAGAATCTCATGGATCTAGAAGCTTCAGCAGGAAGAATGGGCGAAAAGCTGGACTTGGCTGCCGAAAATACCACCCCTAGACTTAGCTGCCGAGTGTTTACAGCCTGTGAGATTTGCGAATTCTCAAAGTACTGACCATGCAGGGTGCCCAAACTTTTGCTTCTGCCACTTCCTGTTTTCTTGCAGGTATTTATGCCATACGAGAGTCTCACCCATTCAGACACTCTGTCCTCTCCCTCTAGATCATGAATAAAGGGAGGATAATCCATGCCGGCAAGGTGCACGTAGCGGGTCGGGACGTGGCTAATTTTCCTCTGCCAATCACCTCAGACTTTCTGCCCTCCTTTCGGTTCCTGGCGTACTACGTGTTGCCGTGGACTAGGGCAGGGGAGGTGGTGGCCGAGTCTATACTGGTGGAGGTTGAGAGCCAGTGTGTGGGAAAGGTAAGTCAATATGGGACCCCTACCTTGTACCTACGCTCGCTCATTGACCACCTACCGGCGGTTCTCATGTTTGTGGGGTTCCACCGCTTAAATCATTAGCCGAGCGGTGCTGAAGGTTCCAAAATTACTTCCTGTCAGTGATCATGATTGACTACAGCTGGTGTCCACATGGTTGGTTGGACGGACTGACCAACACACAGTACACAATGTCTTGAAGCCAAGATTTCCAAAAGTAAGCACAGGTCATTGAGAGGTGTAACAACTCTGCCAAGGTCTGGAAGAAGCCCCCTTCAGCTCAGAGGGGACTGGTCCAATTCAAGAATCAGTCAAGAACAATGCACCAACTGTTAAACATGGTGGTGGTAGCATCATGCTCTAGGGCTGATTCTAAACTGGTGCACTGTATATATAATGAATATAATGAACTAATCTCCTTGCATGTTTTAGCTGACGGTGGGCCCGGCAAGGGAACGGGTTTCCGACACGTACTTGCCAGGCAACAGCTTTCACTTCCAGATCCGAGGCGATCCAGGGGCCAAGGTTAGCCTGGTTGCCGTGGACAATGCCGTTTTCCTGCTTAGCAAGAGACGCCTGACGCAGAGCAAGGTGACGAATTGTTCGATTTATGTCTTTGTCCAGGGTTCTGAGCTCATACGCCCCCACGCATGCTGCACTACTGACCTGTCCACGTTCTTCTGTCTCCCGTAGGTCTGGCAGACGGTGGGCCGGTCGGATATGGGCTGTTCTTTAGAGAACGCGATTAATAGTATGCAAGTGTTCAAAGACTCAGGGCTGACCTTTGCGTCCAACTATGACGCATCAACACGCCTCGGCCAAGGTACGGTCGCCGCTGCTGTCGTATAATACTGGGTGTACTCTCTCATCGTAGGGCAATCATAGGGGTTCAAGCACAGCAGAGGTCTTCTGTGCCCCAAGTCCTGTGGCCCGAGGATCGCAAGTCTGAATCCTGGGTCATGCTGCTTCGCCATCAGCAGCCGGAGCCAGAGAGAGCACAGTTGGCCGTGCTCCTAACACTAACCTTAACCTTTTAGGCTTAGGTTTAGGATGAGGGTTTAGGTAAAGGTTAAGGTAAGAGTTGGGCCTGGACTGGGATAGGTTTTAGGGTTGAGTTAAGGTTAGTGTTAGGGATAGGGATAGGTTTAAGGTTAGGGTTAGGATTTAAGCTTTAGGTTAAGGTAAGGGATAGGTTTTAGGGTTGAGTTAAGGTTAGTGTTAGGGATAGGGATAGGTTTAAGGTTAGGGTTAGGATTTAAGCTTTAGGTTAAGGTAAGGGATAGGTTTTAGGGTTGAGTTAAGGGTTAGGTTAGGGTTAGGAGTTAAGGTAAGGGATAGGTTTTAGGACTGAGTTAAGGTTAGGATTAGGATTTAAGCTTTAGGTTAAGGTAAGGGATAGGTTTTAGGGTTGAGTTAAGGGTTAGGTTAGGGTTAGGAGTTAAGGTAAGGGATAGGTTTTAGGACTGAGTTAAGGTTAAGATTAGGATTTAAGCTTTAGGTTAAGGTAAGGGATAGGTTTTAGGGTTAATTCACAGGCAAGATTGGGGTTAGGGTTAGGTGCAACGTTACATTTAATAATTTACACTTAACTTAGAGTTTAGTTGCATTTAATACATATTCAGTTCATAATTCATCTCCACGCCACCCAGCTCTCATTTCAGGACAGCTTTGCTTCTTTTAAGAAGGGAGGTGGACGGAAGTTTGGCTTTGTATTCTTCAAAACACTCCTCAAAAGCCTTCCGTCATAATGCAGAGCTTTCCAGCGCTTTCCAGCTGACGATTTTAACAATCTTAGGTTGTGTTTAATTCCCTTTTAGAGCCCTCTTGCAACCTTAACAGGCAGAAACGCTCCGCAGCCCGACTGGATCTCCGAGCCCAACTGGGTAAGAGCTCGCTACAACTTCAGACTTTAGAGATAAACTTCTAGATAGCAGAAATGGCCTGATTGGGTTAGAATGTAGCTTAACTTACAGGGAGATTCCTAGCTTGGGGGTGGGTTGCTCCTTTTTGACCAAGGTTGGAGCCCGGTGGGGTCCCATGGCGTTCTCCAAATCCAGTATTATCTCTCTGTGTGTGTGTGTGTGTGTGTGTGTGTGTGTGTTCAGAGAAAAAGTACACGCAAGAGTCTCTGCAGCACTGCTGTGTAGCCGGTATGAGGGAGATCCCCATGCCCTATTCCTGCCGCCGGCGTGCTCTCTACATCCTGGAGGACTGGAGCTGTGTATTGGCTTTCCTCGAGTGTTGCTCCCAGTACTGGGGCGAGGTGCTGGGGCTCATCACACCGCCTCCACCCTTTCTGGGTGAGCCGGACTCACTGGAGAGGCTGGGGCTAAATGTTGGTAAGTCAGTGGTAGTACTTTCCTCTGGGTCAATAAAGGCATGTGTCAACCTGTCATGGCGAGTCCGGTTACTTGGATCAAGTTAAAGAATTTCTCTTTCATGTCTCCAGGGTCTGTTGCACGTCCTGGACGTCCTGGACTTTCTGGCTCTGAAATTCGGTTTTATAATCCTGTCTCTGAGCATTACACCAGAGGAGTAATCGTACCTGAATATTTGCCAGCGATTTGGGGTGCATCTCGGATTGGGTTTAGTAGTACTGGACCTAGGGTTGGGCTTGGGCCTGTACCTGGGGCTGTACCTGGGCCTGTACCTGGGCCTGTACCTGGGCCTGTACCTGGGCCTGTACCTGGGGCTGCACCTGGGGCTGGACGTGGGGCAGGACCTGGGGCTGGACGTGGGGCAGGACCTGGGGCTGGGCTTGGTGGGCCTACACTTAGTATGCTTCATGTGGCCGGGCACATGGACAGGGAGTATGATGAAGATGAGTACGCCTCTGTGGATGATATTTATGTTCGATCCAAGTTCTTCGAGTCCTGGCTGTGGACGGACGTCCAACTCCCAGGAGTGCCTGAACCAGGTGCCGTGGACGGGTAAGAGCACTGTTTAACACGTCCATTTATCGTAAACGGCATCTACATCGTAGATCCACCAGAACAACCTTTTGGTAAAAATGAAGTTTTGATGAGCGTGAGTTTTAACATGTCTGACCGTGTGTGTTTATCCGTTCAGATTGGCTTCTTTGCCGGTGGTCTCTGCTCTCCCTGACAGCATCACTCAGTGGGGGATTCTGGGTGTCAGTGCTTCACATGTCACAGGTAACCATCTTTATTTCCATCACCGCTTCCTGGCCATCTACCTCCGCTCCCGCTGACCGTCTGAATTTTCTGTCCCTGGAGAGGTCGGTCTTTTTTTTTTTCTGGACCAGTAATGGTTTCTTCTGTCTCACTGACCTTGACTGGCTTTGTGCTCCTGCAGGGTTCTGTGTGGCGGAGCCCTTTAACATCAGAGGGTGGAAGCCTTTCTTCATCGACCTGCGTCTTCCTCGAACCGCCGCCAGAAATGAACAGGTGGAGGTTAAAGCTGTGCTGCACAACTACATGAACACGGAACTGCAGGTCAGTCCCACAAACCGTAAGAACCTGTTTCTTCTGAGTGTGTTGGCTGCCCGGCAATGCCACATCAGCTGGGGTCCCGACAGGGGACCTGCTGCTTTCCTCTGAGTGTGTCGGCTGCCCGGCAGTGCCACTTAGGCTAGGGACCTGGCTGTGGACCTGGCACTTTCCTCTGAGTGTGTCGGCTGCCCGGCAGTGCCACTTAGGCTAGGGACCTGGCTGTGGACCTGGCACTTTCTTCTGAGTGTGTCGGCTGCCCTGCAATGCCGCATCAGTTGGGTACCTGACTGGGGACCTGGCACTTTCCTCTGAGTGTGTCGGCTGCCCGGTAATTCCACATCAGCTGGGGTCCCGACTGGAGACCTGCCGCTTTCCTCTGAGTGTGTCGGCAGCCAGGCAATGCCACATTGGCTAGGGACCCAGCTGTGGACCTGGCACTTTCCTCTGAGTGTGTCGGCTGCCCGGCAATGTCACATCAGATGGGGTCCCGACTGGAGACCTGCCGCTTTACTCTGAGTGTGTCGGCGGCCAGGCAATGCCACATTGGCTAGGGACCCAGCTGTGGACCTACCGCTTTTCTCTGAGTGTGTCGGCTGCCCGGCAATGTCACATCGGCTAGGGACCTGGCTGTGGACCTGGCGCTTTCCTCTGAGTGTGTCGGCTGCCCGGCAATGCCACATCGGCTAGGGACCCGGCTGTGGACCTGGCACTTTCCTCAGAGTGTGTTGGCTGGCTTTGCATGCTAGGCTAACATTGCTAACAAACACTGGACCAGACTGTCATCTTATATTTTAAAACACTTGTAAACGTAGCTTTCTGATACCTGAAACATATAAGCGACAAGATCTGGGTGTATGTTAACTGAAATGAGATTGGTGACAGTCCTAGTCCAGTGTTTGTTAGCAACGTTAGCCTAGCATCCCCCGTTCTGAGCAAAAGAAGCACACATCAGATATCGAACATGCCTGAGCCGATTGAAGGAATCTGGGGTCAGTGATTAATCATGTTCATAATAATGTAACACATGATGAATATGACAGGTAAAGCCTTTGAAGTGTATTGTAAGTCATTTGTGTTGGATGTCTAGGTGCTGGTGATCCTGGAGAAGACGGAGGACATGTGCAGTGTGGCGTCGACTGGAGATCACAAGCAGCACGTGTCCGTAAAAGCCAGTTCCTCCGTGCTTCTGCCTTATACTGTCATCCCGCTCAAAGTAGGAGAGCTCCCCCTGCAGATCACAGCCACGGCAAGCTCGTTTGCTGGACAGGATGCTATCAGGAAGACCCTTCGCGTGGTGGTGAGAGTCATGGAGTCTTCTCACAGTCTGGAGAATTTTTGAGCTCCACTTTCTACGTTTACGGCATCATTCTCAGCCATAACATTAGTACCACTGGCCTAATACTGAGGTGGTCCCCCTTGTGCCGCCATGACGGATCTGGCCATTCGAGGCATGGATGCCACAAGACCTCTGAAGGTGCCCTGTGGTATCTGGCACCTTGTCTCTGGCTCAGTGGTTCTTCTTTTCACTGAGCACTTTTGGTAGGTAGGTAGGTAGGTAGGTACTGATCACTGCATTGCCGTAGCAACCCGAATTTCCATAATTGCCAAAGTCCGGAGGTGAGAAGATGCTCTCCAGTACCACATTCTCCTGAAGTCACCATCACATTTTTCCACTTCGCCAGTTCTGAGTAGGGATTTCTCTAGTGCGTGGGATTGAGATTGATTTTGGGGGGTGTTATATAACAAGCCAGGACTGTGATGTAACAGTTTGGGGAGTTTGCAATCAGCCTATTTATCCAGCTCTGTTTTGGTTTTTTTAGTTTTCCATTCTAGGGCACCTTCAAGGGTTGGTCTGTTGATGAGTCATCCCTTCACCTTCTCAATGTCTGATCTACACTTGTTGTTTTGTCTCTATGTATCTGCTCCAGTTGGAAGGGATCCAGACGATGGATGTGAGGAGTTACATATTAGACCCTGCTGAAAAAGGAGACAGCAGTGAGTTTACTATTCTACCATTAATTTGCTGCCAAGGCGGCTTGAGTTTGCATCGGCCAGAGGGGTTCGAAGCTCCCCCTGGCATTGGGCTGTGGATCAGTGGAACTGTGTTCTTTGGAGTTCTGGAGATCCATCCAATTCCTTAGATTCCTGGGATAAGTTAGAGTGTCCAGAACTAACCATCCGACATCAGTACTTGAACTCAGTTACCATTGTATCTTTTGTCCTGCACACAAAACATAGGCCTGTACATAGGCCCATCAGTTTCATAGGCCCTAAAATTGAACCTTGTGGCACGCCACCGAATATGCTTAAAAAAGCATGCTTGCTAAATAGGTCATAGTAGCTTCAGCAATAGGATTAATAGCAGGATAACTAACCCAGGGTTCACCTATGTGTGGGTATATTTGGTCCTCAGATGGGAAGCAACAGATTCGTGTGAAACGATCTGAGTTGGCTTCTGTGATTCCCAACTCGATTCCGGAAACATTTGTCAACATCAGAGGTGAGCATTCATTCGGTTCATTGAAAACATTCCCAACTCGAAACACCTTGTACGAGTGGACACCTTCTGGACACTGGTGTCTTGTATGTGTAGGTGATTTGCTGGCGGACAGCATTGACAACTCCATCAATAAGGACTCTCTGGCGTCGCTGATCAGGATGCCTGGCGGGTGTGTGGAGCAGAACTTGGCTGGCATCGCGCTAACTCTCATAGCCGCCCACTATATGGACCGCAGCAAACAGTGGGGGGCTGTGGGAATGCACCGCAGGGAGGAAGCTATCAAGTACATACAGGCAGGTAAGCTACTATGGGCTGTTGCAGTACTGTAAACCAGCCAGTTTTTTTTCCATGATCCCCCACCCCACCCAGCATTGCTATTGTGGCACCAGCATCCCTATTGGGGCACTATTGCACCAGTCGCCGACCTCGCCCAGTAACACTACAGCAGTGTTAGCATTGCCACCACGGTGTGAGCATTGCTATCTTGCCGACTGCCAACCTCGCCCATCATTGCTACCATGGCATAAGTCGCGATCCATGTGGTCTACATCTGAAGGCTCTGTGGGCAAGGCTTGGGTCCTTTACCAGTAGACTTATTTGCGGCCTAGCTTTCATTTCTAACAGTCTTGACCTGGTCATAGTCTTGTTGTGATTCCGATTGGTCATGACTTGGTCTTGGCTGCCGTTAGACTTCACATTGTCTCGATCTTGACTAGTCAAAGTTTGAGCTAATTTAGAGCTTGGTCTTAAACTAAACAGTCCGTCAATTCTACTCAGTCTTGACTTGGTCCTAATGGTATAGCTAAGTCTCGAGGTTAGGTCTAGATCCCATTTAGATCCCATGAGTCTTGGTCCCAACAAGAACTTGATTTGTTTAGATCATGCTGTCAGTTAGTGACTAGACCTTGGCTTGATCTTGACTAGTGACACTTAGAGAGTATTTAAGGTTTGGTCTTGAACGGAGGTCTTGCTGTCACTTCTACTCACTCTCGGCTTGGTCTCTCTCTCATTTGGACTTGGTCTTGACTTGACCCTGACTAGTCATAGCCTTAGACTAAACAAAGGTGATCTTGTCTATAATGTCCAATTTGTAAGGCCAGTTACCCAATCCCTCCCCATATGACCTCCCCCTATCACTAGCAATGCCCCCTAGACTAGGAGGGCAACTACACGACTAGCCCTAGCACAGCCACCACCTCTTTTCGAACTGCTGCTGATGCAGCATCACTAGGTAGCCAGCGCTCTCAGAGGAAAGCGCGACTCCCCAGCTCCGATACAGCGGCTAACAGACTCCAGCCAACGTCTGGAGCGATGTGAGGAGGAAGGGCCATCAACCTAATTGTGCTTCCTCAGACTCCGGCTGCTGTTGGCAAGCAGCATGACTCGGATCAATAGTGGCAGTGCCTTGGGTAAGTCTGAAGCCACCTGGAGTTTCTCCTTGACTAGCTGTGGACATTTGGACATTTATATTTACTCTTAGGTGGGACAGCAGCTATGTGGCTACATTTCTGAAGCAACAGTTGATAGTTTTGAGAGGTTCTGTCTCTTCCTCTGTCCTAGGCTACGAGAATCAGCTTCACTTTCGCAAAAAGGATGACTCCTATCCACCCTACCGCAGAGAAGGATCCAGCACATGGTATTTGGTTACAGTTGGTCATTTTTTCTTCTCAGGATGTGCTGGATGTCGGAAAGATTTGACTCTCCCAAATTTTTCTCAGGATCACGGCGTTCGTGGTGAAGGTGTTCTCCATGGCCAAGCCCTTCATTGGTGTCGATGAGCAACATATATGCGGGCCCTTGGTTTACCTGCTCAAGAACAAGCAACTCTATTCTGGAACCTTCAAAGAAGACAACCCCGTCTACTCCAGTTCCTTGTCGGTGAGAGATGGGAAATTTGGATTCCAATCAAATTTCCAAGCTTTGAAAATTCTCTGACTCTTCAAATCATGGGCTAACATTCTTCCAACATGGACTCGTCTAAGAAACTGTGGACCGATCTCAAAACCCCCTCATCCAATCCGAGTATCCTAATGCTTAATAATCCACAGATTCCGATCCGATCTTTGTGTTTCTATAAAGACAAAATACAGCCCCACAATTTAGTCGAGCAGCAGTAAAATCAGCTACTAAAATCAGACTACATTTCTAAAAATCTAATCTGATCTACTTTGTTTGTAGCAACCTTTTAAACACCTGTTTTAACCTGTGGTTAATATCCTACAGTCCAGTCTGACTGACCTACCTGACCATTCAGCTCCCAGTTCCTGCAGTCTGATTACTTAAGCGTATGTGCATCAGCATTAGCCAGCTCCTAGCCACTCCATTCAGAGCTGGTTTAGAACCTAAGAAACTTAACTGCCCAACTGCTGCTGGAGTCTTGCTTTTATTCTGACGCCAGCACAGTTGGTGTTGGCCCGCGGGTGCGCTTCTGGGTGCCATGGATGCCAGCCGTGGGCCTGCCACGCCACGCCATCCCAATAGTGCTGAACTCACATGACCATTCAGTACCTTGGACAGCGTTGTGTTTCTCAACTTTGGAGTCCCCGCCACAAAACACAAATGCCACCCATTTCCTAAAATGATTTTTTTTAGCTTGTTCTACAAGATGCTTACATTACGCCCTTCATGACAGCTGACATAAACCTACGTAAACATTTACCAAGGCTAATCCAACGACATTGGTTTATGAGCCCTTCGGTGAACTGTTAGCAAAGTTAGCAATGAACTGAATGCAATCAGAGGAACTGGTCCTAGTGGCCAGTGAGTGGAAATGCAAGTTACACATCCCTAAGAAGGTGGCTGGGGATTGAATGGTGATCTGGACTATATGTATGTTATATATAAATGTTTACAGGGAGGTCTTTGGGGTGCTGAATCCAAAGAGACCCTCACTGCATTTGTACTGATTGCTTTGGCTGAGGCTCAGAATGCTGTCACCTGCAGTGATCCTTCTATCAAACCAGAGGTAACTCACACACCTACACACACTCACACACACTCACACACAAACACACTAGTTTTTTTTTTTGTTTGTTTGTTTTTTGAGAAGACAACACTCTGAGAAATCACAGGCTTATCCCGTGGGTCAGTGCAGCATTCCTTAGGATCCATGAAATATGGGAGCAAAGGACCCACCGGAGTTACCACTGTCAACACCACAACACCGGACACAGCGCCTCACCTGGGCTTGTGAGGTAGCTAACTGGACCAGAAAGGACTGGCAACAAGTGGCGTGTTCCGATCAGTCACACTACCCATTGTCTCCACCCCAAGTTGGCTGGTGGTGGTTCTGCACTGCTGTGGGGTTGTCTAAACATGTGATTGGCTACGTCCCACTTGCTTGGTGACCATTTGTACCCCTTCATGGGCTGCATGTACCCCCACAGTGTTGCCTGGGATATTCCAGCAGGATAATGCTGGTTCGAGGAGAGTTCCCAGGGAACATAGAAACTTCAAAGACGTCCCCTGCCGTCGCATTGTGGATCGATTGCAGGGGCCTGATGGTGCACGTAGAAAGACCAGCCAGAGGGGAGTTGCAGTAGTCAAGTCTTGAAATGACAAGACACTGAACGAGCCCCTGGGTGGCCTCTCTAGACAGGAAAGTTAAGTCAAATTCTCCAGATCTTGTAAAGGAGACCTCTGAGAGACGAGAGCGATAACTGGTCATCCGGGACTACGCCAAGGCGAACGGAAGTCCTTGCCTTTACTGTAGAGTGTACTTATGAACCCCTTTTTAGCTAAAGATGCTACACTAATCCTGTTGTACGATTGCTAAAATGGTAAGTACAGTCAATATGCCTTGCAGATGGAACTCAGAAGAGCAGGCGAGTATCTGAAGGAGCGGTTCCCACGGCTGAAGAAGCCCTACGCCGTGGCGATAGCGTGCTACGCACTGGCCGTGAGCGGCCGGGGCTGCATGAAGAGCATGCTGCTGAAGGCTGCCTCGACAGGTACTCACAGTCACCCTTCTTTCCACACCTTAGCTTTGAGGGGATAGTTCGGTCGACTCTGCTTTCCTTGTTACTACGACTGTAATTGGTCTGCCAAGACGTGGCTGGTGTCTAAAGTTTACTTCCTCGGGTTTGCACGTGAGCTATGACGCTAACGGAGCTAACATGAGGCTAGTGTAGCTGGGCTAATAAAGCTAGCATTATGCGAACTGCATGACTAAGGTTGTCATAGTCCTCAATCCATGTTGATTGGTAAAGTCGTCTGAGCTTACAATTTGGGCTAAAAATCAGGCTTCACGTCTGGTTGGATACATTTACTGGTCCGATTACTGGTTTACATTTTTTACAGTTATAGTACAGCCCAAAGCCAAACGGCTATATGGGGTTTCTGACATCGATAAAGGGTCAAAAAATATGCATGCGGCACACCTGGTTAAATGCTCCTTATTAGGTTGCTCCTTCACCAGATTGGTCCAGACCCCTTTTGGCCGCCATAAACAAGCTATTAGGGCTATCGTGTCCAAGTTTTAGCTGTCTAGCTGATGAGTTGAGGTTCTGCCGAAGAAATCTGAGGTAGTCCTTCTTCTTCATTAGGCCATCCACTCATTGTACAGTGCAGTGTAACAGTTCCACTGGCAGCAAAACAGCCCCAGAGCGTGATACTACCACCACCATGCTTAACAGTTGGGGCAGCTTTTTTGGATTGAATGTCTCACCTTTACTTGATTGTTTTCTTGTTCAGCAAGAGAGTTAGTAGCTCCCCCTAGCACTAGCAATGCTCCCGCCACTAGGTGGGTAAGGACACGCAAAGCCAGCCACCACCTCTTTTCTGCTGACACGCTCAGACAAAAGCGCTGGGTTGCCAGTTCCGTTGCACCAGCTAACAGATGCCTGTGCCAGCCAACATCGTTTTAAGAGTAATGAGGGGAGAGAGCGCCATCTATCCACCCGGAGAGAGCACGGCCAATTGTGCTCTCTCAGACTCCGGCTGATGCCAAGAAAGTAGAGTAAAGTAAACAAAATCTAAAGAAAAGATGCAATGTGCAACCATGGCAATGGGAGTTTTGATGACGTTGCCGGAAGGGGTTGGATCTGGCACATGTTAAATTAGGGTAAAGATTGAGTTGAATTGACGTACATGTGAATTCCCATTTGTCTGTTCAGTCGCATTGTTTTGTTTATATCAGATTTCAGTTCAATTGAAAGTGGTTCAATCAGAATACATTTCTGTTCATCTCCCTCTCAGACCAAACTCACTGGCCTGACTCCGATAACACGTTCTTCACATTTGAGGCTACGGGCTATGCACTGTTAGCCCTGCTGAAAGGAGGCCACATGCTGGAGGCAGCCGCTCCATTCAAGTGGCTGAATGAGCAACGGCAATTTGGAGGAGGATTCGGATCCACACAGGTAACATTATCAGTTTTTTTCTGTAGCCATTTTCACAACGATTTAGAGTAACTATTTTTAATCATAAGCTCATAAGCTAACAGAAAATGAGTAGTAACTTCAGGCTTCTGCAGATCAAGCTATAAATACCTGCGGGGTGTGCAACGGGACTCAGACTGTGAGAAGAGTGCAGTACAGTGCAGTGAGGGTCTCGTTGGATGTGTGGTTAATGAAATGCAAAGTAGATGTTAGTGATTGGCCAAAAGGACTGATTGCTTTGGCGTGGCCAAAGACCATTATCTGAAGAAAGTAGCTGAATCTGCAGGTGTATGGAAGCATATGGTCATACGGGTCTACCAGCAGTGCCAGAAATCCCAGTCTACAGGAAAAGACAGAAAGACGAAGCTGACGGATAGGCATCGTGTTTCACGGCTTGTGAATGAAAATTGTTTAGCTTCCAGGCAATAATAGCTTCTAGCAGGTTCCTCACCACCGATTTCTTCACAGGGAGCTGCAGACCATCAACATACGGAGGAGAGTGGCTCGCAACAGGCCTTTGCTCAGTTCTGTAGGCATTTCTGCCACTGCTGGTAGATCCGTAGGACCATATGCTATCATACACTTGCAGATTCAGCTACCTCCTTCACACTGTGGCCTTTGGCCACGCCCAAATGCAATCACTCCTTTTAGCCAATTATTAATTAATCTGCTTTGCCTTGCGACCCATTTTCCACACATCCGCCACACAGAATGGGAGATGCTAAGCTAATCTTGCTAACAAATACTACCTTAATTCATTACCACCAAAAATCTATAAGCTCCTTTACAGCCATCTACTAAATCTTTTTCTCTCTCGCTTTCAGTCCACCTTGATAGTGTTGCAGGCCCTATCAGAGTTTCTGGTGAAGAAGCCTTCTGTATCACAGCTGAGCATGCAAGTGGAGCTCCGTGTACCTGGACGCTCGGACATGCGCTGGGCCTTCACCCCCGCACTGGCTCATGTAGCCCGGTCATCACGGGTAAGTCGCTGATGACCATTTTCTGCTATTGCAGATTCATACTCGACAGTTATTATACTTAAACTATAAACACTAGTTGGACAAAAGTATTGGGACGCCTGCTCCTTCATTGTTTCTTCCAGAGAAAAGGGTATTTAAAAAAAATAGAGGCCTCGAGGTGATGACCCCCTGTGTATTGTCGCTGACTGTCTCCATTTTAAACCCCCCAGGTTCCTCTAGACCAGGACTTCACAGTGGTTGCCTCGGGAAGTGGCCAAGGGATACTGGAGGTAGGCCCAGCTCCTAGATAAGCCATGGATGTTGAAAGTACATGACATAATACATCTCGTCTCGAGGTGGTGATCCAGCTGCACCATGTTATTGAGAGATAAGTGGAGATACCTGAATTGTGGGAGGAGGACCATGCCTGAAGACATAGCAGGATTGTCAGTAGAGTTCAGAGATCTACACCCCTGTGAGTTCCCCTTTGTTCTGAGCTTCTTCTCTATCTCTTTGATGTGCAGGTGGTAACAGCCTATAACCAGCTGCCCGACATCTATTCCAAGAGTAACTGCAACGGGTTCGAGCTTGACGTGTCCATCAGCGAGAGCAGCGGTGAGAATTAGTCCTCTGCTAGATTACCCTCGAGTGCCATGGTCACTGGAGATGATTCTGTTGAAGACGAATGGATCACCTCCGCTGACCAGACCCGGATGACGTATCTTAGCGACCTTGAGAAAAAACAGTTAGTCGTCCGTTGATGATGGGATGCTCAGCAATGTTGTATGAGGGATTGTATCGGCATCTGCCGATATTTACCTAAAGATATCGTTATCTGGTAGACTGACCAATGTTTCAAATCAATATCGGATGACCTGCCGTGCCAGTCAAAAGTTTGGGTACACCTGGTTTAATGTTTGCCGATCATCATCCTCTTAAAAAAGATATCTGATCCAGACCCGGGGGGGAGGGGGGAGGGCTTCAAGTAGGCCAGAGCTGTAGGAGCATGGCATTGTGTATATGTGTGAGGGTGGAAATACCTCTCAAATCAACACATTTAATAGCCTAAATGGCCAAATCACCTCCTCTCAGGTCAACCCACAACTTAGGCCTACTTGAAACACCCACCCTCTAGCCATGACATCCTAAGAGCACATTCGATCGGGTTTGTCCAAACTTTTTAGGCACTGTAGCTCACCAGGAAAATGGTCTTGACCTCTGCTCTGCACATATTCTGTTTTCTAGAGAAGCCCCCAGCAGATGTAGAGAAGTCGTTCAGTCTTAACATCAGCGTGAGGTGAGTTGTTGATCTGTAGATGCCACTTGCTTAAAGGGACACTTCGGCCAGTCTACGAAAAAACGCCTTCCGATTGCGTTGTCTTGAAGGTGGGAGGAACCTCTGAAGAACTCGATTTAACAATTTTTTTAACGATGTTCCTTCAACCTGCTGATGATCAGGTCTGATGGTCAGTCTGGCTGGAGTGTCCCTTTAAGAGCTGTGCGAAGCTGTCTCCACAGTCATTTGATGGCAAACTTGTCTCACCAGAGCTTTGGGGCCACATCAGGTGCGGATGGCCATTGTGGACATCAACCTGCCCACTGGATTTGAGCCGGAAATCTCTGACCTGGATCTGGTGAGAGACTTACACAAGACTTTGGTCTTGTCAGTTTATGACCACCTTTCTGATGTGCTGTTGGTACTCCACAAGACCTCAGAAGGTGTCCTGTGGCATCTGGCACCAAGACGTTAGCAGCAGAATCCTTTTAGTCCAGTTGGCCGTAATGGAAAGCCACAGAAGATCAGACTTGGTGTTCCATCACATCCCGTAGAGGGGGAATTGGAGGCCAGGGCAACACCTGGAACTCTTCCTTGGACTGACTCTGGTCCCATTGCTTCCATATCACCAGACTAGACTAGATCAGACCTCATCCGACCAGGCAACCCTCTTCCATGAGCCAAAGCTCCAGTTCTGTTGAACGTGTGTCCACTATAGGTGCTTCTGACAGTAGCCCTTCTGTCGGTCAGGTCCAGGGGGGCTAGCCTTTGTCGCCCTCATGCAACAGTGAGCCTCAGGTGCCCAACACCCTCTTACCAGTTTGTGCTGGACCACTGGCAGTAGCCCAGTTTGCCCATCAGCGATGGGACCTGGAGGTATTTAAACATGGGGTTCTACATTTCATACATGGGGCCTAGATGGGAGATTAAGGTGGGCTGTAACGATGGGGCCCAGTTGGGAAGCCAGACTAAGAGCCCATGCCCAGCTGGGACCCACCCATGGGAGCCTTACATGAGCATGATAGTTGGAAGTTGCTCACCACTGCTAAGCAGGAACCCCCCCACAAGTTGACTTGTACCCCAGACCATGACAAGATAATCAGTGCTATCGGTGGCTCTTCAGTGTACATGCCTTGATTGTATATCAGTAAGTCAACTGCCTGTAAATGTGTGTGTGTGTGTGTGTGTGTCTAATCTACAGCTAACTAACTCTGTGGATCGCTATATCAGCAACTTCCAGGTGGTAGACAACCTCAGCGATCGAGGATCTCTCATCATACACTTGTTCAAGGTGACATATGTATCTGGTATATGGTGTGATACCTCTTTGATGTCTTTTTGAACATCTGGACATTTACTACTAGAACCAGCTGCAGAACATCAGCTGCAGATAATCAGTACATGGTTGGAGAGGATTATTCTGAAGGAGTCTGTCTTATTTAAACCTCTGCTCTTGATTGATGGTTGAAGAAGATCACCATGGCCAGATCCAGAGAGCTCTCTGAGGCCTTCAGAAAGAAGGCTGTAGATGCAGAGGAGTCTGGGAAAGGGGGTTAAAAAGTACAGGTGGACAACATGGTCAGGTCAGATCATTCTAGCAAGTTCAGCCCAAAAGCAGAACCACCAGATGCGTAAAGACATCTCCAACAATCCTAAAATGTCAACACGGGGTCTACAGGTAACTCTTGTGTGTGTGTGTGTGTGTGTGTGTGTGTGTGTGTGTGTGTGTGTGTGTGTGTGTACAGGTTTCCAACAGAGAGCCCGACATCATCACCTTCAGACTGCAACAGAAGTTTAAAGTTGGGCTCCTACAACCTTCTACGGTCACGGTGTACCAGTACTACAACAAAGGTACAACATACAGCATTGCAGGAGCTTATTAGAATGGTGGGGTGGGGAAATGGGGCGTTTAGGAGAGGGGTGGAGGAGAGCAAGGAAGTTCGAAGAGATGGGGTGGTGTAATGTAATGTTAATGAGCTGGGGTGGAGTAATTTGGTGGTGAGGAGATGGGAGTGGAGTAATGTGCCATTAGAGAGATGAGGGTGGAGGAATGGGCTGTTCAGAAGGTGGATGTGGAGTAACAGGGCATTGAGGAGATGGTGTAATGGGTCATTGAGGAATGGTGGGTGGAGTAACGGGTGTTAAGAATATTGGGTGGAGTAATAAAGCATTGATTAGATGGAGTGGAGTAATGGGGTGTTAGGAAGATTGGGTGGAGTAATGGGCCATTGCTGAGAGGAGAGTGGTGTAACAGAGTGTTGAGGAGATTAGGTTGAGTGATGGGGCGTTAAGGTGTGATGAAGTGTTGATAAGATGGGGTGGAGAAACAGGGCGTGTGTGTGTGTGTGTGTGTGTGTGTGTGTGTGTTTCGGCAGATAAACGCTGCAGTGTGTTCTACACCCCTCCAGAAGACAAAGAGCAGCTCAGTCAAATCTGCAAAGATAACATTTGCCGCTGCACTCAGGGTAAGAACACAGGGTAAGAGATGGGGTGGAGTAACGGGGTGCTGAGGAGATGGGGTGGAGTAACGGGACGTTGAGGAGATGGGGTGGAGTAACGGGACGTTGAGGAGATGGGGTGGAGTAACGGGACGTTGAGGAGATGGGGTGGAGTAACGGGACGTTGAGGAGATGGGGTGGAGTAACGGGACGTTGAGGAGATGGGGTGGAGTAACGGGACGTTGAGGAGATGGGGTGGAGTAACGGGACGTTGAGGAGATGGGGTGGAGTAACGGGACGTTGAGGAGATGGGGTGGAGTAATAAGCCGTTGAGGAGATGGGGTGGAGTAATGGGGAGTTGAAGAGATGGGGAGGAGTAACAGGGCATTGAGGAGATGGGGTGGAGTAACGGGGCGGTGAGGACATGGGGTGGAGTAATGGGGAGTTGAAGAGATGGGGAGGAGTAACAGGGCATTGAGGAGATGGGGTGGAGTAACGGGCCGTTGAGGAGATGGGTGGAGTAACGGGGTGTTGAGAATATAGGGTGGAGTAACGGGCCGTTGAGGAGATGGGTGGAGTAACGGGGTGTTGAGAATGTGGGGTGGAGTAACGGGCCGTTGAGGAGATGGGTGGAGTAACGGGGTGTTGAGAATATAGGGTGGAGTAACGGGGTGTTGAGAATGTGGGGTGGAGTAACGGTGCCTAATCCCGCTCTGTACAGGTGATTGCTGTGTCATGAAGGGCGATGAGGAGTCTTTCACGGTGGCCGACCGCGAGAATGTCGTCTGCACAGGAATTCACCACGGTAACCGCGAGCGCTGACCACATGACCTGAGTGTGTCTGCTAGCGTTGAGCTGAGCAGCGCTTCTGTAACCTACCGTGTCTTCTGCAGTGTTCAAGGTCAGGGTGCTGAGCGTCAACGCCAGCCAGTACGACAGATACGAGATGGAGATCCTGCAGGTCATAAAGGAGGGTAAGGGCCTGCCCGTGTCCGGCACAGACATGCTACTAGAGGCAAGTGGCAGAGATTAGACTAGGCCAGACTGACGTCAAGACCAGGACCACTTCTTTGTGAGGTCGGACTCAGGTACTGCTCACTAGCCACAATCTGACCCTCCACCACCAACATGACCAGTGGATGAACTGGTACAGGAGATGATTTAGAACACTGTAGAAAAGAGCACGTCAGCTGTATGAACGCAGTAGGACCTGCTCAGCAAAAATAATAAAAAAAAACATTTATTATTTTTATATTTTTTTCTATTTCAATTATATCAAATATATTAATATTAATATTAATATTAATAGTGTGCTATGTTGACATAATGCCTGTATTTTGTAACCACAGTAAATGGGTAATTTTCCATTTAAAAACATATATTTTATTACTAAATTTTATTCCTATTTTAAATAATTATGACATTAGTAATCATAACAACAGTAATATATACATAATACACATTACATGTTTAATATAAACATGTAAACATTATTATTTTTATTATTGTCAATATTTTTCTCATTATTAGTTATAATCTTCCCTCTTCCAGTCAATATGTCCAAATAAAAACATATTTTTAGAAATAGTATTATTACTATTATTATTATTATTATTATTACTACTACTAATAAAAAATAATAATATAATACTTTAAAACTACTCAAATAACATAATTTTTTAATTATAATGAATAATTTAATAAGTAATCATTCAGTAATGTAGTAAGAATACAGTGAACATGAGTAGTAATAGTATATATAAATAATTATTATCCCTGTTATATTATTATTATTACTATTACAGCAGCAGTACATTATTATTATTATTATTATTGTTATTATTATTATTATTATGGTCAGTAAATGCTATATAATAATTGCTATACAATATAATACAGTATATACACACACTTATTTATATATATAAATAAATATATAATAATATATATTTATAAATAATAATAATAATAATAATAATAAAATAATAACTAATTAAATATTATTTATTAAATCATTCATTTGTAAAAACTACAGTTTATTATTTGTCTTTCTCCCTCTTTCTGTCGGTATATGTGTCTGTCTGTCTGTCTGTCTGTCGCTGTGTCTGTGCGTGCGGGGACGCCCCCAGGTTCTGAGGTTGGCCTGAAGCAGCAGGACACTAGAGTTTTTCTCTCTCACGCTGGCTGCAGGGCGGGGCTTAACCTGCTGCAGGGGCGGGACTACCTCATTATCGGCCCGCCCTCTGACATATGGCACGCAGGCAGCACCTTCAGCGGGTAACGCCACGCATCACACGTGCATAAAAAATACCCCTACTGTGAAGTGTGTCCCGTAAGGTCACTGTTTTCATTTACCCATGACCTCACCTCAGGTCCAGCTCCAGCTGACCGGGCAGCTACAGCTACTGTGATAGCAGGATGGCAGCGCTAGCCTGGGAACACTAACACGCCTTTGCTCTGTTGCCCGGCAGGTACACGTACATTCTGGGTAAGACCACCTGGGTGGAGCGCTGGCCGTCTTCGGCAGACTGCGCGCTTCAGGCCGCCGTGCCGAGCAGATGTCAGGAGCTGGAGGAGTTTGCCAACAAGCTGCTGAAAGGCGGCTGCCGGAGCTGAGAACCCGAGAACTGAACTGATCTATTTAGCGTAATTAGTGTAATTAGCGTCGCTCTGACGATATATAAGCAAAAGGCTCATTTTTTTTTTAAGTGTTATTGAACCACCCGAGCAGCTAAATTGCTAAACTGCTAAATTACAAAATTTCATTTTTCACCTTTTGACATAATGCAGATCAGGTGGCTGCCCTTCATATTGTATCAAAGTTTCATGATGAACCGACCAATAGAAATGCTCCAAAATGACCTGGAATAAAATGTTTCCATTGACTTCCATTCAAAGTTAAGCAGGTTTTTTCCGTCTCCTGTAAAGTTAGCAGTCGCAGCATTTCTCTGGCGATCTTTTCCAGGACGACTCCCATTTGAAGCTTTTAGGAGGTGATGGAGGAGCCTCTGCCCAGTTCACGACTCATTTTGAGAACCATCTTTAGGACTGGATCTCATTTTAATTGTTAAATGTAATTTAAGTGTTAAATGTTTGACTTTCATGAAATTTATTTTAATATTTAATATTTTTTTGCTGATTTTAGATGATTATTTTGCCACTTACATCCAGCTTCAACACCTTAAACCAGTGATTGTAACCCCTTAAAAAGGCTATGGACTGCCGAGGGGCATCTGTTACCAAATAACAGCCCCATCAGTTTGCACAGAAGTCCCTATAGTTACTGAGTAATACACCCTAGTGTGTGATAAGGCTATATAATAGTTATGCTTATAATTTACAGATGATTTCACACAGGTCTATGAATTTTATATGGTTATGGTATAAATATTTACTGACCGCACGCCCCAGATTGCAGACTAATCAAGAAGTGCTAATGTTAATGTTATGTAATGGATCCCAGTTAAAGTCCTTGCTAATTCCATATCATAGGCTACCCATGGGAACACGCCCCCTTCAATTGGACTGAGTGGCAAAACAGTCCTCAAAAGGGGAAAACGACCAAACCGGGAACGACACAAGCCATTATCTGCTCAAGTTAAAGACAGCTGGACTCCACAGCGATCCCTCCAAATTACCTTTAGAACCATCGGCCCAAGTACAGCGATGTGTAGCCAGGAACGTCCAGCTAAAAGGCTCAAATCAGACCCGTTTAGAGGATAAAGCCTCAGTTAGTAGACTGGCTCATCCAGGTTTGCTTGCTTTCCCTTTTTCCCGTTTATTTTCCCCACACGTTTCAGGGCCTGGATTCCAGTCGTTTCTGCGAACCACAGCAAATCCATTAGCCTCTCCTCAGAGCTCCGAATTCCTGCTGAATCTGTTTGTACAGTCAGTCGCACATGCTAATGCTCTGAATGCTAACTCTTTGCCACTCTGTAAGCGTGACTGTAACGACTCCTGCCACCTCCTGCCATGCCCTCTATAAACAATTCTCCCTATCACACAGTGCCCCCACCTGGGCGAGGTTGTGGTTGAAGGCTTCCTCCTCTCATATTCCTGATTGCAGAGGGCCGAAGTGTCACTGGAACCCAAACTCATGACCTTGTCTCCTGATGATCAGGCAGGTAGACGATCGCACCGCTCAGTTTAACAACGTAATTTGGAGATCCCGGGTGGCGCAACTGCCAAAGCATTAGCATTAGGTCTTGTTATTGGGATGCCACAGCCATCCATAAGTGCCCCAAAGCGTTAGTGCCCTCGCTGGGTGGGCAAGGGCGACACTCTTATTTTCACTCGTCAAGGATAAAATATGAAGTCAAAAAGGCCCACATCGCCACCTAGCGTACCAAAGGGGTGCTTGACCAAAGTTCTAGTCGTTGCTGCCCACGACCAGCTTGAGGGCCAGATGAGGTCATCGATATATTTGTCTTTTAAGCGCCTCAAACAAACAACATACCAAATTCTGTTTGATTTTGAGGTCCTTATCATCGGCATCATCAACGCTAACCGCTGTTGTTGGCTGTTGGAGTGCAGAACAGTGCTTTCTGATTGGCTGCTGAGTGGGCTTGACACTAGCTCTGTATGCTGATAGGCTGCAAGCGCTGTCTTTAGCATGTAACACCCAAAGCTTATCATCATTACTGGAGGAAGAACCGTATCGGAGCTCAGTTTCATCGGTCAGAACTAAACACGGCCTTCCGGAACGTGTCTTAATGACGGTACAGAAGCCTTCAGAGGCCTGGATATGTGCTTATACACACACACACAGATCTAAATAAAGCCTCATACAATAGCAGTGTTGGCCATCACGTCTGCCCGGCTCAATTAGTTTCGGAACACACGCCCAGAGCTGCCATTCCGTGTGGGTTTTATTTGATTATTTAAACAGATTAAAGATTAAGGAGCGTTCCTGCGGGCGCTGTGTTTACATGCTGGCGGGGTGTTGACATTAGC
The DNA here is from genome assembly GCF_030463535.1 of Salminus brasiliensis. NCBI lineage: Eukaryota > Metazoa > Chordata > Actinopteri > Characiformes > Bryconidae > Salminus > Salminus brasiliensis. The sequence goes on along the minus strand of NC_132902.1, from coordinate 3,375,990 downwards.
CAGGTCAGTTTTCAGAGCACGGCCCAGACTGGCCTATAGCAAAACACTCTCGGCGCTGGGACTCCTCCTGCCCAGCGAGGATCCGCTCGCCTGGTCTGTGTGCATGGATTTATGTATGGTGTATGGCTAAGCTATATGTGTTAGCATATGGGCCCTTGTGCTCGAACCTGTTTGAGATGTTGCAGAACAGAGGCCGGAGCTGCCGTACCTTAAACAACTGACACGGCAGATCTACAGTCTGGCACCTCAGCGTCTGACCGTGGAGCTACAAGGTTTTCTCTACACCAGTTAGCATCCGAAATAGCAGACTGGCTCATCCAGGTTTGCATGATTGTCCTTTTGAATGGAACTTAGCATGTCGCTAAACTCGCTAAAGCTACAGTGGGCAAGCGGGGTGGGAGAAGGCCTCCTCCTCTCATATTCCTGATCCCGGGTGGCGCAACTGTCTAATTTGGTCCTGGTGTTGGGAGATCAACTTGCCATAGAGGAACCACTTTTGGTTCCACAAAGAACCATGTGTGTGTGAAGAACCTTTTAGAGATCTAAAGAACCATTTCTTTACCGATCAACAAAGGTTGAGTTATGCCATAGAAGAACCATTTTTGCTTCCATAAAACACCATGTGAGAGTGTGAAGAACCGTTTAGAGGTCTATAGAACCATTACTGTAAAGGTTCTTCACTAATTACCAAAGATTCTCTGAGGATTGCCGTAGAAGAACCACTTTTGGATCCATGAAGAACAATGTATGTATTAGAGATGTTTGTGAAGAACCTTTTATAACTGGTTGCAAAGGTTCTTTACCAATTACCACCAGTTTTTTTGCGATTCCAGAGAACTACTACTTCGGGTTCCGTAAAGAACCATGTTTGTAATAGAAACCTTTTAAAGGAAATGGAACGTTTTGAAGGTCTGATGAAGCTTCACCTGATGTAAAGGTTCTCTACCAGTCACTGAAGGTTCTTTGAGTGATGCCAGAGAAGAAGCACTGCTGGTTCTGGCAGGTCCACCAATTTGGTCATGCTGGGGAACCGGCATGGTCATGCTGCAGTCTGTTAAGACAGCCAGTAGAGGGAGCAGTTTAGCTAGACTAGACTAAGCCGGTGCAGCTGGACCTCAGGACTGGCTGTGTCGAGCTCGGACCTGCTGCTGCTGCTGCTGTAGGATGGAGGAGCTCCAGTCTTAGAACATGTAAGGTTTCGATGGACCTTCATAGAGTTTAAGAGCTACGCTTAAAAATAAAGGTGCTTCCAGTGGCTCTTGGAGAGATGGTGTAGAAGAACCACTTTTGGTTTAGAGATGTGTGAGTGTGAAGAACCGTGTGAAGAAGGTCTGAAGGACCACTGATTGATGTAGATTCTTTCAGTGATGCCACAGAAGAAGCATGCTTGTAATAGAGATATAAATTTTTAGGAACCGTTCTCTACCAACTGCCAATGGTTCCTTTCATTGATGCCATAAAGTACCATGTTTTGTAGTGGAGAAGTGAGTGAGAAGAACCGTCTAGAGGAGAACCACTACTTGATGTAAAGGTTCTTTACAGATTACCGAGGGTTCTTTCATTGATGCCATAAAAGAAGCATGTTTGGTTCTGTAAAGAACCATGTTTGTAATAGAGATATATCATTTTAGGAACCGTTCTCCACCAATTGCCAAAGGGATTTATTAAGTGATGCCATAAAAGAACCACTTTTGGTTCCACAAAGAACCATATGTTGTTTATAAATGTGTAAAGAACCTTTTAGAGATCTAAATAATCAGTGCTTGATGTGAAGGTTCTTTACCAAAGGTTACCAAAGTATCTTTGAGTTATGCCATTAAAGAACCACTTTTGTGAATTAGAGATATATGTGAAGTACCTTGAAGAACCTTTGTAGAACCATTGCTTGATGTGAAGGTTCTTTACCAATTATCAAAGGTTCTTTCAGTGATGCCACAGAAGAAGCATCTTTGCTTCCATAATACCATGTTTTGTAGAGGAGTGTGAAGAACCGTTTTAGGCCTATAGAACCATTTCTTGATGTAGGTTGTAGAGGTTCTTTAATAATTACCAAAATTTCTCCAAGAATTGCCATTAGGAACAATGTATGTATTAAATATGTGTGTGAAGAACCTTTTAGAGGTCTAAACAACCATGACTGGTTGTAAAGGTTCTCTACCGATTACCAATGATTCTTTTAGTGGATCCATCGAAGAACCATGTTTGTAATAGAAACCTTTGAAAGGAATAGGAACCTTTTAAAGGTCTAAAGAAGCTTCACTTGATGTAAGGCTTCTCTACAAATCACCAAAGGTTCTTTAAATGATAATGTCATTGAAGAACCACTGTTTGTAATCCAGATGTGCGATGCATGACTGTAAAGAGACCCTTTAAAGGTCTAAAGAAGTTTCACTCGATCTAAAGGTTCTCCACCAATTACCAAAGGTTCTTTGAATGATGTCATTGGAGAACCACTTTTGGTTCTGTAAAGAACAACATTTGTAATAGAGATTTCAGATTGTTAGGAACCTTTCAGAGGTCTAAAGATCCATTACTGTTTATAATGGTTCTTTACCAGTTTCCCATTTCTTTTTGAGCGATGCCATAGAAGAACCTTTGAGGGTGAAGAACCTTTTTGAGGTCTGAAGAAGGTTCACTTGATGTAAAGGTTCTCCACCAGTTCCCAAAGCTTATTTGCGGGATGCCATAGAAGAACCGTGTTTTGTAGAGGAGGTTTAGGGGTGAAGAACCATTGCTGGACATAGAGGTTCTTTATCAATTACCAAAGGTTCTTTGAGCAATGCCATAGGAGAACCATATACAGTGAGATGTGTTCACACACACACACACACACACATACTCTTTGGTACTTTGCAAGTGTGTGTGTGTGTGTGTGTGTGTGTGTGTGTGTGTGTGACCTTGAAAGGCTTAATAGTCAGTCATAACAAGGAGAGGAAGTGGAAAACAATGTGCTCATGAATCCCAGTGAAGGACAGAGAGAGAGAGAGAGAGAGAGAGAGAGAGAGAGAGGGAGGGACTGAAGACAATGAGAGAGAGAGAGAGAAGGGCGAGAGACCCTTAGATACACACACTCTCAACCCACAGCTCTGTGCACCACCTACGTTCTGCTGTGTCCACCTACAGGCATCACCTCCAGTGTGCAAACTGCCAAGTTTGCGCTCTCTCTCTTTCACACACACACACACTCTCTCTCTCTCTCTCTCACTCTCTCTCTCTCTCTCTCTTTATCTAGCTTAGTAGAGAACCTGAAATGTGTCCCATTTATTTTCACTCAGATAAAGTTGACTGAAGATAAGCCTTGGATACACTTGACATTGGTCGTGTCAAAGGCGTAAAGCGACTGTGTGTGTGTGTGAGTGAGAGAGAGTGTGTGTGTGTGTGTGTGTGTGTGTGTGTGTGTTGTATATGTCGAAAAGTATCCAGTCACTCCTTCTAATGACTCAACTACTCTTAGGTGAGCTGTAACTTTAGGCTTCTGCAGATGGCGCTGCACGAGGATAATGGGGCTGTGGTGTGCGACAGGACTCAGACTTTGAGAATAGTGCAGTGCAGAGTACACAGTGAAATGAAATGACGTTCCTCCAGGACCATGGTGCAACATAGACAGTGCATACAAAACACAAGTGCAACACAAACAAACAAGTGCGGACAGACAGACAACACAGTACAGACAGAGGATAATAAATAATTGCCGGTAGTGTGCAAATTCTGCAGTGTGTAATAAATAGAGTCCAGTGAGGTAGTAAGTTATTAGTGCAAATGCTTTGTGCAAAAATGCTTCCCCTTTTATCTGGGGTAAATGGTGAGAGGGTGAGAGAGAGAGAGAGAGAGAGAGAAGACATCAGTTCAGAAGTTGAGTTGAGGAGTCTGATGGCTTGGGGGAAGAAGCTGTTGCAGAGTCTGGTCGTGTTGGACCGGATGCTGCGGTACCTTCTTCCTGATGGCAGGAGGGAGAACAGTCTGTGTGAAGGGTGGGTGGAGTCATCCACAATGCTGGTTGCTTTGCGGATGCAGCGGGTGGTGTAAATGTCCATGACGGAGGGGAGAGAGACTCCGATGATCCTCTCAGCTGTCCTCACAATGTGTTGGAGGGTCTTTCGGTCAGAGGCTGTGCAGGTCCCAAACCAGGCAGTGATGCAGCTGCTTAGGATGCTCTCTATGGTCCCCCTATAGAAGAGGGTGAGGATGGGATGAGGGAGACGGGCCTTTCTCAGCTTCCGGAGGAAGTAGAGACGCTGCTGGGCTTTCTTGGCTGTAGAGCTGGTGTTCAGGGACCAGGTGAGGTTCTCCGCTAGGTGGACACCAAGGAACTTTGTGCTCTTAACGATCTCCACAGAGGAGCCGTTGATGTTAAGCGGAGAGTGGTCTTGTCTTGATTTCCTGAAGTCAACAACCATTTCCTTGGTCTTCTCTACATTCCAGTGAAGGTTGTTGACCGTACACCAGTCTGTCAGCTGCTGCACCTCCTCTCTGAATGCTGAACTGAAGTCTATGAACAGCATTCTGACGTAGGTGTCCTTCTTCTCCAGGTGGGTAAGGGAGAGATGAAGGGTGGTGGTGATGGCATTGTCCGTGGAGCGGTTGGGACGATATGCAAATTGCAGGGGATCCAATGAAGAGGGCAGTTGGGTCTTGATGTTCCTCATGACTAGCCTCTCGAAGCACTTCATGATGATGGGCGTGAGAGCTACGGGACGGTAGTCATTGAGGCAGGACACCGTGGACTTCTTCGGCACGGGGACGATGGTGGTGATCTTGAGGCACGTTGGGACAGTGGAGCTGCGCAGGGAGACGTTAAAGATGTCCGTGAGAACATCTGTCAACTGGTCTGCACACTCTCTGAGCACTCTGCCGGGGATGTTGTCTGGTCCTGCAGCTTTCCGTAGGTTGACTCTGTGCAGAGTTTTCCTCACGTCCACTGCAGTCAGGCACAACACCTGCTCGTCCGGCTTGGGCGTGATCTTTCTCACCGACGTGTTGTTCTGTGCCTCAAACCGTGCATAAAAGTCGTTCAGGGCATCGGGGAGGAAGGCATTACTGTCACAGGACGGTGGCATTGTCCTGTAGTTTGTGATTTCCTGGATGCCCTGCCACATGCGCTGCGTGTCACCCGTGTCCTTGAAGTGGCTGTGGATTCTCTGGGCGTGTGTGCGTTTTGCCTCTCGAATGGCTCGTGACAATTTGGCTCTTGCTTTCTTTAGGGCCGCCTTGTCACCCACTCTGAAGGCCGAGTCGCGGGTCCTCAGTAGCGCACGCACCTCAGGAGTCATCCACGGCTTCTGGTTTGGGCGTGTGGTGATGGTCTTGGAGACAGTGACATCATCAATACACTTGCTGATGTAGCCAGTGACTGATGCTGTATACTCCTCCAAGTTAACAGAGTCGCCTTCAGTTGCAGCCTCCCTGAACATGTCCCATGCAGTGCACTCAAAACAGTCCTGAAGGGCAGAGATGGCTCTTGCCGGTCAGGTTTTCACCTGCTACTGAACTGGTCTGGATCGTCTGATGAGGGGTGTGTAAGCTGGAGTCAGCCACACAGACATGTGGTCCGAGAACGCGAGGTGGGGGCGGGGCTCCGTCCGGTACGCGCTGGGGATGTTTGTGTAAACAAGGTCCAGCGCGTTCGCTCCTCTCGTTGCAAAGTCCACATGTTGATGGAATTTAGGGAGGACTGACCTGAGTCTATATAGTACATATAAGGGACAACTAGTCCATACATAGGTACTTACATATTCCACTGCCCCACAGCTCAGTGCTGGGGGCTTTATACCCCCATTCTAAACCACTGCTCCAGATAGAGTCCTATTCTATTGGCAGGACTTTTCTACAGGGACTACACAAGCACGATGTATGTGTATGAGTGTGCATTTGCACATTTCTGTCACCAATGGGTGTAACCAATTAGAATGGGTGTCCAAAAATATTTGGACATATGCTGCATAATGTACATATATGCACTTACATAGGTTTCATACATATAGGACATATAATTATGACATATAGACACTAGGGCACATGCCCCATGTATACAACCCCATGTCCTGACATCGTATGAAAACAAGCGTGTGTGTAAGTGTGTGTGTGTGTGTGTGTGAGTGTATGTGCGGGCGTGTGGGAGCATTTTCCAGCCGACTGAAGCACTGCCGCGAGCTTGCTTTACCGCAAAATTTGGAGGTGTTCCCCTTATGCTTGCCAGCACCCACGTACACCTGCACCCTCACACACACACACACACACACACACACACTATTCCATTCAGCTTGCTCATTTATCCCTCTCATCTCATACCAGCATACTTATTTCTCTGTTCTTCCTCACTGCATTGTCTCTTCTTCCATTTGTACTTTCATCACACACACACACACACACACACACACACACACATGCTCTGTCCCATAGCCTTTGTACGTCTCAGTTGGTTTGTACTCTAAAGCTCACAGCACCTGCATGGGCACACCAATGTGTGTGTGAGTGTGTGTGAGTGTGTGTGAGTGTGTGTGTGTGTACAGCTTGTAAAGGCCAGTGTAGCTTTTGATCCATTATTGCTGTGACTTTCCACTGGAGTGCACATCAAATGAGCGCTTTCTGTCCCACCTGTGCAGGTATGTGTGTGTGTGTGATAGGTGGGTCAGGAGGAGGTCATTGTGCGAGTGTGTGCCCGTGTGTGTCACCAGGAACCACCCTGCTGTGCTATTAACATTAACAGAGTGATTCACTGAGTAATGAGGGGTTTTCTACGCATCAGGCATGATGTCATCGGAGTGTGTATCTGGGCCATGACACACACACACACACACACACACACACTTCTCACACTTACTCAAGAACAATGCAGCCCCCCCACCCTCGTTTTAAGGATTCTAGAGACAGCGACGGAGGCATTGTGAGCTTTGGCTAAAATTACCTCAGTTAGGCTAGCTAACTCTGTGAGCAACATGGTGCTTTCACACACACACACACACACACACACACTTTTTTGAGATGCTAAGACTCTGTGGCTAAGCGATATGACAGAGAGACAAAGCTCCTGTCCTGAAGCTAGCCTGCTCGTGAGTGTTTTGCTAATTAAGCTAAGCTAATCTCTCCTTTCGGGCCATAAAGGAGCCCCTGAATGTCGTTAGCCGTGAAAAGTAGCTCCAGTTTGTCTCTAGTTTCCTTTGTTTGAGGTGAAATGCCTCCACTGAGACAGAGCGAGCGTAAAAGTACCTCAGATATCTCCAGAAATTCTGTATTTTCACTTTTTTTCTACAGTAGCAAAAGGCTTATCACTGTAGGACCACTGTGCGCTCTCTGTTTGCCGCTTTATTAGAGACCCCTTACCTCGGAAGTCCTCCGTTAGCAGGCCCTGCATCTGTTACTTGCCTAGCCATCCTGTTAATAGCCTAGCCATCCTCTAGTCGTTCATGGATGGTCATTTTGTGACGCCAAAACCATGAATACTAAAAGTGGGGGACATTAGAAGCAGCTGCCGGCGTGGCCTGGTCAGGACGCCCAAGCAAGAAGTCTCCAACAGTCCTTCAACATGTCTTCACAGGACCTACAGGTAGGGTTACTGCTTTGACAGCGAGGGTTTCCTCCATGCTCAACCCCACCCTATTAAAATTGAACGTTTCTTTGACATCAGATGATATTTTAGGATTGTTGGGGGCTTTTTTACTCATCTGGTGGTCTTGCTAGGACGGTCTGCTCTGGCCATGTAAAGTGCAGGTGTCTCACTGTTGGCCCTGAAGTTGCAGAAGTCAACAGGGATTTGGTTCGTTTCCTTGAACTGGTTTGACCGATTGGAAAATGGCAGTATTCTATTGTCCTTATGAAAGCTGTCCTGATGTGCTGGCAGATACACACACACACACATACACACACAGGAAAGCAGAGAGGAACACCATTATGGTGCCCTGCAGCACACTTGAACAGACTCTATACAATCTAAATATAGACCAAACGAGCGTTTCCATTTCCTCTCACAGCTGGCACCTGTGTGTAACGCCACACACACACACACACACACACACACACATCGCACAGGCCCGATAAGCCGGCACAATTGCGAACACACACACAAGTGGAACACATGGGTGTAAAAATGCTTGCGAAGGTGGTGATTCAGTCTAGAATTTCAAGTTTCAGTGAAATGATTCAGTGAAATGATTCAGTGAAATGATTCAGTGAAATTTGGGGGGTTTGGGAACAATTTTGTATTTATGAGCATTAAAATCCTAGAAGCTGAAAGAGTTGATCTTAAAGCCCGGATTTATTGTTCCTAATCGGACCGTGCTTGTGTGATTTCTGAATCGTACCAAACAACTCTGATCGAACTCAGTCAAGAGATGTCATGGTGCATTGAATCATTTCCTAAAGAGTCTTAATCAAACTGAATCATATTTGAGTTTTATGGTGTTTTGAATCATTTCCAAACATCATTGAATAGAATTGGGATCAAATTGTTTCCTAGAGTTGGATTAAGGTGAAGTTTAAGAGTTTATGACACATTAAATATATCTAAAGAATCATTAAAAAGAATCATAAAAAAGTCTATTGATTTAAATTCACTGAGATTTCATGGTGCTTTAAACTGTTTCCTAGAGAATCCAATCAAATTGTTGTGAAATGTAAAATATAAGAATTCATTTAATCATTTCCTAAAGAATTGATTCGAGTTTTCTGAATCGTTTCCTAAGGAATTGAATCAAATTGAGAAATCTAAAAGCATTGAATCTTGTCCTATAGAATCAAATCAGATTGTGGTGAAATTTTAAATCACATGATACACTGAACTCGATTCAAATTGTGAAATCCGAATCATGATGCACTGAAATAGTTTTTTAAGAATTGAATTCAGAACTGAATAAAATTGTCGTAAAGTAAAAAATGTCATGATGTATTGAATCGTTTCCTAAAGAATAATATTTAATTGTGAAATTTGAAATGTAATGATGAACGGAATCTTTTTGTTTAAGAGATTTCATGTTGCATTGATTCATTTCCTAAAGAGTCTTAATCAAATTGAATCGGGATCGAATTTGAGTTTCATGGTGTTTTGAATCATTTCCAAACATCATTGAATAGAATGGGGTCAAATCGTTTCGTGAATCGAAATCGTGAATTACATGATACACTGAACCTTTTTCTAAAGACTTGATCCAAATTGTGAAATCCGAATCATGATGCACAGAATTTTATTGAATTAAATAGAATTGTTGTGAAATTAAAAAATTCATGATGCACTAAATAATAATTTCCTTTCGAACTGAATGAAATTGTCGTAAAATAAAAAATTCCTAAAGAATGAAATTAACTTGTGAAATTTGAAATGTAATGACGAACTGAATCTTTTTGTAAAGAATCAAACAAATTTGAAATGACACAATACACTGAACCGTTTCCTAACCTAAAATTGTGAGATCTGAAAGTTTATGATACATTGAATCATAAAAGAATCTAATCAAACTGGGAAATTTTTAATTTCATGATGACCCTAAAGAATTTATTAAAATAGTCTGAATCGTTTCTTGTAGAACTGAATAAAATTGTTGTGAAATTGTTTTGAATCTTTGAATCTTTTCCTAAAGAATCGATTCAAATTGTCAGATTCCTAAATCGGCAATTTCCACTGCATACACACACACACACCTGTGACCTGTGTGTCTCTGCACTGGGGACGTGGCTAACGATAACTGGTTGCTGGTGCTCAGGACAAGCTCATGAGGCAGTTTTCGGCTGTTGCTCGGTGCGGAGGGAAGCGTCCAGCTCCACAGTGTCCGGTTCAGGGGTACTGGACGATCCCAGATCAGCAGTTTTATTGCTAGAGTCCTGATGGATGAAATGACTCTGTCCTGAGTCACACAGCAGCTCCAGACAGAAGAGCATGGGACAGTTCGTTGGGGTCAACCACTGGCTCCTGTCCACCGGAAATTATAGTGTATCACTGTGTGTGTGTGTGTGTGTGTGTGTGTGTTTATGGAGACAAAATAATCTATGGTGATGTGTGGAAATGTGATGTGTGATATGAACTGACTGGCCACTTTAAAAACTGGAAAAATAGACAGACAGATAGATAGATCCACTACATGTCCAAATATTTGTGGACACCCCTTCTAATGAATGCATTCAGCTACCCTTAAGTTGCACCCATTGCTGACACAGATGTGCAAATGCGCACACACACACACACTCACAGCTTGTCTAGTCCCCGTAGAGAAGTACTGCCAATAGATTAGGACTCTCTGGAGCAGATACACCAGATGAACCTCCATCATGGTGGGCTAGAGGGGTGTATAAAGCCCCCCAGCAGCATTGAGCTGTGGGTCAGTGGACCTCCCTGGAATGATGGCTGCTGCTCAGTCCAGCACATTGTTTCACTTTTCGTAGAAACAATGAATGAGCAGACGTCCCAATACTTTTGTCCGTTTTGTGTGCGTGTGTGTGTGTGTGTGTGTGTCTGTGTTTCATCTCATTAAACACACGAGAACAGTTGATCTGCTTGACCCTCAGGATGACACAGCATGGATCTACTGCCACATTACAGCTGTATCATCTGTAATGTGATAGATATCCTCTCTCTCTCTCACACACACACACACACACACACACACACACACACAGGCCGAACCAGATGGTGTGTGAGATGTGATCTCTGTACCTATGCGTAAACCGTGTCATATTTAACCATGTCTGAATATAATCTGGGATAAAGATTTGCTTGGCCTGGGTCCAAGTGCTCGGCCCCGCGAAGCACAATGGCTTTTGGTCAGCGGCCAAGCGAGGCTTTAAAGCTTTACTGCCCAGAGAGAGAGAGAGAGAGGGAGAGAGAGAGAGGGGGAGAGAGGGAGAGAGAGAGAGAGAGAGGCTGTAATTATTGTCCGGGGAGGAAGAGATGGATGAAAAAAATCTTTATCTGCTGCTCTGAAGAGGATTAGGCATGTCCCTGTGACCCCCGGGACCCTCCATGCACACACACCGCTCATCACATATCACACATTACACACACACACACACACACACATCCCTTGACCACGCTCTTATATCAGCATTTGCTAACACACTTACCGTAACCCCCTGTCTTTGTGGTTCAGGGTTGCACACACACACACACACACACACACACACACACTCCTGCTTTGCCATTTACAGGGAAGTTATTTAAGAAAACGCTCGGTTTACCACCCCGTTACTTTACCTCAGAATGAAACACACTGGCTTTCCTTTAACGAACGACTTAAGAGTAATTGCTAAGCTCAGCCCTGATTAGCCGGTTCATGTCACGCTGACGGATCACAGCTGTATAGCCTAGCATAGCCTAGCATAGCCTAGCCTAGCTTAACCTAGAATTGTCGGAGTTGGCAAAAATGACATCATCGGCATTCCAGTTAAACGCTCCGACAGTTACATTAGCCAAAGACTTCGTAGCTTACAACCACAACTGGTTTGACAATCGTTTGCCAGTGTTTTTTTACGGTGAATCTAACCAAAATATGTCCCATTTTTAATGTCCGAGGTTAGCATTGTTAGCATTGTTATAGGTTAGCACTGTTAGCGAGACGATAACAACGTATTATACAATATTTAGCATATTTTGCAATTCTGACTGATTTCAGAAGTGCTGCTAAACTGTAGAATACCGCTGCTTGTTGTATAGCCTGTTGCTGTACGGAGCGGCCATCTTGGATTTTGAACTCAGGGTAGGTGAGGCTGTCCCGACTTTCCGAATGGATCTCCGAAATTCCGACATCTCCAACACTACCGGGTAGTGTTGCTGCCCTCTCAGTGTCCAGAGTCGGCATGGTGTGTGGTTTGCTAGCTGAAGGCATTGTAGCAGTGTCTGGTAGGGGTTAGCTTTTAGCCAAACATCTGACTAGCACCCACTGGCTCTTCCCTGGCTCTCCCACCTGACACCGCACAGATACCTGCAGCAGCACTCCCATCATACGGCTATGTTAGCTTTTAGCCTTTTCAGCCATATACTTCCATATTATTTGGAGGTAGTTGTTGCGATTAGCCTCAGAGGGCTTTCACCGGTGGGCTGGGTTTATGTAAATGCTAAATGCCTAAATAACCACAGCCTCGCCTCAGTGCTAACTACTGTACGCAAGCCTCTATTACCTGTTAGCCTTGACGGGACTAAAACTAGCCTGCTGAGAAGACCAGCCTGGCTGGGTTAAGCTGGTTGACTATCTTAGCTCTACCAGCTTCCAGCTTGGGGGTGTGTTCCTGTTCGAGTTTGATGGTACAGCTGGTGTCCAACCTGACCAAGCTGGTCAACCAGAATGACCAAGCTTGTTGGCTAGCATGGCACAGTCCGACTTACTGTGGTCCATCAGTATGACGGTCATGCTAATAAACCAGCTAATCCATCGAACTCAAATGAAAAACGTACGCTAATCTGGTCATGGGGTGTGTTTACCTCAGGATGACCAACTTGACCATCAAAAACCAGTTGCTATGACAATCCGGTGTTGAGCTGGGTTTTTCAGCAGGGTAAAGAAGCAAACTTCAGACACTAAACACGACTTGGCTGATTGACAACATTTGGGGTAAGAGGATGTGGAAATTTGATTTATTGCCAAATGATTCCTTTAAAGGGAGTCGGACCCCCAGGCTACCAGACCAGTCGTGTGATCACACACACACACACACACACACACACACACACACATAAAAAATGTACAAAACACTGTAGTGATGAGAAAGGTCTCTGTCCAAACAAGGTCCCAGGCTGTGTCAAAACAATCGAAACTTTATTTGGGAATTTCCCCCAAAGTGACACAGTCGACTGACATCCGCCCCCAAGGGACGACTTCAGGAATGCGTGTCTTTGTGGAGGTTTTCGGCGTCTTAAAGCAATAGTTCAGTGAAAAATCTCGTTACCCTAATTAGCCTGAGCGGAGTTTAGTGCTTCTGTTGCTTTAGCATTGGAGCTACTCAGCTAATCTAGCTAAAACAAACAAAAGTACAAGACAGTGCTAAAAATAGCACTACATTTTTTCGGTTATTTGTGTCTATTTTTAAGGATAACGGTCATCCAGTGTTTTAGGTATGCAGAATTCACCCTAGGCTTTCTACCGCTAGGCTAATGTTTTTAAAGCTAGCAGGGCTTTAGAGGAGGGGAAGCTGCCAGCACTGCCTTTGCAGCTCCGCAAAAACTGCTCAAGACCAAATAGAGTTCAGTGTGGTGCTCGCTTGACCTTTTAAGAATATGTGCTAAGATGCTAATGCTACTGGGAAATCCAACCCAGAACAAAACTGCACACATGGTCTCGCTTTTTAGCTAATTAGCTGACATGAGGTAAAGGAAAGGGAACCGGCAACTAACATCAGCTAGCTGATGGGCTAATCTTCTTTTTTTCTACGCTACAAATCTGTGGGAAACATGGAAACTGCAGCTGGCGGTTGGTATCCAGTTGCTACCTCCTTGCTACCTTGTTTGCTAACTTTTTAGCTAACTAGCTGACATGAGGTAAAGGAAAGGAAACTGGCAGCTAACATCAGCTAGCTGGTTACTTTCTGTGACTTGTTAGCTTTGTTAGCCATGACATTCTGTGACTTTTGCCAAGCAGTTTAGCGGCTAATTTTTTTGCTAACCACATCAGCAAGACTGTTGGTGATTACTGAGCTACCTGACATAGTTTGAAACAAGTCCATGATTATTTAGGCATGGAATTTATATGATGCTAATCGCTAACATTGCTTGTTAGCTACAGTCGCCTCACAGCTCCAAAGTCAAATTCATAATGCTTATATTTACCAACACATTATTTATTACAAATAAAAAACAACTGTTTACATTTGAGGCGACTGGGTAAAGAATCGGGAACCGGCTACTAACATTAGCTAGCTGACAAGCTAACCTAAGCTTGTCGTTAATTAGCTTTGTTAGCCTAGAAAAAGTGAAAAAATGGCTAGTTTATTTTGTTTTTAGCAATTTTGCGGCTAATTGTTTTTGCTAACCACATAAGCAAGATTGGAATTTTATATGATGCTAATTGCTAACATCGCTAACAGCTCCAGTAAGACCCAGTAAGAGGTTCTTACGCTGCCTCGTTCGCCCACTCTATTAGACACACACTCGCGCACCCGTTCATGCTCTTGCTTACTCATTCATTCATCCTCTCTCGCGCGCTCTCTCACTCTCTCTCTCTCTCTCTCTCTCTCTCTCACACACACTAATATACTCTCTCACTCACTGCTTTCTCCACACATTTCTATGTGCTTGCTCATTCACTCACTACACACAAATGAGGATGACGGTTGGGGAGCTCTGTTAAACTCATCACACCTTTGAAGCAGTGTGTGTGTGTGTGTGTGTGTAAGTGTGTGTGTGTGTAAGTGTGTGTGTGTGTAAGTGTGTGTGTGAGAAAGAGAGAGAGAGGGAACCCGAGGTAAGCGAGGGCCACCATCTCCTGCAGCCAAACAGCAGAAGCCTAATATGGCCATGTTTAATGAAGCAGCCCACCGCGCCGGGCTTTATTTGAGCACGTGCCAAATAACACGCCATCACTATCATAACACAGGCCGCGACACACTGCGCAGGGCGAGGCGGCGGCGAGGAGGCGGCGGCGAGGAGGCGGCACGTGAGGCGGCGAGCGATAAACAGACCGTAAAAAAATGCTACGTAGCAAAGCGCTACGTTTCCTTCTACAGCTAAGTGAGACATCAGACGTACGCGCCGTTGTGCTGACCCCAGATGTGGTCCATCACCCAGGGCATGCCTGGTTCCCAACTGGAGCTACAAGGCTAATGTTGCTAGCAAGTGATTAGCTTCATGCTAACTGCATGCCCGAGTTGTCCGGTACTTGCTAGTAGTCTTGTTTATGTTGGTTTCCGACACCGCAGCGCGTGCCTAAAGTTTGTGGACACCCCTTCTAATGAATGCGTTCATCCACATACAACCTGTCTAATCCCTGTAGAGAAGTACTGCCAATAGAATAGGACTCTCTGGAGCAGATCAACATGATGGACCTACTACCTGCCACCATGCTGCCTAATGCCAGGCGTGGGCTAGTAGAGGGGTATGAAGCCCCCCAGCAGCATTGAGCTGTGGAGCAGTGGAACTAACTGTGTTCTCTGGAGTGATGGCTGGTGCTCCATCCATTCCTTTTTGGGATGGGTTGGGGTGGTGTTGATCATCATCCAACATCCTGAGCTCACTGGTCGCAGTGTCTGTTATGAGCACCTGGCAAATATGATAGCGGTCCAGCTCAGTGATGCTGAGGCATGGACTCCACAAGACCTCTGAAGGTGTCCTGTGGTATCTGACACCAAGACAGCAGCAGTTCCTTTAAGTGCTGTAAGTTGTGATCAGACAGGTATCAGTAAGTGATCAGACTCCAAGATACACTTATACCAAGGATGCCTTCGATGGTGGACAGGGGTTAGCATGGGCAGTTTGGCCAGCCTGAAGCTACTAAGGAACCTTCCTTGTGTAACGGTCATTACACAGCTGGGATCGCCTTTGTCAAAATAATCTAGTCTGATCTAATCCAATCTAATTAAAGTGCAAAAATCCAAGAAGCTCTTTAAAAATATGTATTTTATATATTTATTTATTTATTTATTTGTTTGTTTGTTGTGAAACACTGCTGTAACGGTACAAACGGTGAATGAATTAATTCCATGATCAAATAATTCAACACATCAAAATGTCACTCTTCTTTCATGGCTGACATGTCAGTCTTGGTTTCCATGGTTACAACATAAAGAAGTGTTCCCGTTAAATCATTCCTGGCAGAAATCGCCGGCTGTTGCGGTAATGACGTTGATGTTGGGAGCGGCGATGTATTGTTCGCAAACGTGCAAATCATTTAGACATAAAGGTAAATAATACATTCTGTGGGGCTTTAAAGTTTTTAATTTCTTTACCCTTATTATATTATATTATTTTACTTATCCAATAGCTGCTCTTTGGGTGTAACTGGGACCTTGAGATCACAATTCCGTTCCACCCCCTGTACCACATGTGATGTGAATGACAATAAAGCCTCCTTTATTATGCTTTATCCTTTATTATAAAAACATACATTATGATTTTTTTAATTGATTCAATTTTTCAAAATGTGCAAGTCATTTTACCTCTAAATAAATACATAAAATGTAAACAAAAAAATTTAATTACAAAAAAACGTAAAAAAGAAATAAAAGGCTTGGTTGGGGACGAGGCCAAAGTAGCAAAATATTGATGTTGACTTTTAAAAATGTAACCTCTAAAAAAACCAAAAACAAATATATATATATAGGCTTCTATTTTTATTTAATTTTAATTTTTTATTTTTTAAAAAAAGGCTGGGTTGGTACGAGGCCAAAGTAGTAAAATATAACATAAAAAAAAATAAAACTATAAAAAGAAAAAAGTGCATATTTTACTTTTGTTGGTGAAATAAAGAATATATTTATTTTTCTAACAAAATATTTTGAATGAATTTATTATCCTCAGACATAAAAGCTCCCCTAATTGGAGAATAAGCCGTACACAGCTTGCGTGTGGGGGACCGAATGAGTGAGTACATCTAGTGTGACATTCTCATGCTCGGAGAGATGGGAAGGGGAGCAGAGTTTTTGGTCTTGGCACAATTCCCAAGGAGCTTGGCATGTGGGACTGGTGTAGAATGTGTGTGTGTGTGTGTGTGTGTGTGTGTGTGTGTGGATATTTCCTAGTTTCCCACAGTCGTGCTGGTTGTGGTTGTGTTCTGTGGTTGATTCTCTTTGGCAGTGCTGAATCTCTGGGGACTCCAACTCCCAGAGTCCTTCAGTCTCTGGCTATTTTTTGCCACAGCCATAATGAAGGCCCTTTCAGCTCTCCTGGCTTCTCCGTCTCTCCAATATTACACACACTTTCCAGCCATGCTTTCATGTACAAACACACTGCTTCCCTTCAGGTGCTTGGCTCCGCCCCCTTTCCCATTCAGATGTCAGTCATGTAGCGCACAGACGCTGCGTAGCGAAGCTGTATTTCCAGGTATTTCACCTGCTCTGGCTTGTGTCTGTGTGAGTCTGTATGTGTGTGTGTGTGTGTGTGTCTGTGTGAGTCTGTGTGTGTGTGTGTGTGTGTGTGTGTGTGTGTGTGTGTGTATGTGTGTGTATGTGTGTGTGTGTTCCCGGTCCACACACATTCCTCTCCAACTTACAGCTAAAGCCAGACTAAGGAATGTAGCTCTTGCTTGGGTCACACACGCTCACTGGATAAGAGGAAAGCAAGTTCAGTAGAAGATTAAAAGTAGGTAACTGACTACATAACATCTATAGGATACAGATAGTGGTGCTACAACATTCCGAAATCCTCGGAATTTCCACATAAACCTAAACCAGTAACATCACTAGATCTTTATCCAAGTCATAACAACAGATGAAGAGAACCATAAAACAAATAACACACACAGTTATCTGGTTGTATATTTATTTAATAAACCAAGGGATCGGAATTCCAGGTTCTTGTTCTTTCCACAACTGGAATTCTCCTGTCGAATTTCCCAACACATTCCAGAACTCAGAGCACTATCAAACAATGACCATCCTGACCCAAAAGCAAACTGATCGGAATTCCATGTTCTTGTTCTTTCCGCCACTGGAATTTTCCTGTCAAATTACCCAACACATTCCAGAAGTCAGAGCACCATCAAACAATGACAATCCTGGCCCAAAAGCAAAGTGATCCGGAATTCCAGGTTCTAACTCTTTCCACAACTGGAATTCTCCTGTCGAATTTCCCAACACATTCCAGAACTCAGAGCACCATCAGATGATGGCAATCCTGGCCCAAAAGCAAAGTGATCCGGAATTCCAGGTTCTAACTCTTTCCACAACTGGAATTCTCCTGTCGAATTTCCCAACACATTCCAGAACTCAGAGCACCATCAAACGATGGCAATCCTGGCCCAAAAGCAAACTGATCGGAATTCCATGTTCTTGTTCTTTCCGCCACTGGAATTCTCCTGTCGAATTTCCCAACACATTCCAGAAGTCAGAGGACCATCAAACGATGGCAATCCTGGCCCAAAAGCAGCAAAGCAGCCGCAAACCGTGATACTGCCACCACCATGTTTCACAGCTAGCGTGAGCTTCCTATGCGGCCCAATTTTTCACTCATCAGTGTACACAGCATTCCTCCAGTAGTCTCCTGGCTCAGCCTGGTGGTCTTTAGAAAACAGGCAGCAATGTTTTGTGTCCTCCTGGACAGTAGTGACTTCCTCCCTGCTTTCATTCCATTCATGCTATTCCTGTTCAGTGTTTACCGGATGGAAGATTCATGAATACTGACGTTAGCCAGTGCGAGCGAGGCCTGCGGATCCTTAGATTAGTTACACTGGGGTTATTATTACACCTTTCCCTTGGAGGTATTTCCGATGGAAGGCAGAGTTAGTCATTTGGTGGTATTTAGAACTGGGTTTATTGTTTAGGGTTGGCTTTAGCGTAGGAGCTAGTGCTACGTAACTAAACTCAGTAGCATCGGATTCAGATTCATCTTATTTGGGGCCTTTTTATATATCCCATAATACTGTGCAGCAAAGCTCAATGTTGAAGTTCCAGTAATTGGCTGTGTTATTTCAGAAACTGCCTCGAGGTCATTTCACAACAGATGATGGACACAGTATTGCGATCATTTCCAGGCAAAAATCCAGGCAATCCTTAAAAGTGTAAGACTAGTTGGAATATGGTTAGTGCTTGTCAGAACTGAGCTAGTCACTTTCAATCTGAGTTACTTAGAACTTGTTAGACCTGGTTAGAGTTATTTAAACCCAGATTAGCTGTTCTGGATTAGTTAAAACCTGTCGGCCCTCATTAGACTTGTTTAGACCTGTCTTAGTTATTCAGGATAACTTGTTAGACTTGGTTAGTTAAAACTTGTTAGACCTGATTAGAGTTATTTAAACCCAGATTAGCCAGGATTAGTTGGAACGTGTTGAGCCTAATTAGACTTAGTTTGGACCTAGTTTAGTTATCCAGGGTAGCCTAGAACTTGTTAGACCTGATTAGAGCTGTTTAGTCTAGGGCTATTTATCCAGGGTTAGTTAGAACTTGTTAGACTTGGTTAGAGTTGTTTAGACCTGGCTTAGTTATCAAGGGTTAGTTAGAACTTGTTATACCTGATTAGAGATTTTTAGACGTGGTTTAGATATCCAGAGTTAGTTGGAACTTGTTAGACCTGATTAGAGCTGTTTAGACCTGTCTTGGTTATTCAAGGTTAGTTAGAACTTGTTAGACCTGGTTAGAGTTGTTTAGACCTAGATTAGTTATCAAGGGTTAGTTAGAACTTGATAGACCTGATTAGAGCTGTTTAGACCTGGCTTAGTTATCAATGGATAGTTAGAACTTGTTAGACCTGATTAGAGAATATTAGATCTGGTTTAGATATCCAGAGTTAGTTGGAACTTGTTAGACCTGGTTAGCACTGTTTAGACCTGGCTTAGTTTCCAGGGTTAGTTAGAACTTGTTAGGCCTGATTAGAGATCTTTAGAGCTGGTTTAGATAATCAGCGTTAGTTACAACTTTCTAGACCTGGTTAGAGACGTTTAGACACGAATAAGCTGTACTGGGTTAGTTAGAACTTGCTAGTTCTTGTTAGAGTTGCTTGGACCTGGTTTAGATGTTCAGAGTTAGTTAAAACTTGTTAGACCTGGTTAGAGATGTTTAGTCCAGGGTTTGTTTTGTCCAGGGGGAGTTATTCAGGATTATTTAGTAGTTGTTAGACCTGGTTAGAGCTGTTTAGACCCAGGTTAGTTATTTTGGGTTAGACCTGAGTAGTTTGGACCTGGTTTTAATATTCAGAGTTAGTTAGAACTTGTTAGACCCGGTTACAGTTGTTTACACCAGGGTTAGAACATGCTGGGAAATGGCTTTGAGTTTTCCCAAGTGTCCTTCAGGAGCATGGTGGCATCCAGAGAATCAAGAGCAGCCTCACGGCTCACCAAACCCAATGTCTGGAGTAAAGTGTGTGTGTGTGTGTGTGTGTGTACACACCTGACCTACTTTATCTGCTGTTATTTCAGCTCTGGGACACTGAGCTCACCTCTCATGGCCTTTTCTCATCCGCCTCGCTCTCCCTCTCTTGTTTGAGCGCTCTTTCCTTTTCTCACATCACCTCTCTCCAGTGACTGCATGGCGGTGGGGCTTCCTGTCTGGACAGAAGGGCACTAATTAAGGATTCGCCCATCTAAGACAGACAGACAGACAAAGAGAGGGAGAGGGAGGAAGGATAAATGGAGAAAGAAGTTGACCCTGGACCCTGGCTCCCCCATATTTCCCGTTAGACATTAGTCTGCTGGGGGCGTCTCGAATGTAAACACCAGCTCAAATCTCAGCTAAAAGTGTTACCTATTAACTCTCCACGCTAACCCCAGGCCAAGCCCGCCCGGTGCCAGTAAGCTCAGTTCTCAGGGGGGAGAAATGTCACCCACGTGGGTGGAAATCGAATGTTCTAGGCGGTGTGTGTCCGTGTCCGTGTCCGAGTCCCGTAAACACATTCTCTTAGCATCGTGCTAGCTGTAGGCGAAGCGGCAGGCTTTTAGAAGAATGAGTATGAGTCAGAGGCGGCTAATCAGCACGACCGTATCGCTTCTTCAAAGCTTTCGGAGAGTTGATCGAAAATATAAATAAGTAGTTTGGAAACGGCCCGTATCTCGCCTTCAAACTCTGTGGAGATTTAGATGATTGCTTTGTAGTTTGAAGAGCTCCGCTTCTATAGGCCTCTCAAAATTCAACTGGTCGGCTTTCAGGGTTGGATAGATCTTGTTAGACCAGGTTAGAGATGTTTAGTCCAGGGTTAATTATCCAGGGTTAGTTAGATCTTGTTAGACCAGGTAAGAGATGTTTAGTCCAGGATTAATTATCCAGGGTTAGTTAGAACTTGTTAGGCCTGGTTAGAGATGTTTAGTCCAGGGTTAATTATCCAGGGTTAGTTAGATCTTGTTAAAGATGTTTAGTCCAGGGTTAATTATCCAATGTTAGTTAGAACTTGTTAGGCCTGGTTAGAGACATTTAGTCCAGGGTTAGTTCGATCTTGTTAGACCTGGTAAGAGATGTTTAGTCCAGGGTTAGTTAGAACTTGTTAGACCTGGTTAGAGACATTTAGTCCAGGGTTAGTTCGATCTTGTTAGACCTGGTAAGAGATGTTTAGTCCAGGGTTAGTTAGAACTTGTTAGACCTGGTTAGAGACATTTAGTCCAGGGTTAGTTCGATCTTGTTAGACCTGGTAAGAGATGTTTAGTCCAGGGTTAATTATCCAGGGTTAGTTAGAACTTGTTATACCTGGTTAGAGATGTTTAGTCCAGGGTTAGTTATCCAGGGTTAGTTAGAATTTGTTAGGCCTGGTTAGAGATGTTTAGTCCAGGGTTAGTTAGATCTTGTTAGGCCTGGTTAGAGATGTTTAGTCCAGGGTTAGTTATCTAGGGTTAGTTAGAACTTGTTAGACCAGGTAAGAGATGTTTAGTCCAGGATTATTTATCCAGGGTTAGTTAGAACTTGTTAGACCTGGTTAGAGATGTTTAGTCCAGGGTTAATTATCCAGGGTTAGTTAGATCTTGTTAGGGATGTTTAGTCCAGGGTTAATTATCCAATGTTAGTTAGAACTTGTTAGGCCTGGTTAGAGACATTTAGTCCAGGGTTAGTTCGATCTTGTTAGACCTGGTAAGAGATGTTTAGTCCAGGGTTAGTTAGAACTTGTTAGACCTGGTTAGAGACATTTAGTCCAGGGTTAGTTCGATCTTGTTAGACCTGGTAAGAGATGTTTAGTCCAGGGTTAATTATCCAATGTTAGTTAGAACTTGTTAGGCCTGGTTAGAGATGTTTAGTCCAGGGTTAGTTATCCAGGGTTAGTTAGATCTTGTTAGGGATGTTTAGTCCAGGGTTAATTATCCAGGGTTAGTTAGATCTTGTTAGGGATGTTTAGTCCAGGGTTAATTATCCAATGTTAGTTAGAACTTGTTAGGCCTGGTTAGAGATGTTTAGTCCAGGGTTAGTTAGATCTTGTTAGACCTGGTTAGAGATGTTTAGTCCAGGGTTAATTATCCAGGGTTAGTTAGATCTTGTTAGGGATGTTTAGTCCAGGGTTAATTATCCAATGTTAGTTAGAACTTGTTAGGCCTGGTTAGAGACATTTAGTCCAGGGTTAGTTCGATCTTGTTAGACCTGGTAAGAGATGTTTAGTCCAGGGTTAGTTAGAACTTGTTAGACCTGGTTAGAGACATTTAGTCCAGGGTTAGTTCGATCTTGTTAGACCTGGTAAGAGATGTTTAGTCCAGGGTTAGTTAGAACTTGTTAGACCTGGTTAGAGACATTTAGTCCAGGGTTAGTTCGATCTTGTTAGACCTGGTAAGAGATGTTTAGTCCAGGGTTAGTTATCCAGGGTTAGTTAGAACTTGTTAGGCCTGGTTAGAGATGTTTAGTCCAGGGTTAGTTCGATCTTGTTAGACCTGGTAAGAGATGTTTAGTCCAGGGTTAGTTAGAACTTGTTAGACCTGGTTAGAGACATTTAGTCCAGGGTTAGTTCGATCTTGTTAGACCTGGTAAGAGATGTTTAGTCCAGGGTTAGTTATCCAGGGATAGTTAGAACTTGTTAGGCCTGGTTAGAGATGTTTAGTCCAGGGTTAGTTAGAACTTGTTAGGCCTGGTTAGAGACATTTAGTCCAGGGTTAGTTCGATCTTGTTAGACCTGGTAAGAGATGTTTAGTCCAGGGTTAGTTAGAACTTGTTAGACCTGGTTAGAGACATTTAGTCCAGGGTTAGTTCGATCTTGTTAGACCTGGTAAGAGATGTTTAGTCCAGGGTTAGTTAGAACTTGTTAGACCTGGTTAGAGACATTTAGTCCAGGGTTAGTTCGATCTTGTTAGACCTGGTAAGAGATGTTTAGTCCAGGGTTAGTTATCCAGGGTTAGTTAGAACTTGTTAGGCCTGGTTAGAGATGTTTAGTCCAGGGTTAGTTCGATCTTGTTAGACCTGGTAAGAGATGTTTAGTCCAGGGTTAGTTAGAACTTGTTAGACCTGGTTAGAGACATTTAGTCCAGGGTTAGTTCGATCTTGTTAGACCTGGTAAGAGATGTTTAGTCCAGGGTTAGTTATCCAGGGTTAGTTAGAACTTGTTAGGCCTGGTTAGAGATGTTTAGTCCAGGGTTAGTTAGATCTTGTTAGGCCTGGTTAGAGATGTTTAGTCCAGGGTTAGTTATCCAGGGTTAGTTCAAACTTGTTAGACCTGGTTAGAGATGTTTAGTCCAGGGTAAGTTATCCAGGATTAGTTAGATCTCGTTAGACCTGGTTAGAGATGTTTAGTCCAGGGTTAGTTATCCAGGGTTAGTTAGAACTTGTTAGACCTGGTTAGAGATGTTTAGTCCAGGGTTAGTTATCCAGGGTTAGTTAGAACTTGTTAGACCTGGTTAGAGATGTTTAGTCCAGGGTTAGTTATCCAGGGTTAGTTAGAACTTGTTAGACCTGGTTAGAGATGTTTAGTCCAGGGTAAGTTATCCAGGATTAGTTAGAACTTGTTAGACCTGGTTAGAGATATTTAGTCCAGGGTTAGTTTGAACTTGTTAGACTTGGTTAAAGATGTTTAGTCCAGGGGAGATGCCACCCCCAAAACATCCACAAATTTGATTGCATTCAGCCATGCGAGCATTAGTGAGGTCAGACGATTAGGTCTGCCAGCTTGTGCCCTTTAATAAGGGGATTGCCTAGGCTGGGTTGTACATTTGAACACCCGTGCCAAACCCTAACCCAAACCCTAAGTGCCAGGGTGTCCACAAACCTTCGCCTCACGCCACCTTCCTTGTACCCGTCCACTTGGCACACACTATGTGAACAAAAGTATTGGGACACCTGCTCATTCATTGTTCTTTTTTGACATCAAGGCTATTTTAAAAAGAGCTGATAACTGTCTCTACTGTCCAGGGAAGAGGAAGGCTTTCTGCTAGATTTAGGAGGAGCATTGCTGTGAGGATTTGATTGATTGCACTCAGTGACAAGAGCGTTAGTGAGGTACTTGATGAAGCTTCATACCCCTCTAGCCCACGCCTGGCATTATAGGCATGGAGGAGTTCCCCTTTACATACATGCAGCAAAATGATAATAATGTGTGTGTGTGTGTGTGTGTGTGTGTGTGTGGAAAAAAAGCAAACACACACCCACTCTTAAGAGCGCGAGGAGAGGAGAGGGGAAGGGAGGGGAGGGAAGGAGATGAGGTGGTGGTGGGGGGGGTTGGCGCACGCACGCACACCGGGCGCGCGCCTCACTGGACTTTTTCTTCAGAGACGTGAAGCGCTTGGAGTTCATTCACAGAGCGCAGAGCGGAGCGCGTGGACGCAGAGGATCAGCCGCTGTTCCTCAAGCTGCAGACCACCCCTGCCCGTGTTTTGGGGGAATTCCTGCTGTTCCTCGTCTCCAGGAGGGAATTGCGCTGCTCCTTGCTTGGCGCGCGCGCGCGTCGGGTGAAGATGCGTGGTTGCGTCCCAGAAGAGAAGCCGTTTGATCTGGAATGAGCGTCTCGTGCACCTTCTGTCCTCTGTTCGCGCTCTTCAGGACGGTCCTCAGAGCGGGGGATTAACAAACACGCGCGCACACACACACACACACACACACACACACAGGGACTCCTGGGGATGGTCTCCGGTTCTCACGGGCGCATCGCTTTCGGTTTGGCGGTCCGGTAGCGGAGGGGCGATGAGAGGGGCGCTGTGCTGCATACTCGCCTGCTGCCTCTCTCTCATACCCACCAGCACTGCTGCTGCTGCTGCTGCTGCTGCTGAGGTAAACACACACACACACACGCGCGCGCTTGCTTGTATTCCTGTCTTTGTGGGGCCCTGCCGCGTTGTTTCTGTGTGACTGCGGCTGCCTGCGCTGCTTAACCTCAATATTAAATAACTAAATAAATAAATATTAAATAACTAAATGCGCTTGGCTTGATTTTAAACGCGTTAAAATGGCTTTTATCGATGTTTTAGGAAAGGAAATGTCCCCACAACGTCTAGGTGTTGGCTTGTATCTCGTCCTGAGGACGTTAGCTGGAAACCGCTAAAGACGCGCGCGCGCTCTCGCTGGTATTAAATTGCGCTGCTAGTGCTAGCTAGCTAATCAGTAATGTTGCTACTTTTACTGAGTTTTCAGTCGTAAATATGGTGGATTTGAACTTTTAGCTTCCTCAGTTAATACCTTTAGCTAATTAAAAATGTATGAATTCTTTGTTTCTAACTTCTCTGGTATGCTAATTCCTGTGGTAAACGGCGCCTGTCCGGGAACGTCTGGTGTAATAGCTAGCTAGCTAGCTCGTTTTTTCTGTGGTAAAAATGTGAGTAATTTCTCCTTTACAGTTGTTTAAAAAATTAAAAATACATAATGACAATAAATACTATTAGTACAAGAGTTAAGTTGCACTGTAACATAAACATATAGCTAGCACTAGTACTAAAAGGACTACAATGTTGTCGGTGTCCTAAGAAAGCTAGCTAGCTAGCTAGCAAATGTCCCCACAATGTCGAAATGTCCACTTTTCCATCATTCTGAGGACTCTTGAGGTCCTCACATAAAGCTAAAAACAAGTACACAGAGTAGTATGAAAAGGTGCTAATGCACGATGCTAAAAAGTAAAAGTAAAAAAACATTGATGGATTTGAACTTAAGTTGACATTTTTAGACATTTTAAGTATTTTTTTGTGTTAAAAGTGTTACTTTTTCCCTCAGAAATGTAGTTTTTAAAGTTTTTATTAACATTTTTAGTACCTAATTACGTTTGTGCTTTGTGTCATTTGGGGTTGTTCGTCTGTTGGCACTTTAGACCAATTTTAGACCAAATAAAAGTCCCAATAAAATGAACAGTATCACCCACAAAAAGTTCCTTCACAGTTCTGTAAGAAAATCTGTACTTTAAAATTGTTAATATTGTTTTTTATATATTTTTTTTTGTAGCTTTTCTAAGTCAAAACATTTCATGAGTAGTAGAAGTTTTACTCGAGGATGCTGTTCGGCTCGTCAGAGATGGTTCTCCGTGGTGTAAAACCCACAGCAGATCCACCTCTGAGGAGCTTCCAGGTCAGTTTGATCAGTTTTACCTCACAACCCAGCAGAAGATGTCTGTTTAACTACTGAACTGCTTTTAAAAGCTGCCTTTCTAAACTGACGGCTCTTTTTTGAGCTGGCTCTGAAGTGTAGATAGCTCTGTTTACTCTACCATGTGTTTAACGCTGTGTCTGAGTTATTCTTTAACCTGCAAGCACATTCACATCGAACACATTGCTCCTCCAGGCAGAGTCGATTCCCCGCGAGCTGATCGAGAGACTCTCCAGCAGCGAGATCCGCAGCATTAGCGACCTCCAGCGGCTCCTGGAGTCACACTCCCTGGGTAAGGACCTTCACTCAGCACCCGGACAGGCATCTAATAGGACTAGTTGACCCTTTTCCCATTACGAATAAAACAGTTCTCAGAGTTTTAAGTGAGGTTTCATTTTAGTTTATTCTTCTAAAGCAAGACAGGTGCAACTTTGACGTCCCACAGGCTTCTCTAAGGGCTCCTAGAACTCAATTTACGATAAATGACCAAGATTGCATGCTCCCGGTTCCTCATCAGGTCCTACTATGAGCTGGAAACTGTTGGAGAACATTGCTCCATTGCATTAGTGGTATGCCACATGTTTCTAAAGGCTGTTTTCCTTTGGCGCTGATTCAGATACTGGCACCTGCTGGGTACAGGACCATACAGGGAATTAGTTTTGCAAAGCAAGACTCCAGCCTATGGTCTGTCTGGTGTTTTTCACTGCTGAATGTCTCCAAGAACCTTCTGCTTTGGCAGGCAGGGGACATTAAAATAGCATGCACTCACAGTTCTGCGGAAGCCAGTGGTAGTATTCGACTGGGATCCATGGTCAGACAAAATATCCATCCATGTGACAGTTTAGTAAAGTGCAAGTCAATCAAATCCTCACAGCAGTGCTCCTCCAAATTCTAGTAGAAAGCTAGCCTTCCTCCCTGGACGGTAGAGACAGGAAAGACTCTTATTTTTAATAGCCTTGATTTGAGAAGAAACAGTGCTTAAGCAGGTGTCCCAATACTTTTGTCCACAAAATTGTGTTTAGTATAGCGCTTATTTCTGTCTCTCACATGAATTCAAAAAGGGACACGTCTCCTCCGTCCCCCCTCGCACACATGACTCAGCTAAAAGCCTCCTCAGCCGTCCCCATATGTCCCCAGATAACACAGCGAAATCAACCAAGGCGGTGCCCTTTGCCACACAGCGAAAGTCTCTTTTGTGAGCGCCTGGGCCTCGGACTCTGCCAACTTGGTCATAAACAAAACAAAACACGAGAGAAGCAGACGGACACTGACCTCACACTGGGATTTACTGGATGTGGTAACCTGCGCCGGGATGTCCCGCAACTCAAAGGCTGTGAGAATCTGGTCTGCGAGGAGGACGCGCTCTTTAATCTCCCTCTGAAGTTCATAGGAGTCGCCGTCCAAGTCGCCTTTTATACCCAATGGCTCGGCGGCGGTCGCCCCGGAGACGGCGGCCCTGTCTCGTCTCGATGAGGCGCCACACGGGACCGCCTGCATGTGAACTTGGGTGACTGATGTCACTTTTCCTGGCGGGAATTCTGCTGTCCTTCAGGATTAGCCCGTGTTGGAGCCCGGATAAACAAAAGAGGCCCGGGCTGGATGATTCTGAGTTTGGCGTATCATCAAGGGGAGGCCGTTTCCACCTTAACCCTAATTGTTGTTGCTGATTGGTCAAGACGTGTTTGGTGTCTGCAAGTTAAGGGGGCTTGAACCCCACCAATCATCACTGCATTTACATTTCCCAGCCAATACCTGAACTCCTGAAAAGAAAGGTCCTCAAGGGTTCTTAGGAAAGGCAGAGGTTTTATATAGACAACTTAAGAACTTAAAGAATCATATTAATGCATTAATGGTGACTCGCCTCGTTCAGTGGTTCCTCGTCGGCAAGGAGAACCTCTAGTAGATAGTTAGTCTTCATTAAATCATTAGATTTAAGCAGGTGAGCTGCTGGTGGAACCGAGCAAATCCACATAGCATCCAGCATCCAAACCTGTGTACTTCTAACCAACGTACCAATTTACTGACCCACAGCTCATTCTGACCACTGACCACTGACTTCAAGCATCACCCTGGACCCCCCATTTTTCACCCGCTGTCTTATAGATAACAACACCCCAAACTCTCTAATTAACCCTTTAATCCCCCCGAAAATAAACATTAAGAACGTACTACAGCATTGTATTTACCTACGCATCATTAAATAGACCCTCAAATATGCTGCTGTTACCGTGTTTTATTTTAGCCTTAGCATAACCCTTCAGCTGAGCCTTCAGTCTAGCTAAAGCTGTAGCACTGCTCCGCCACAAGGTTGCGCTACTACAAACTGATTCGAGTTTCAGTTAAGCTGTCCAGTCTTAGGCTAACTGCTTCACATCGCACTGTTCGACCTCATCGCCTGCTAAACCCACCCCTAATCCAAGTATGTGGCTGAGTTAGCTAACTAAGCAAACCGCTAGCAAAATATATCATCACTATCGTTGTTGTTTTGGTGTTTTGAGTCTTGGGATTGGCTGAAGTACAGTGACAGTGCTACTCCTAGCAGAGGTTTCTTGGCTGCGTCCCAATTGCGTACCACACACTCACGCTGTAAGCTACGCTAACAGACGTCCCTGCGGGTTCTCCAGACGCCGTTGCCGCCGCACTTACATTACTATCCACCATTTTTCCGGACTTGAGTAGCTCCTCCCTTTCCGTTGTTCACATAGCATTGTGGGATAGTGATGTTCTTCGTAACCAGTATTTGACACGCTCCTCCCGAACTCCACTCAGAAGAACTTCGTAACGCTCTAAACTGTTAATCCAACAATTTTGACGACCCCCCCCCCCCGTGTCATACGCCCTAATCGCTTGTCAGCTCTATAAGCCCTGTAGCTCAAACCGAAGAAGTACGAGAAGTTCCCGGGTTTTGACAGCGAACAAAGCAGCCATCCTCTCCAGCAGGAGCTTCACAGGTCCTGATAAAGGAAAGTGCAACAGGAGCTCGAGAAGGACCGGCGTCTCGGATCAGATTTCCCCTCTGGACGTGTAATTGAAATGCAAACAGCTGCATCTGTAGAGCTGCTGGTGCTTGAGGGAGGTCAAGAGGCTCTCTCCATTATGCTGTTGTCATGCTGCCTTTATGAGCTTAGTGGGGCTGAATGCCAGCGCTGTAATGTATTATTCATGTTGAATTCCTAGCTTGTGTGTGTGTGTGTGTGTGTGTGCACGCCTCAGGGACTGGATTTCAGGGGGTCCGCTAACGAGTGTGTGAAAAGCTTGGTGAGCAAGCTACGCTGCTCGGGCCTAAAACGAAGCCCACCCTCCCCTTCTCGCATGCTGGGGTGGTTTCCGGGGGCAACGACAGGAGCATGTAGACCCTGCAGAACGGCTCGGCTGGCTGACGGTGCTGCACTAGGCAGTGCTGGTGCTTGCTGACTGTAACGGACGCTGTAACGGGGAGGAGCATTGCTGTGAGGATTTGATTGCATTTAGTGAGGTCAGGATGTTCAGTGATGATCACCAACCCCACCTCATCATCCCCAACTCTCCAACTCATCCCAAAAGTATCACACAGACGTTGCCCTGCTCCGCAGCTCAATGCTGGGGGGGCTTTATACCCACCTCTATCTAGCCCACGCTTGGCATTGTAGTGCCAGTAGGCCTATTGCCAATACTTCTCTACAGGGACTAGACCAGCATGTTGGCGCTAAAAATAGAAAGGGTGTCCACAAATATTTGGACGTAGAGCGTATTGTATTTTTGAAGCTCTCTTCCGACATGTGCATGCGACTGCTGCTCTGCCCTGGGCTGTTTAAAGGGGACTCGCCCCTAAAAGGAACCCCCTTCTCAGAGCAGCTATAATCCTTGTCCAGCTCCCCAGCCGTGGTGTTTAAGGACAGCCAAGCATTCAGAACTCCTCGAGCATTCCTAATCTCCCCCACCAGACTCAACAAATAAAGCTGGGGTTTCCATTAGTCCCCAAAGCATGCATTAGATTATGATAACTGCAGGTTTTAACTCAGGCTTCCTTCAGTCAGTCTGATACATATCTGATGGTTCTCCCTGAAGGCTAAACACCTACAGTACGGCCTCTCTTTCATACGAGCCACAGCTTACTGGTGCGGCTTCCAGGCAGTGATCACAAGCGAGAAGCTTGTCCGAACACACAGATCGTGTCTGATCAGGTTACAGAAAGGCATGTCGGCTTAATGTCTCATGATCTTCAAAGCGTCTTTCGCGTTGTGGGCATGACTGGTGTGGCGACGAGGTTGGCTTGCGGCCCAGTTAATAAAGCTGGGATGGACGATACCATTGGAATTATATATAAATATAAGCTGTGGGACAAACGATGGCATTTGACTTATATTTCGGACTGATATTGGTTGATGTTACTGGGTTATCCGACTTGCAAAAGTTTGTGTACCAAATTTCTCTTACTGTGAACATTTGAAATGAGGGGAACATGATGACCTGATTTCCGAAATTCATAAAGCTAAAATAATCCTTTCATTTTTGTACACAAAATAACTTCATTTCAACTTTCACAGTTCGGGGACCACACCCCAAAAAAATGATCTGCTACTCTGAATGGTTGAACTTGATTTCCAAAATTCGTGAAGCTAAAAAACTTGTGTAGTTTCAAAATGAAAAAAAAGATGCAAAGGTGGGCACCCTGCATGGTCAGTACTTATTAACACCCCCTTTGGTGAGTCTCATGATTTCTGTAGCGGCTAAACGTCTGTCAGTTCTTATTTGGGGGATTTTCTCTGTGCTTAACAGTTGGAAAGGTCTTCTTTTCATGAAATTCTGCACCTTTTTGCAGGCCAAAAAAAACAGCTAACAGATGCCTGTGCCGGCCAACCTTGCTTAAGAGTAACGAGAGAGAGGAGCGAGCATGGCCAATTGTGCTTTCTCAGATTCTGGCTGCTGATGGCAAAGCAGCAAGCCTTGGGATTCAAACTCGCGAGCCCTAGGCCATAGTTGCAGTGCATCAGAGCCAAACTTTTAAGGTTGCATGATGCATTAGCGTTAGTTTGGTGACCTTACTAAACATACGACTGGAAGAGTCACATAAGTGAAAGAAGCGAACTTCAGGCATCACACATGGGACAAGGTGGGACATGTGCTACATGTTTTGCCAGTCAATTCGTTCATTTATTTTGAGAAGGTACAGACCCTCCACTGTTAACTGGAACTGTTAAATGTCATTGCCTTGCTTTTGAGAACCAGGCTTGTTGACGTTATCAGTGTGTTCATGGAGTGTTGTTGTTCTGATCGATGCAGAGAATGAGGCCGTGCAGGACACCAAATGGCGCTACCGTAAAGAGGGCTTCCACGACAGCAGCAGCCTCAAGAGCTCGCAAACACACCCCAGACGCAAGAGGAGCATCGGTAAGACATGCATACACACACTACACTGAATGGAGGTTTAATAGGTAGAGATTCCATACGTGTCAGCGATCATGCCGCAGCCTGCCAGAGTCTGAACTGAATAACCTCCTTCTTAGATCAGCACCCTATCTCTCCTGGATCCTGCAGAGATTTAGCATAGGTGTGTATGGCTGTGTGCATGTGTGTGTGCGTGTGTGTGTGTGTGTGGCAGTTTTGCCTCTCACACACTTGTTGAAGTGAAAAACCTTGATGATCATCATTTGTAGTGGCTTCATCTGTCAAGGGGTGGATACATTGGGCAGCAAGTGAACAGTCAGGTCTTGAAGGTGATGCAAGCTGAGCCACTTTGACAAGTTCCCGGTATGCAGTGGTCAGTACCTACCATAAAGTGCTCCAAGAAAGGACAACCGAATGAACCGGCGACCTAAGGCTCATTGATGCAACTACTCACTGCTGACATTAGTCTTGGTGCCAGATACCACAGCAGGACCCTTCCAGAGGTATTGAGGAGTCCATGCCTCGAATGGTCAGATCTGTTCTGGCCTCACAAGGGGGGCCTACTCAATATTAGGCAGGTGGTATTAATGTTATGGCTGTCTAGGCTTTCTACGGCTGCACTATTCATCACCCCTGTATTATTTGGATGGTGTGGAAACTGTAGGGGCTGAACACTGCCCAAGAGCGTCACCACCACCACCACCACCCCAGCCAAAACTTGTCCATGTGGGGCCTATGGGTTGCCCAACTTGGAACCACAAAGATTTGTCCTCATTGACTGGGTTGTACACTGGCACATGGGGCCAAGATGAGACTAGATTAGGGCGGGCTGTGACCCAAGAGTGGACAAGTCAATCAGAGAAGCTAGCAACTGTAGTCAATCATGATCACTAACAGGAAGTTAAGAGGCCTTGGCCCTCGGAACTTTAAGAATCATCTAAGTGAGCGTCTGTATATTTATTTGACCCTCTATGTATCCCAATCTAACCTAGTAGCCGCAAGCTTGCTGTCCAGGGCAGAAAGAAGCGTATTCAGGTCACACTGGGTATTAAGACCATACAGAATTTAGCATGCGCTCGAGTGTAAAGCGTTTTCTGAGCAGCTTAAAACAGAGGCATGATCGTATAGAATCTGAAATATGGTCACTTCCCCCACTTATTGACCAAAGCTGACCAAGCAGTCGTTTCACACAGCCAATTAGCGTTTTTATGCTATTTGCTATGATAATTATTGTGTATTAGTAATAAATAATTATAAATAAGTGTTTCATGACCAGCAAAGTTGTTTTACACATCCCAGCTGCCAGATTGTTGCCACCTTCCCAGTTTCCTTTTATAATATTATTAATAGTAATAATAATAAAATAAAATAGTTAATATAATGTTTAGCATTGAAGTTATAAACAATATGATTTTAGTTAAACAAAATATATAAATAATACAAAGTAAATAATAATAATCACTTTTCATTTATCCATGAATATTCTAGATAATAAGTATTTGAAAATGATGAATATCAGGCACTGTACTGTAACATCTCTAAACTCAGTACATGCCTGTGTTTGTGTGTGTGTGTGTATGTCTGTAGAGGAGGCAGTCCCGGCCGTGTGCAAGACCCGTACAGTGGTCTACGAAATTCCACGCAGTCAGGTGGACTCCACCGCGGCGAACTTCCTCATCTGGCCTCCGTGTGTGGAGGTGACCCGCTGCTCTGGCTGCTGCAACACCAGCAACATGCGCTGCCACCCAACCAAAAAGACACACAGGACTGTCAAAGTAGGAAAACACACACACACACACACACACACACACACACAAATAGACTCGTACATACTCATACCTGCTGGGACAACAGCTCCAGCAATTCAGTGCCATCCAACCAAAAAACTACTCATCTGGGTAGGAAAATATGAGCACGTCCAAAGCAAACACACACACACACAGCAACACTGGCAACATACAGAACCACTCAACCCTAAAGAAAACCTGATTATATACAGACACACACACACACACACACACACTCAGAAAACTCTCACTTGGATACGGTATGGATGCATCCAAATACTTTACCGAACCTCCTTACTTTCATTCTGCTGATCTGTATCTCATGGCCCGGTGGAGCTGACTAGCTTATGGATTCTCGTGAGTACCAGATCATCCAAATCAATGAGAGGACATTTTAGTAAAGTATTTGGACACAGCCACAGCCTCCAGTAGCCTGACCCTTAACACTGCCTCACTGAGCTACTGTGGTCAGGCTCTACTAAAGGGCCTTTGCTCCACTGAGACAGACACTGGAACATGGCACACCAGAATATTCCAGAAACACCATCTTCTCCCCGCAGCTCTGCAGCTGCACAGTGCTCGATTTACCAGAACATAAAGAAGTACACACACTCACACTCACACACACACACACACACATAGATACAAGCACACACTGTTCCTTGTCTTGTCCAGTAAAGATTTTTCGGTAAAGGTCAGGACAGTGAAAGGGCGCCGACAGATAGATGAAGAACCCCGACTGGAAACAAAAGAGAGAGTGTTAACCTCACATCATACACACAGCGCCTCCCGCCGGCTTTAACTCCTCTTATATAACCTGATGAGCAGTATTTTGTGGTCCTTGTTTCAGAGTGGACGTTAGTGTGGACAGTAGTAGTGTGGTTTCACAGATGATAGTAGTGCAGCTGCTGACATGGACAGAAGGCATTTCTTTGATTGCAGTATTTACGGTAGTCCTCTAATAGATATGGAATTAGAGTGGTTACGGTAATGACGTTACTTTTCATTACTAAAGGCAATTACTTTGTTTACAGTAATGATGGTAGTTCACTTTTATGGTAGTTTTTGGTTACAGTACTGACAGTTCCTCTCTGTTATTAGAGACAGAATTAGTTTGGTTAAAGTAATGATGGTCTTTTTTTAATGTTACTACAGACAGAATTACAGTGGTTACAAAAATGACACCACTTTACTTTAATAAAAAATAACAGCTTAAAGCAATGACAGTAATTCTTTATTAATCTAAAAATAAGAATTATTACTAATACAAAAATAGAATAAATTGGGTTACGGTAATGACAGTAGTTCTCTTTTATTAGAAATAGTATTCATTTGGTTGCAGTAATGATGGCAGTTCTGTTTTAAATAGAGGCAGAATACATTTGATTACAGCAGTGTGATTCTCCTGTTAATAGAGGCAGTATTAGAGAGGTTACAGTAATGACGGTGGTTCTGCTGTTAATAGAGGCAGTATTAGAGAGGTTACAGTAATGACGGTGGTTCTGCTGTTAATAGAGGCAGAATTAGAGAGGTTACAGTAATGACGGTGGTTCTGCTGTTAATAGAGACAGAATTAGAGAGGTTACAGTAATGACGGTGGTTCTGCTGTTAATAGAGGCAGAATTAGAGAGGTTACAGTAATGACGGTGGTTCTGCTGTTAATAGAGGCAGAATTAGAGAGGTTACAGTAATGACGGTGGTTCTGCTGTTAATAGAGGCAGTATTAGAGAGGTTACAGTAATGACGGTGGTTCTGCTGTTAATAGAGACAGAATTAGAGAGGTTACAGTAATGTCGGTGGTTATGCTGTTAATAGAGGCAGAATTAGAGAGGTTACAGTAATGACGGTGGTTCTGCTGTTAATAGAGGCAGTATTAGAGAGGTTACAGTAATGACGGTGGTTCTGCTGTTAATAGAGGCAGAATTAGAGAGGTTACAGTAATGACGGTGGTTCTGCTGTTAATAGAGGCAGTATTAGAGAGGTTACAGTAATGTCGGTGGTTATGCTGTTAATAGAGGCAGAATTAGAGAGGTTACAGTAATGACGGTGGTTCTGCTGTTAATAGAGGCAGTATAGGAGAGGTTACAGTAATGACGGTAAATTTCCTACTTTGTTGACACTCATTTCTCCGCTTGTACTATTGAGTAAACATTTTCGGATTGGGCTTTACTCTGCCGGCCCTGAAAAGGGGGAGTGCGCGGATTTCATGGCTGGTGAACTTACCGGGTTTCGTCCCAGAACTTCCCCACGGGAGGGTTCAATAGCGTAACCTGGCACAAACCACTGGAGCTGCCTGTCTCTTTCTCTGCCATCCAATTATCCCTGTGGTTCTGGAGCAGTGTGCATCTGTGTGTGTGTGTGTGTGTGTGTGTAAGCGTCTGTGTGTTCAGACCTGAATGGAGTGTTGTATAATCAGGCCTTTAGGGGGTTGGCACGAGTGGCAAAGGAGTGCATTAGTACAAGGTGTGTGTCTGTGTGTGTGTGTGTGTGTGTGTTTTGTAGAAAGAATCAAACAGATGAAAGACTCAGCTGAGGTACATCCCACTCTGGGCCAACTGCATCTTTTACCTGGCCTCACCTTTCTGCAATAGATAGCTAGATAACTGAATAAAGGTGTGTGTGTGTGTGAGAGAGAGAGTGTGTGTGTTAGTCTCATTTCAGGAGCTGAAATGCAGGAACTCTTGGGTTAGGGTCTGGTGGTTGACCCGGCCAGTCTTAAACCTTCACATTTCTCCACTGAAGAAGGTCTTTTTATGTTGGCAGTGGGTTTGGGGTCATGGCCTTGCTTGTTGCCTGATGACGTTCCTCCTTATTTGATTGAATCCATTCTGCTCCTCCCATCATGAGTTACATCATCAATAAAGATTAGTAAAGCCTGTTCCAGAAGCAGCCATGCAAGCAATAACACTACCTCCACCATGCTTGACACTACCTCTACCATGCTTGACACAACCTCCACCATGCTTCACAGAGCATCCACAGTGCTTGTCACTGCCTCCTTGTCACTACCTTCACCATGTCTCACTCTACCTCCAACATGCTTGTCACTGCCTCCACAGTGATTGTCACTGCCTCCACCATGCTTGTCACTGCCTCCACAGTCATTGTCATGCCTCCACCATGCTTGTCACAAGCTCCACCATGGTTGAAACAACCTACACCATGGCTCACACTACCTCCACCATGGTTGTCACTACCTTCACAATGTCTCACACTACCTTCACCGTGCTTGCTATTACCTAAACCATGCTCACCAAAGTCTCCACTATTCTTCACACTACCTCCACCATGCTTGACGCTACCTCCACCATGACTGTCACTACCTTCACCATGATTGTCACTACCTTCACCATGTCTCACACTACCTCCGCCATGCTTGATACAACCTCTACCATGTCTCACACTCAAACCATGCTAACCAAAGCCTCCACCATTCTTCACGCTACCTCCACCATGCATGGAACTGTGTTCTTTGGAATGATGCTGGTGCTCCATCCAATACTTTAGGGATAAGTTGGGGAGTTTGGGATGATGAGGTGGGTGGTGATCATTATCCAACATCCTGACCTCAGTAACGCTCTTGTTGATGAACGCAGTCAAACACACACAAAATCTTAGAAAGCCAGCCAGATAGTAGAGGCAGCTACTCCATCAAAAGCAGGACTCTTTTTAATGCCCTTGACTTCAGAAGAAACAGTGAATGAGCAGGTGTCCCAATACTTTTGTCCACACAGTATAAGAGAATGTCTTTTATACACCTCTGATATTTGCTCTCTCTCTCTCTCTCTCTCTCTCAGGTGGCGAAGGTAGAGTACGTGCGCCGGAGACCGAAGCTGCGGGAGGTGCAGGTGCGTCTGGAGGATCATCTGGAGTGTGTGTGCGTGTCCAAACACCACACAGAGTCTCGCTTACACACAGGTACACACACACACACACACACACAGACGCATACCCTCCTCCTCTCTCACTCCCGTCCGTTTTGGTCTCCCCTCTCACCAACATAGTAAAATGTCTCCACTTTCGCACCTTCCTTAACATTTCATATCTCCAACCACTCTCTCTCTCTCTCTCTCTCACTCTCACGCACTCTCTCTCTCTCTCTCTCTGTATTTTTCTTTTTTTCCATCCCTCCATTCTCAGGCCGCTCTCGGGTGAAGTGTAAAAACAGGAAAAGGAAACATGACAAATGCTTAAGCTTTCGGTTCTTAGTCAAACGTTGCCGGCTGAGTAAGTCCAAAGGTAGGAGACCTGTCCGTGTGGCCAATCAGCCAGCCAGATATGCCTGCCAATCAAATCCGCAACCAATCAGCAGCTCCCAGTCCTGATCAGCTGTGGTGGAGGGATTACGCTGCAATACTGATGATTTTCGCTGCTGCTTGTGGAGATCAGTTCTTGAAAGATGTCAGTGTAAAATTACTAAGGAATCTGAGATCAGCGTTTGACGTTTACAGCATAATGAATACAAAGCAGATAAGAGTGGAAGATCTGGGCTCTTGGAGAGTGCAGGTGTGCATCGAGTGAGTGATTTGTGAAGGGGATGGTCCGTTCAGGACAGATGCCAAACTTAGAAATTACTGTGATCTACGTCTATAAGGCATGTCCGTGTCTGAGGTTTGCTTCTCTAGTTTTGCACTGGTGTTTGGACGGTGTCTTCGGCCGAATAATGGAATTACAAGTCCTTAAGTAGCGAGCTCGGACGATATTATCCGCTGAATTACGGAATTATGCGTTGGTATATATTAACCTTGGACGATATAGTGTGCCGAGTTATGAAATTACGAGTTTGTAAAGTAGCAAGCGGTGACAGTATCGACAGCTGAATTACGAGTTGTTGTGTAGTAACTTTGGACAATATTACCCGCTGAATCACAGAATGACCAGTAGCATGCTTGGATGATATAGTGTGCCGAATATTGGAATTACGAGTTGTTAAGTAGAGAGCTCGGACGATATTATCCGCTGAATTACGGAATTATGAGTTGTCACGTATTAAGCTTGAATGAAATGATCCACTGAATTACAAAATCGCTAGTTGTTACGTAGTGGAAGATGTCATCTGCCAAATTACGGAATTGCGAGTTGTTAAATAGTAAACGTGGAGGATATAATTTGCTGAATTATGGAATTACATTTAATAACTAAACTTGGACAGTATCATGAACATATCTAGATCACAAAATGCTTTACAATGCAAATAAAAGTGTAATAAAATACAATCAATATTTACCGCAAAGCGATACAATTAGTGCTTATAATTCAAATGATCATTTAAGAATTTTTCTGTAATTTACTAAACTAAATGTAATAGTTTTGCTATCGCTTTAATCTGTGGGAATTGTACAGTAATGTACCAGAATTTGGAAATGTAATGCTAAACATATCTTTTGTATGTATGTGTGTGTTTGCAGATATAAGGTGAGCGAATAACTGGATTAAGAGGAAGGAGGAGGCTGATGGAAGAGGACCCAACACCTCGTCCAGTCAGAATCTTCAGGTCAGCCAGAAAAAGAGTGATCCATAATTGACTCTGCGGTCATGAACTGATCGACCCGGACTGAGCGATCAAAGTGGGAAAATGTTGGACTTTTGGACAGGATGTTTTTTTTTTTTTTTTGGACATTTTGGTACGCCATGGATGCAGGCAAACGGACACAAAAGGAAAGGAATACGCCTGGATTCTGTGGCGAAAGAGCTTCAACATGAACTGGTGATGAATGGTTATGATGGACAGTCCGGTCTGGTACATCTCATTGCCGCCAGCATTGGATCTATCTGAGATAATCGAGCCTTTAATGCAATGTTTCTCTTCTGTAAAAAGACTTCTTTCTTCCAACAAACCCTTTTTTTCAATATATACTTCTATTTTTGTAGCCCATTTTCTATCAAGACTGATATGTAGAACAAGCAGACACAGCCAAACGTTCAACAGTAACCGCTACTAATAAACTATTTATAAATGCACAGACCTGCTGGTGTTTCACGGTAGTTTTCCGTTTGAGTAACATTGCCTCCAAATGGAAAACCAGTACACGTTATTTATCAAATCAAATCAAATTTATTTGAATAGCTTTTCACAACTGGCGTCGTCACAAAGCAGCTTTACACAATCAGTAATTAGTAAAAAGACAAAAGACAAGAAATGTGAAATATTTAGTTTTGCAATGAAGCCACAAGGATAACAAGCAAAGTACCCCACCAATTAGCAGTGTGGTCTACCTTTTTCACTGTGGCCTTTACAAACCACATACAAATGAAGAGCCTGTGTGGACTATATTTCCATCACCTACCCTTTTTACAAGCAATTTAGACAAAAGCAGCCTCATAGACTGGGTCAGTTGTAACAGATGGAGATATAGTTATAATTTGGTACATTGACCCTAAAAACAATTCATTTAATTCTTTAATTCACAATTCTATGTGGCATGAAATGGACAAGCATTCCCATTTTAATATCTACAGATTTCTACATCCAAATAAATACAATGTGAAAAGGGGCTGTAGCATTTTTCTGTTCTGGGGAAGGGTGGCAGCTCACACCTTTATTCCCAGACCCATAGACATATATATTTAAGTTTTATGGACCAATCAGAATTAAGGTTCTGTTACTGAAAAATGACAAGTAACATTTGAATTTTGTTTACATCTGAAATTCATGTGGAATTAAGTAGAATTAAGTGGCAATCAGCGGGGACCAAGCACTATACGCCATTAAATATGGCGTCTCAAAAGGGGCTGCTGGTTTCTGCACCTTATTTTACTTATATTTACATTTGCACACAAGAACTATAAAAAAAAATCAATAAACAGCAAAAGATGGGTCATTAAATAATTCAAAATTTGTATGAGAAGATATGGACTTCTCTGGAACGCTGTGTTGAAACTACCTTCACCATGTTGGAAGCTGCCGAGACATCATTATTTACCCATTTCAATTTTCAATTTTACACATTTGAATTTGTTCACATATATAACGATATCAAATTCATGTGGGACACAACTATAAGAGCTGAGCTCTCATCCTAAAATCATAGTGCAAGTGGCAATCACCGGGGACCAAGCACTAGAGCACAAATGATGGACGATGTTCGAGGCTGGCCTTATTCACATACACACACAAGAACAAACAGTGAAGAAAATATGGGTCATTAAACTACTCTAAATCTATTTGAGAGGATATGGGCTTCTCTCATGGTTTAGTTGATGGGTAAGATGATGTTGGAGGCTGTACTTTAGCCTGGCTAGCTCTGAAGGGAGAATTTCTCACGTCCCCCAAACAGCACATTGCTATTATTCGCCCAATTCACAGAGACAGTATTTCATTTTTATGGACCAATCAGAAGTAGGATTACGTTACTAAAAGATGAAAAATAAGCCGTGTTTTGAGAGTGTTTAATTTCACATTTCTTTTTATTGTATTTAGAGCTCTTTCTTTTACAGTTTTTTCAATGTTAGGTAATAAAATGATGTAGATGTAGATTATTAGCAACCTAGACCACCGGCTAATATAGACGTAGATCACAGTAATTTCTATAGACTGTCATAATCGCTATGACAGTTTGGCATCTGTCTTGAAATACATAAGTGGCAATAAGTGGCAATCATCGGGGACCAAGCACTGCGCACCGGTATACAGCAGAAGAGCTCTTTGGTTTACTACACCCAATTTCAATATTCATATAATATGCAAATATAAAACTGCTGGCCCCTGACGGCTGGATCGGCTTCACCTCGGTTTGAGGTTGTCTTACATAATGTAATGCGCTTCCTCCAGAAAGACAAGTGTAAGCGGTTTAGTGGACACATACACACACACACACACACACACAAACACTCTGGTAGTGTGTTCCCATGCTGCGATGGAGTGTGTTCATAAAGGCACAATAGAGCCAGTGTGTTTGGGATGTGTATAAAGGGC
This sequence comes from Salminus brasiliensis, assembly GCF_030463535.1. Taxonomy (NCBI): domain Eukaryota; kingdom Metazoa; phylum Chordata; class Actinopteri; order Characiformes; family Bryconidae; genus Salminus; species Salminus brasiliensis. The sequence continues at coordinate 3,334,902 of NC_132902.1, read as the reverse complement.
TATTCACGCTGTCAGCATCGCATAAGTGATCGAGCATCTGCAGCGGTGGGTGTGGAAAATCCAACGTCCCCACAATGCTAGAAAAACAGGAATAGTCTTATATGCTTGTGAAATGAACAGTGAGGTCATTTCAGAAGGGAAGCACTTCTGAAAGGATTCGATCATACAACCATAACGCAATTGTCACTTGGCCCCGCCCCTAAATTGATTGGCGAAATGGTGGAATGCTGAGTGGAGTATTTATAAATCAGATGCTCAAGTTTGGAGACGTTTCCCCAATAGGGACCTCGGTAGAATCATGCTAATCATGATAGTTAGCATCTGCAAGTATTACCCAGCTAGCATGCCCATGTGGGGCCTGTATGGGTAGCCCAATTGGGCACCATAGAGTTTGGTCCTCGGGTTCCATGTTGGCCCCACTTTTGGATGCCCACCAGGGTCAGTGATGGGACCAGGAAGGGTTAAAGATGGGCCTCATCTGGGTTGAACATTGCATACGAGGCCTAGATGGTCAACAAACTGTCCAATCAGGACATTTCTCTGGTTGTATCCAGGTAGATACAGCAAGCAAGCTGTCCCATTCGTTAGGCCTCCAGGAGCTGGACTGAAGACCGTACCTATTAAATTTAAGTGCAAGTCAAGGGGTTCGTTTATCTGACGTCGCTGCACCGTTACCGTACTAGATACCTCATAGACGTTAAAGGCCAACAGTGCCCTGCACTACTAGAATTTCACAGCAGCGCTAGCAGGAATTAGCATTGGGGTGGTTTTGGGGTCCTGTAGGGAGCTAAGACTCCCTATCGCTCACGTGAAGCCAATTAACCGCTTATTCGTACGCTGCAGCTAAGCAACGCCAATGGACAGCTAGACGCACTTCTTCGCTAACAGATAGTTGCGTTGTCTAGCACGGTATTGAATGACAGATGAACGTTAGAGGGAAGGCCATCCTACTGGAATCCCAGCGACGGATGGCTGTGGCATCACCAGAAACTGAACCTGCAACCGCCCAAGTATAGTGCCAACACTTAGACAGTTGCGCCACCCAGGAGCCAACAAACAGCTCCAGGAGCTTGGCGGTGAGGGTTCGATCCTTACTCCTGTCGCTTCCTGTGTCCGTGTGGGTTTTCCCCCACCTTCCAGAAGCACACATGGTAGAGGAACTGGCTAATGCTAAATTGCCCCTAGGTGTGAGTGAATGGGTATGCTTGGTATTCTGCCCTGGACTGCCATGCCTTGTCCAGGGGGTCCACAACAGCCGTTTGCATAGGACCATATGTCTCCTTCTCTGGGACACTTTTTTTTTTTTTCCCCCAAAGGTGTTTCTTTCTCCCATCCCTGGGCACAGGTCTGAGAGAGAGAGTGAGCGAGCGAGCGAGCGAGAGAGAGAGATCTATTGCACTGACTTTGTGTGCAGGGTTACAGTAGAGTAACTTAATTCTGCGCTTAATCCGCTTTCAAAGCTGCTTCGCTGCAGCTGACAGTGTAAATAAGTCAGCGCCGGGCCGGCCGCCGGAATCAGTTTCTGACCTCAGACAGAGCTCGGACAAAAGACAGGATACAAGGAAATTTGTTTCTCACACTCACGTTTCAAGCCACTTTTTTTTTTTTGTTGCTGCCTTTCTGTCCTTTCTGTCTACGCTTACCTGAGAGTGGACACAAGCCGGAGAAACGAAGGCATTGTTGGGAAGGTCGCTCCGATGTTAGAGAGCCTAGCCAGCTTGCAGCTGCTCTTAAGTGGAGCGATTTTAGCCACAGTAAAACTACTGTTTTTAGCTTAAATGGTCCCCGGTGTATGCTGCTGCTAGGTGGTTGCTATGGTGTTGCCAAGCTCAGACCATGAGAAACCAGTTGGTCTTGAGCAGGACTTTTCAGCAAGGCTCTCTGGTATGGTATTGCTGGCATTGCTAGCTGGTTGCTGTGGTATCTATCAAGTCTAAAATCTTCTCAAATGCTGAGCACCCTAATGAACTACAGTACAGTGGAACTTATTAATACGTCTAGAGCCCATGCGCAATCTTCAAAGGCAGAGGTGTGAAAAGCAGCAAAAGCTTGACCAGGGGTGTCCAATCCTGGTCCTGGAGATCTTACCATCTCAGACGGTCCAGGCACTGATATATTTAGATGCCACTGAAGGTCTTAATTGGTTATATCAGGTGAGTATAGATGAGGGCTGGGTGACAGATCATCAGGGCCACCAGGACCAGGAATTGACACCCCCTTCTGGTGGTCCAGAACCTGGGCTGCTCAGATAGGAACGTGGTCTTCAAACATTCTCCTGGAAAGCAACCTCTCTGCAGGTTTCAACCCCTACCAACATTTTACAAATCTCAACCCACCAATCAAGAACTTCTGAGAACTTCTGAAGGTGGTAGAGAACTGGATCGGGTGGGGTGGATTAGGCTTGGATCTGAAGTCTCCAACAGGGAAGCTCAAGTTTGTCAACCACTTTGACCATCAGTGACCAGCTCACGGTCTTGAGCTGGATTTTTCAGCTGGGTAGCATCGGCCGCTAATGCTAGCTGGCTTTTCCTCCCAAAAGAATCCATCCAGAGAGCTAAGTTTATTCGGGGGCACGGTCGCACATTTCCTTTGGAATGTGCTGGAGGTGTTGAGGCAGGATTGGATTCGGCTGAATCTAAAATAAAGGCTTGATGTGAGTTTCATACGGCGGTGCAGATCCTAGCCCCGGGGCAAGTTGGTCCATTTCCTGTTTCGGAGGCTCACACCTGCATGCTTCCTGTAATGAGGGAAACAGGTGATCATGGGGTTCCAGACGGTCACCTGGGATGAATTTTGCGGGGCAGGTTTTGTGTTTTCTAAGGAAAACCACCATCAGAAGGTTCGGTTTGAACAGTTGAGGTTTTCCGGACATACTGTATGTCAGGATGTCTGCGATGTTAGTAACCAATTCTCACGGGATGAGGAACGTGGGAACTACAGAGATGGGAGTGTCTCGATTTACACACTTTCATCACATCAAAAAGGGGGCTTTTGTCCACGTGACTTGAAGACTAGTTGGATATTTGTCCAGAACATGAAGCCCCAGCCCAGGGGTTTGTATTGGAAGTGTGTCTGACTGCAGTTGTTCAGTTTGAGGGTCTGAATTAGGCCTGACGTGCCGAGCCTGACAGAAGCAGTTACTCGTGTTCAGCTGATACTTGTAGCCGAATGTGTTTGAAGGAATGACACTCAGGCTTTGAGAATAGTGTAGAAGATAAACAGTGGGATTTTAGCTCAGATGTGAAAGAATGTGAGCACTCAAAAGAACGTGAACCCACAAGTGCAGCTACCCATCCATTAATTCATCCATATCTTCACCAATCCATCCATTAATTCATCCATATCTTCACCCATCCATCCATTAATTCATCCATATCTTCACCCATCCATCCATTAATTGATCCATCCATCCATTTATGGATCCACCATACACCAATCCATCCATTAATTGATCCATCCAGCCATCCATCCATTAATTGATCCATCCATACACCAATCCATCCATTAACTGATTAATCTCTTCACCCTTCCAACCATGAATTGATCCATATCTTCACCCATCCATCCATTAATTGATCCATCTGTACACCAGTCCATCCATTAATTGATCCTTATCTTCACCCATCCATCCATTAATTGATCCATCCAGCCACCCATCCATTAATTGTTTCAGGAACCCGCTTATCCATCAATTGATCCATACATGCATGTATCAATCCATCCATTAATTGATCCACCAATTGATTTATTTATTTACCAATCATCCACCCATTAATTGATCTACCCATCTAGGCATCTATCTGTCTACCATTCATTTATCCACCCATCCATCCATTCATTGATTCATTTATTTACCTATCCTTCACCCATTTACCAGTTAATTGATCCATTCATAATTAATCTAATCTATTAATCTATCAATCTAGCATCTCTTTATATATCCATCCATCCACCAATCCATCCACCCGTCCATTAACCGATCATCCGTCCAATAACAGATGTATTAATTACGTCTATCAATCCATCTCCACCCATCCATCCACCATACCTCATCATGCAGCCTCCCTCTATTCATCCCCATTCATCAAACCATACGTCTATCCACCCTCTAACCCCTCCCTCCATCTTCATCTGTTTCTCCTTTCTCTTATGTAACACCCCACATCTTCACAGTGCAGGAGGAGAGGAGCTCCTGGTGTGTGTTTGAAGAACCCTCTGCACTTTCTCAATCACACCTGTCACTCAAACAGCCTGGAGCCAATAGAGAGGGAGAGAGGGGAGGCGAGGGGAGGGGACAACTCTAGAGAAAAGTGAGTGCTCCTGCGTGCAGTAATCCACAATGCTGCATCAGTACCTAGATCACTCCTAACCTATTTTACACACACACACACACACACACACACACACACACACACACACACACACCATTTAGGGATTATGGGCTGACTATGGGCTGATTATGGAGACTCCATTGTGTGGGGTTTAATCCTGCAGTTTCTTATCAACCATAAAGCCATTAAAAGCCAGAGTGACGTCCTCCAGCACTCAGAGCGAGCGAGCGAGAGAGAGAGAGAGAGAGATACTGACCATCACCATAGAATCCATTTAACCCCTAAGACCCTGTAGCCCACATTTCTTCACTTTCATGGCTACATTACTGTCATTTTTAACATCAATTTCATAGGCCCTAAAATAGAGCCCTGTGGGACTCCATAAGCAGCTAGTATTAATAGCTCAATAAGAAAACCAGGGTTCACTGGGTTAACACACAACAGGCGTCGGTTTGGGACGTTTACCTCCTGGTTCAGAATGCAGATCCTGTACACAGAGAGAGAGAGAGAGAGAGAGAGAGAGGCCAACAGGACAGAAAGATGGATTGCATTTGGGAATCTGCAGGTGTACGGAAGCATACGGTCATCGGGGTCTACCAGCAGTGGCAATCGTCAAGATCTTTAGAACCACCCATTCGTTCAGCAGTGCGTGTAAGAAAGGCAGACTGCAGGTGTGTCCCAATACTTTTGTCCATATACTATAGTTCTGAGGCTGAGATGGTGTATAAAACCGGACTATCAGCCTTTGTCAGTGAGTGTGTTTACTGTCATTGATCGAAAAACACCTGAATTCGGTGATTAGGAGGTGTCCCGATACTTTTGTCCATGTAGTGCATGTACTGTAGTAGTAGTGGAAATGTATCAGTTGTTTTGCTTTGATCTTTATTTGAATATATGGCTTTAAAAAGATAAGTCATTTGAAAGTAATTGAAAGTCATCAATAGTAATTAATTGGATTACATTGCAATTACATTTTTGAACAGTACTTGAATACAGTACAGTAATTAAATACTTTTACTACATACTTTTTTTTTTTACAGCAGATTTATACCCAGGTGATGCCACAGCCATCCGTGTCTGGACGTCCATGAGTCTCCCTGGGGTGGGTAGGATGGTCCTCCCAGTCCCCCCCATCATTTAGCGGGACGCTAGCCGGTGAGGTAATAGGTGTCTTTTCACTGAAATCCTGTCCGGGTGGAGGAAAATCTGAGGGAGGATGGAAGGGCGGTCCAGACGGGGCGGGGCTAAAGGTTACGGTGTGGTTAGACAGGGCCCTGGGTTAGTGTGTTCTTTCCCCTGCTGGGTTTTCGTGACGGGGCAGTTCGAGCTGTTGCTGAATGGACAAAGGGCATAGCTTATGAGCTGACAAGAGGGGTCACTAAATCACTGCTCTCTCTCTCTCTCTCTCTCTTTCTCTCTCTCTCTCTTTTCCACACAGACACACTTTCACACAGTGGTGAAGGGTTTGTGCTGCAATCAGACGAGTCGTGAACTTTGGGAGGCAGTTCATGTTCTTCACATTTGAGCCCTCCATAAGCCCACCTACCTCCTAGTGATATTCACTTTGTGGACAAAAGTATTGGGACGCCTGCTCGTTCATTGTTGCTTCTAAAATCAAGGGTATAAAAACAGAAAAAAGAGTTGGAGTAACTGTCTCCACTGTCCAGGTAAAGAAAAAAGGCATTCTGCTAGATATTGTTGCAAGCATTGTTGTGAGGATTTGATTGTATTCAAAAACCACAATGGTTCGTTATGGAGGCAGAACGATTCTTCCATGGCATCGCGTTGTAGAACCCTTGGTAGCGCCTTCATTGTTAGGAGTGTACCGCATGACTAAATGGTGTTTTTGGTAGGCGTTGGATTTTGGTCAACCGACGCCTCAACCTATGCTAAATCAGATACGCGACATGGACAAAAGTATTGGGACACCTTTTAACCATTGAATTCAGATGTATCATTCGGGCCTCTGCTACAGGTGTATAGAATCAAGCCCCCAGCCATGCAGTCTGCCTTTCTTACACACATTAGTGAAAGAATTGGCGTTCAGGAACCAGAGCACCTCCGACGACCACATAAAGTTACAGAGCGGGGTCAGGGCCGAGCGCTGAGCTCAGAGCAGAGTGCAGAAAGGCCAACAACTCCAACTGACTCAATAACTGCAGCAGAGCTCCAGACCTGCTGCTGCTGGTAGAGCTTAGAGCGAAGGAGGACCAGCTCCATATTAATAAAGCCTATGGGTTTAGAACGGGATGTTGTAAAAGATGTAACGTGTAAGTGTCCCAATACTTTTGTCCACACTGAAGCGAAGATCTCTCCTTTCCTTTCTTCCGCTCTTTCTCTGGTTTGGCTTCCCTTTCTCCACGGTGGGCTTAAGTCCTAGCCAACGAGAATAAAAGGGAGGAAGACAAGGAAGGAGCGAAGGTTAAAAGCATGGGGGAGAGTCGTTCAGAGCCCGTCAAGCCCTTCAAAACAGACCCTCAAAAGAAGAGACAGAAGGAGCAGGAGGAGGAGAATGAAGTGAGCACTTTGGAGAACAACAGAGAGGTGTTTTAAAAACAAGCTGGGGGCTGTGGGGGCGAGGGGTGGGAGTTGAGAGATTGACATGGAGTGGAGAAGAAAGCAACAGCATGGACAAATAATAGCATCGGGAGAAAAGGGCCCGGGGGCAGGAGGAACTCCCGGCTGGAGAGCGGAGGACAAAGGGCAAGAGGACTCTCCATGCTATGAAGCAGGCCTGATCCGTAAGGCAGAGCACGAGCATGGATGTCCTCTATACTTAGTCTGCAGGGTGACTGAGTCTCTGACAAGGTCAATCACATCTAATCACGCATCTTTGGGTGGTCAGAAAAGGCCCGAAACATCTGCTGAGTCTAAGGGTCAGGGGAGGAGGCCTCACTAAGCCTCCTTATATATATATATATATATCACCTCCGGAGTCCAGGACAAGCGAGGGATGGGCGGCCAGGGCGAGCTAAAGAAACATCGAGTGATTTAAATGCCATTTATTTGGTGCCCCCCAAGGGCTCCAGCCGTGACATCTGACCTTTGACCTGTGACACTGGCCTTTGTGGAGCAGTCAAGTGCCAGCTTGCGCCACGGCAGGGCGGCGGGACGGGGACGGGGACGGGATTCCAATGATGCGGACACCCCGCACCCACCACACATACAAGTGTGTATATGCATACATAATGCACACTATATGTCCAAAAGTTTGTGGACACCTATTGGCACCATGCTGCCTAATGCCAGGCGTGGAGCTGTGGAGCAGTGGAACTACGGACGGATGGTGCTCCATCCAGTACTTTTGGGATGGGGTGGTGATCCAGCTCCAAAAGAAATTTCGGAAGGAACAATGAACGAGCTGGCGTCCCAATACTTATGTCAACCGAGTGTACCATGTCAGTGTGTGCCTGCTGTGCTGAGAAGCCATGCGGTCATGCGGTCAAGCCATGCGGTGTTTCCAATAAAGTGGCCAGCTATATATATATATATATATATATATATATATATATATATACAGGGAATATGCTGTATGAAACCAAATCTGTGGTTCTATTCCAATAGCTCTTCCATATGCCAGTGCAGCTCTTCCCCCTGGAGACGGCCTGTTCTGAAGAGGGTCATGCATCGTCCGAAAGCCGCGGGCGCTGCCTCGTGCTCTTTAAGAACAAAGGCGTGATTTAGCCGGCTCATCCCTGCTCTCATGCTGGCCCGGACTCCCTCTATTCTGCTCTTTGTTGTGTGTCCATCCCTCGGCTGCCGGCGGCTCCTCTGGGCTCCGCGAGGACGGTCTGGGGGCTTAGCGGGCAGGATCAAAAGAGCGGGAAGAGCGCTGGCTTTCAACTCGGCAGCGCAGCGGAGATTAGGGTGAGACGTCTGAGGGGCTGCAATAAAGCATCTGGGAGAGCATGGAAAGAGAGAGAGAGAGAGAGAGAGAGAGAGAGAGGGGCCATTTGCTTAGATGTTAGCATGTTAGCATTTGCAGAACTTCACTGATACAAACTAGCAACAGTTGGACAGAAGCTGGACCTCAAGCTCCAACGTTAGGCAGACGTTACACCATGACTTCAAACCAACAACAACAACAAGTGGCCCATTTGGGGTCGAATCCCGAGCCATGCCACTTTGCCATCAGCAACAGGAATCGGAGAGAGCACAATTGGCCGAGTTTTTTTTTTTCTCCGGGTGGGTAGATGGCGCTGTCTCCCCTCATCACTATTGGAGCTCCACGACTCATCCCAAAAATACTGGATGGAGCACCAACCATCAGTTAGTTCCACTGCTAGGGGGGCTCTATACCCCTCTACTAGCCCACGCCTGGCTTTATTAGGCAGCATGGAGCCGATAGCTTCATCAGGTTTATCCATATATTTACACATCTGTGTCAGCAGCAATGGGTGCAACTTAAAGTAGCTGAATGCATTCATTAGAATGTGGTGTCCACAAACTTTTGGACGCAATCTGTGTCTTATCTGCATTGTTATGATAGGTGGGTTTATGACAACAGAAGGCAGCTGCCTCCTGACTTACTGCTTGAGGCTTACCCTTCCCGGACTGGCGAGTGCACAGATATCCTGAATGCAGGCACGATGTCCTTGGGTTTAGGGCGACTTGCACATCAAAAGGGAGGAATGCGTGCGGAGGTATAGGGGAGCGATTCAGAAGAGGCGGGAGATATGGGCGAATTTATTCGGGGAGAATAGATGGCTTTAACAGGTGCGTCAGGGGAAGGGAAGAGCAGCTCAGCAGGTGGGCCTGCAGTGTGTGAAGTCAGGATTAAAGGCAAGGGAAGACTGCAGGTGTATAGGGGCTGCGGTATGAACTGCTGTGTATAAGGGTAGTGGGGAGGGGGGAGTCTGTGTTGAGGTAATCATTTTAAAATTCTGTCCCAGTTCTACCATAGCTCCATCAAGTTATATCCCAAACCTCCACCAATTCCGTCCCAAACTGACTGTAACCACATAGAATTTCGTCCCAAGCTGGTTGTAGCCTCATAAACCTCTGTCCCAGTCCAACTGTAGCTCTTTAAATTCTGTCCAAACCATCTGTAGTTCCTCAAATTCCATCCCAAACTGATTGTAGCCACATAAAATTCTGTCCCAATCCCACTAAGGTTTCACAAATTCTATCCTAATCCGACTGTAGCTTCTTAAATTATGTCCTAAACCGACTGTAGCTCCTTAAATTAAGTCCTAAACCGACTGTGGCTCCTTAAATTATGTCCTAAACTGACTGTAGCTCCTTAAATTATGTCCTAAACCGACTGTAGCTTCTTAAATTATGTCCTAAACTGACTGTAGCTCCTTAAATTAAGTCCTAAACCGACTGTAGCTTCTTAAATTATGTCCTAAACTGACTGTAGCTCCTTAAATTAAGTCCTAAACCGACTGTAGCTTCTTAAATTATGTCCTAAACTGGCTGTAGCTTCTTAAATTAAGTCCTAAACTGACTGTAGCTCCACAAATTATGACTGACTGTAGCTCCACAAATTCTGTCCTAAACCGACTGTAGCTTCTTAAATTATGTCCTAAACTGACTGTAGCTCCTTAATTATGTCCTAAAACGACTGTAGCTCCTTAAATGATGTCCTAAACTGACTGTAGCTCCACAAATTCTGTCCTAAACCGACTGTAGCTCCTTAAATTATGTTCTAAACCGACTGTAGCTTCTTAAATTATGTCCTAAACCGACTGTAGCTCCTTAAATTATGTCCTAAACCGACTGTAGCTCCTTACATTAAGTCCTAAACCGACTGTAGCTCCTTACATTAAGTCCTAAACTGACTGTAGCTCCACAAATTATGACTGACTGTAGCTCCACAAATTCTGTCCTAAACCGACTGTAGCTTCTTAAATTATGTCCTAAACTGACTGTAGCTCCACAAAGTTTTCCCAATCCGACTGTAGCTCCTTAAATTATGTCCTAAACCGACTGTAGCTCCACAAATTATGTCCTAAACTGACCGTAGCTCTACAAATTATTACCAATCTGACTGTAGCTCCACAAATTCTGTCCCAATGTGACTGCAGCTCCACAAATTCTTTCCAAACTGATTGTTGCCTCATAACATTCTGTCCCAATCTGACTGTAGCGCCACAAGATTCTCTCAAACCAACTGTAGCCCAAGACAGTTCTGTAGCACCACAAAATTGCCTCCCATACTGACTGTAGTTCCATAAAAAAAGGGTACAAGATACAAGATTGGGACAAAGCGTTCTTTAAAAAGTAGAATTGACAGGCAATAGTGTGCAGATGTGAGAGACAGTGGAGAGCCAAAATATTGTGAAATATTGTGATAAGGGTACATTAGGACTAAAAAAGTAAAGGAACAAAAGATCTGTGGAGCAACAATAGGAAGCAGGGTATGTGGGTGGATTTGGAGCAGGTGTGTAAATTACCATATGGTTACAGCTGGATAAGACTGGACAGGTGGACAGGTGTGTGTTACCTCGTGATCGAGGCAGGGACGAATACTCCAGGTTGGAGTTTAGATAATGTTGGGTTTTGGAGATGGACGCTCTTCTATGAGGCTGGACAGCAGATGAGGTCTGAGTGTATATTAGGTTTTGGAGAGGGAAGTAAACACTAAGGCAGAAGAGCACATTTCAGAACAGCCTGGCATCTAATCTCTGAGCAGATGTGTGCCCTCCAGCAAAATCTGTCCTGTCAGCATCTCTATTACTGCTCATATCATCTTCCTCAAAGTCTCCTCCATTCCCTACGAGCATATCGAATTGGTCGTGTCTTTTGTTCTTACTTTATAATTGCCTCTTTTGTGGCCATGAAGGAGCACAGCTTTTGTCCCACAAAACCCAAACACAAATCTGTCCAAACCAAACTACGGTCCAACACAATTCTGTCCAAAGCTGTTTCTAGCCAAAGATACTTCTGCTCAAAACCAAGTTAGGTTGAGCATAGTTCTGTCCAAACTTGTCTCTAGACCTCCAAAAATCCTGTAGTCCGAAATACTGTCCTAACCTGACTAGAGCCAGACAAAATTATGATATGTCTAACCTGATTTTAGCTAAATAAAATCCTGTCCAAATCCGACTGCCCCATGACAAAGTTCTCTCTATGAACTTGATTGTAGGCCCACAACATTCTGTCCAAATCCAAATTTGACCTCAAACATCTGTCCAAACCTGAATGCAGCTTAACAAAATTCAGTCCAAACACAATTACAGCCTTATAATGTTTGTCTGAACCAGACGGCTGCCCAACAAAGTTTTGTATGAACCCAACTATAATCAGACAAAATTCTGTCCAAACCCAACTTTGGTCCAATAAAATCTTGTCCAAACCCCACTTCAGCTCAACAAAATTCAGTTCTAACCTGATTTTAGCCAAACAACATTCTGTCCAAATCCGACTGCCCCATGACAAAGTTCTCTCTCTGAACTTGATTGTAGGCCCACAACAAGCAAAATTCTGTCCAAACCCAAATTTGACCCAATAACATTCTTGTAGCCCCTCAAACATCTGTCCAAACCCAACTTCAGCTCAACAAAATTCAGTTCAACCTGATTTTAGCCAAACAACATTCTTTGACTGTCTCTGACTGTCCCATGACAAAAATCTCTCTGAACTGGATTGTAGCCACACCAAATCCTGTCCAAACCCAAATTTGGCCCAACAGCCCAAAACCATCACAGTCCAACAAAGCAAGCAGAATTCTGTCCAACCCTGTTTGTAGCCCCACAAACATCTGCCTAAACTGAACCCAACTACAGACGGCTGCCCAACAAAAAATTGTATGTACTCCACTATAATCTGACAAAATTCTGTCCAACCCTGTTTGTAGCTCCACAAACCTCTGCCCAAACCCAAATTTGGCCCAATGAAATTCTGTCCAAACCTCGTAGCCCCATAACCTTTTACCCAAACTTTCGCCAAATGAAATTCTGTCCAATCTGTTCGTAGCCCCACAAACTTCTGCCCAAACTCAACCCAACTCCAGATGGCTCCCCAACAAAATTTAGCTGCCCTAAACTATAACCAGGCATAATCCTGTCCAGACACAACTTTGGCCCAATGGAATTCTGTCCAAACCTTCTTGTAGCCCCATAAACATCTGCCCAGACCCGACTTTGTCCCAAAAGAAATTGTCCAAACCTGTTCGTAGCCTCACAAACCTCTGCCCAAACCCAACCCAACCAACCCCAGATGGCTGCCTAACAAAATTTAATATGAACCCAACTATACCCAGGCAAAATCCTGTCCAAACCCAACCTTGGCCCAATGGAATTCTGTCTAAACCTGTTTGTAGCCCCAAAAACATTTGTCCAAAGCCAGTCAATGTTTAGGATCTTTGAAATGGATGTAAAAACAAATGGTTTGGAGGAAAAACTGCAGCAGGGATAACTGCAGGCCCAAATGTGAAATTTGCATCCGTCTAGATCTCACCAAATACTTGAGGCCTGACCTCAATCCGATCTTGCATGTTCAGCTCCACTGTCTTCAGAGAAACAGTGCGAGCTCCATGAGAGTCCACGCAGACTGAGAGATTGACATCTAAGAATACAGATTTCATGCTTTGTATCTCAATGTTTGTTAGATGATTATCTCTGAGGTCTTGGAGATGCAAGAACCAATGGAGAACCATTAAAAAACAGGAACAGGAGACATCGTCTAGAACGGGAACATTCCTCGGCGACCAGACCATCAACCATATAAACTGATGAATCTGTGAAAGCTCTTAGTCCTCTGTGTGTGTGTGTGTGTGTGTGTCTATTGGTGGGTGGTCTGGCAAAGCCTCTCTCCTGGGTTTCTTCTGGCCTCAAGCGCTCCCTCCCTCTCCACTGGTTTAAGCAGTCATCAGGGAACCGGAGCCGCTATAACATCCAGTTTGGATTTTATCGTGTGATGTGCGAGTGTCCCCCGGTGTAAAAGCTTAGGAAACCACAAAGGCCTGGCTTCTAACACCGTCTGAAAGTCCAGATCCTGTCTGGGGGCTTTGAAGGGTCTTTTCTCACAGGATGAAGATGATGAGGAGATGAAAGGACGGACGAGGGAGATCCCTGGCTAAGCTAATGTTCAGTTGGGATGAGCTGGGGAGGTGGGGAATGAGGTGTGACCTCACTCGGGATCCTGACCTCACTAACTCTAACTAGCTCTTGGCGCTGAATGCAATGCAATCAAATCCTCACAGCAATGCAGGGCTTCGGGGCCCTCCAGCCCATGGTCGGCAAGTGCATGATTATTTATCCTATTCTATTGGCAGTATACCTGAGACCACCTGTGTGTGTCCGAACACGTTCATTAAAAGGGGTGTCCACAAACATTTGGACAAGTGGCGTATTCTGCGTATTTTGACGGATTAACTGCGCGGTCCGGCTGGTCAAGCTGGTCAACCACGCCGAGGTCATGCTGGTCAAGCATTCTGGTCATAATGGTTGAGCAGGTCATTAGAACTGGGTGACTGGGTTGGTCAGTATCCGAGTCCTGAGTGCCGAGTAATTAAACAGCTGAGGCTTCTGTCCAGATTGTCCTGACCGCTGTAAGACCGTCTTACAGTAGACTTGATCAAAGGGCTGGGGGCAGCGGGCTCTGGTGGGCGAGTGTGGGATGGGATGGGGGGGATGGCTCCGGGGCTGGGCTGGTACGGGCGTCTCCTGCCTATACGGCCTGTATTAAAGGCTTATGCTTTTATGGCCAGCTGTTAACCCAGGGGTCACCCCCGAATACCTGGCCTCCACTGCTAATCCTGCTCACCTGCACTTCTGGGACTCTGGGGGGGAGGCAGGGGGGGTCGAAGTATTCGGCCAGCTGCTGAGACGTGCACCTGTACCTCAGAGCCAGGGCAAAAGGTGAGGATCTCCATTCAAATGCAAACAGCCCTGTTAAAGCCTGGAGAGCTTTCTGAGGGCAGGGCCTGTCCACTACCCACAGCTCACAGATCGCAGAGCCAGACGTATTTTAATGAGCTTGGATTTGATTGGACCGCTGGGAGAACAGGCTCGATTTTGCATCTCCACCCACACACACCCACAATGCATCCATCTCCACCCATACCCAGCCACAGTCCATCTATCTCCACCCACAACACAACCGTCTCCACCAACACACACCCACAACGCATCCATCTCAACTCACAATGCATCCATCTGCATCCACAACACACCAGTCTCCACCCACAAACACCCATTCACAAACACAACCAACTCCAACCACAAACACCTAAACCCACAATGTATCCATCTCCATCCACACACTCCCACAACGCATCCATCTCCACCCACAACACATCCATCTCCACCCACACGCACCCACAATGCATCCATCTCAACCCACAATGCATCCATCGCCACCCAACAACACCCACAACGCATCCATCTGCATCCACCACACACCAGTCTCCACCCACAACATATCAGCCCTCACCCACCACACACCAGTCTCCAACCACCACACCTCAGTCTCCACCCCAAACGCAAAAGTCTCCACCCACCACACACCAGTACCCACCCACAAACAGAGCAGCCCCCACCCATCACACATCCACCTCCACCTACAAACTCACCCACAACGCACCCATCTTCAATCTTTACTTTAAAATTCTATTAAATTTGCCGAACTGCTGATGCTTCCAGATGCTCTTGCTAAATCTCCACCCCACACCTCCACCCTGAAGGTGGTGGTGGTTCACCCAGGCTGAGGGTTTGTATTCATAAAATAAAAGAAATACTCTTTTATGAGCTTTTCCTTTACACTGGGACTCTCTGAGCCATGGTCTGTGGAACCAGGTCAAATTTGGAAAACTTTTTTTTTTTTTTTACTTTTTCTCTCTCTCTCTCTCTCACACACACACACTCACACACACACACACACACACTTCTGCATGGTGGGAACGACGGTGGGGCGGCAATTTGTTGCCTTGATCAGAGTCCTGTGGTTCCTGTGGAAAACCTGTCATTAGGCAGGGGAGAGATATATATCAGACTGTGTGAGAGTGTGTGTATCAGTGTGTGTGTGTGTGTGTGTGTGTGTGTGTGGCAGAAAGAGTGTACTGAGTGCCGTGCTGCCTTGGGCGACAGCCAAGGAGGAACCACTGCATTACCCACCCTATAACACACCCAAAACCCCATTGGCCTCAGCTATACACACACACACACACACACACACACACACACTCACACCCGCCACTCGTTTCCACGGTAATGAACCATCAGTGGCGATTCTGTAGATTATCTGACGTAATAAGACCCAACAATGGGGCCTTTCTCTCCCAGAAGCCCACCAGGACCAGCACGTACGCTGCGTCTGAAAATCATTAAAGCCGTCTGCTGACGTCAGCCTGAACGTCCAGGTTATGACGCGGAGGACCTCCATAATACGGGTTCTGCTCTTACAGTGGCCCCGAAGATCAGTCTTAAAGGGCCCACGGGGTGGAGAACCAGGTTCTAGACACACCACTCCTGTCCACATATCTGCCCGGACCCTTCCACAGCAGCTTAGCCCTGGACTGATTCAGCCCGGATGGCTTGTAAAATGAGGCGCAGGTCAGCGCAGCCAATCAGCACGGAGCTTATTTGCATATATCAATATTAAAGGGCCCATATCCTGGACAATATCCAACATCCACAATATCTACACCCATCCACCTCCACCTACAAACACACTGAAAACACATCCATCTGCATCTACCACACACCAGTCCCCATCCACAACACCTCCACCTACAAACACATATATCTGCATCCATCACACACCAGTCCCCATTCACAACATCTACACCTCCACCTACAAACACATCCATTTGCATCCATCACACACCAGTCCCCACCCACAACACCTACACCTCCAACTACAAACACACCTACAACACATCCATCTGCATTCACCACACAACAGTGCCCACCCACAACACCTCCACCTCCACCAACAAACACACCTACAACACATCCATCTGCATCCACCACACACCAGTGCCCACCCACAACACATAGACCTCCACCAACAAACACACCTACAACACATCTATCTGCATCCATCACACACAAGTCTCTACCCACAACACCTACACCTCCACCTACAAACACACTCATAACACATCCATCTGCATCCACCACACACCAGTCCCCACCCACAACATCTACGCCTCCAACTACAAACACACCTACAACACATCCATCTGCATCCACCACACACCAGTGCCCACCCACAACACCTACACCTACACTTACAAACACACTCATAACACATCCATCTGCATCCACCACACACCAGTGCCCACTCACAAACACCTACACCTCCACCAACAAACACACCCACAACACGTCCATCTGCATCCATCACACACCAGTCCCTACCCACAACACCTACACCTTCACCAACAAACACACCTACAACACATCCATCTGCATCTACCACACACCAGTCCCCACCCACAACACCTACACCTCCACCTACAAACACACCCACACCACATCCATCTGCATCCACCACACACCAGTCACCACCCACAACACCTACACCTCCACCTACAAACACACCCACAATGCATCCATCTGCATCCATCACACACCAATCCCCACCCACAACACCTACACCTCCACCTACAAACACACCTACAACACATCCGTCTGCATCCATCACACACCAGTCCCCACCCACAACACCTCCACCTGCAAACACACCCACAACACATCCATCTGCATCCACTACACACCAGTGCCCACCCACAACACATCCACCTACAAACACACTCATAACACATCCATCTGCATCCACCACACACCAGTCCCCACCCACAACACCTACACCTCCACCTACAAACACACCCACAACGCATCCATCTGCATCCATCACACACCAATCCCCACCCACAACACCTCCACCTCCACCTACAAACACACCCACAACACATCCGTCTGCATCCACCACACACCAGTGCCCACCCACAACACCTCCACCAACAAACACACCGACAACAAAGCTGGTCAACCAGCTGGGAAAGCTAAGCTGGTCAACCAGCTGGGTCTTGCTAATCATTGCTGGTCAACCAGCTTTGTCATACTAGTTGCCAAGCTTGGTCAGGTTGGTCATGCTGGCAGAGCAGCCAAACCATCAAACTACATCACAAACATACCCTATACTGGTCAACCAGCTCCATCATGCTTATCACAGCTAGTTGACCAGCATTGTCAAGCTGGTCATTCTCATCAACCAGCTTGGTCAGCTTGCTAATCATTGCTGGCCAACCAGCTTGGTCATACTAGTTGCTAAGCTTGGTCAGGTTGGTCAGGCTGGTCATGCTGGTAGACCTGGGTAGTACCTGACAAGCTTAACACTGTGTGTAGTGTGTGTTTGTGTGTACTGCGCTAAGCTACTGCGCTAACGTGTGGGGGGTTTCCATGATGTAGCGCTAATGCTAAAAGTTCATTCACTGGAAAATAAAACCCTACTATTCATTCATACATTTACCCTCCCTTCCTCTCTCTATCTCTCTCTCTATCGCTCTCTCTCTCTCTCTCTTTGGTCTGGTCTGCCTCTTAGCTGAGCTGCTGAATGTCTGGACGTCAGCCCGATACATTTAGACAGCTTTAGATTGAAGGCAGACGCCTGCAGACCTGCCGCTCGGAGCTCCTGTTCGGAGTCTCGGCCTTACAGCTAAAGAGCAAAAACCTCCTGCCCGGACGTCCATACCTCAAACGCTAAGGTTTAGCAAGCTGGTGGTTAAGCAAGCTCTTGACAAAAGTATAGGGACACCTGCTCATTCATTCATTCGTTTCGTTCGAGGGGATTAAAAAAAGAGTTGACCCTGCTTTTGTTGGAGTAACTGATTTTAAAGGAGCACTGCCGATAGTATTTGATTGCATTCAGCAACAAGAGAGTTAGTGAGGTCAGGATGTTGGAGGGTCATCATCCCCAACTCCCCAGCTCATCCCAAAAGCACTGGATGCTTGATGATGAGGCCTTCAATAGGAGGTCTGGTGACAGGTCTGTAGTGCCGAAAGCTATGAGGTCTTCAGAAGGTTTGGTGATCAATGATATGTAGCATTAAAAGCTAGGTTCAGGTTCTCTATCTGAAGGCCATCATGCTAATCATTCTTAGAAGAGTATTAGCTCCACCTAGTGTAGAGGAGCCGCAACGTCAACATGACCTGTGAGACCATGGCTGCATCCAAAACCACAGGTTACCTCACTGAGCATATTCTAAACCATATATAATATATTCATGTAGCATTCTTACTGTTTAATAACATACAATATTATGTTATGATATTATGTTATATTTGCTATATAGCAAAACTCCAGCAACCACCAAACAAAACTTGAGCAATGACTATCACCACAAGGACCATATAGCTAAACCCTAGCAACCACCAGAGAGACCACAGCAACCGCCAAACAACACTTTAGCAATGATTATCACCACAAGGACCATAAAGCAAAGCCCTAGCAACCACCAGAGAAACCACAGCAACCACCAAACAACACCTTAGCAATGATTATCACCACAAGGACCATAAAGCAAAACCCTAGCAACCACCAGAGAGACCACAGCAACCACCAAACAACACTTTAGCAATGAATATCACTACAAGGACCATAAAGCAAAACCCTAGCAACCACCAGAGAGACCACAGCAACCACCAAACAACACTTTAGCAATGAATATCACTACAAGGACCATATAGCTAAACCCTAGCAACCACCAGAGTTACAATAAAAAAGTATGCTCCAGTAAACAGAAGACATCCACTACACACAGACTCTGACTCTGAATCTGGGGCAACTGGCTCCCATAACTTGGCTGAAACGGACACTTTATGGCTTCTGGGGTGATAAGGCTCAGGGCAAAGACCACCACTTCCGAGAACAGGAAGTAGCTCCTGTCTTGAAGTATTTGCAAGCGGCCCAACAAGTGAACACATCCCTCCAGCATGGGACAAGCAGAGGCGAAACCCGGACCCCGACAGGTAAAGACCTTTTTATTGTATATACAGTGTATCTGTTGTTATACAGACTGGTTATATACTGGCTATGATCAGCATAATACGTTAGCATGGACTGGTCTGAAGACTCATACTCAGTGTCATACTGTTTGACAAAAGTATTGGGACATCTGCTCATTTATTGTGTTTTTTTTTTTCCCAAAGTCAAAAGAAACAAAAGTTTCTCTTGCTTTTACTGGAGTAACGGTCTCTACTGTCCAGGAAAGAAGGCTTTCTAGTAGATTGCTGTGAGCACTGGACTGCATTCAGCAACAAAAATGGTTCTTTGTGGAGCCAGAATGGTTCTACTACGGCATGACTTTGTGTAACTCTGAAGCAACGATTTCATTTTTCAGGACAAGATATTAATTTCTTTATAAATACATAATCAACTATATACTATATATATAGTCCCAATATTTGTGGACACCCCTACTAATAAATGCAGTGGGCTGGTGATCATCATCCAACATCATGACCTCATTAGCGCTCTTGTTATTGAATGCAGTCAATCAAATCCTCACAGCAATGCTCCTACAAAATCTAGTAGAAAGTCTAAGAGACAGTTACTCTTTTTAATAACCTTGATTTAAGAAGAAACAATGAATGAGCAGGCGTCCCAATACTTTTGTCCATACAATGTATTTTTGGGACTTATTTTTATTTAAAAAATTGTAGCCTGACAAATTAAGTCCAACATTGTCCTCGATGGCTGGTGTTGTAAAATGATACATTGAAATATTTTTTTATATTTATAATTGATGTAGTGTAATTAAATAATTATCATTAATAATGATAATAATAATAATAATAATAATAATAACAATAATGTTTATATTTTAGAATGCTAATAATGATAATTTAATTAGAATTGAATTGATATATGTATTGATAAGAAGTAATTAACTAATAATTCAATTATAATATTTTCATGAAATTATAGCCACATAAATAATTAATAATGTAATGATTTATTATTTATGTGTAATGCCATCATTCAGTTTCAAATAAAACTTTATTTATTAATATTGTTGTCTAAGGAGTCTTCTGCCTGTCTGTAAATGTCATATTACCACAGTTACTATGGTAATTTCCATCATTTCCGGCTTTGATGTAGTTTGGATATTTTTTGAACATATTTTGAGAAATTTTGAAAACCACAGCCTGGTTTGTCTTACAGGGAGCAAAAGGCCGTCTACAGAAACAGATAAAAGAGCAAATTCAAGGTCTGTTTGTTTGTTTACTTCTTTGTTTGTTTGTTTTGTAAATAATATATATATATATATATATATATATATATATATATATATATATATATATATATATATATATATACATATATATATACATACATACACATGTTTGTGGATGCAGGTAAAGAAGTAATGGGTAAAGTGCTGCAGCTGGTCCTGGTCGGCCCGAGGGGTTCTGGGAAAAGCTCCGCAGGAAACAGCATCCTGGGCTGGGAGGCCTTTAAAACGGACACCGGCACTCTCACCTGCCAGACCGAGAACTGCGAGACAGGGGGCCGTGCTGTATCTGTGACGGACACGCCCGGCCTGACCGGCCATAAGGACTCCGACCAGGAGGTGATTGGGGCCATCTCGCAAGCCTGCCAAGACCTCCTTGAATTGCCCGTCGTATTCCTCTTGGTGGTGCCTCTAGGGTGGAATGCGGAGACGTCCCAGGACGGCCCCTGCGCGCTCCGACATGCTCTCGGGAAGGTTTCTCTGGACCACATGATGGTCCTCGTCACTCACGTGGACCAGTTCCAGCAGGACACGCCTGAGGACGAGAGCTTCCTGTGGAACCGAGGACTTCTGAAGCTGACCGTGGGTCAATGCGGCAGATGGTTCCATCTGTTTAACACCGCTCAGTCGGGTGGTTCCCAGGTCTCAGAGCTGCTAGACAAGCTGGACCAGATGATGCAGGAGGACAAAAAGACGCAAGAGCCTGAAGAACAGGTTGAAGCGCCCGCCAAAGCGGTCGATCAACCCAAGGTCCATCCAAACCACGAGGGTCCGATACAGAAGGAAGCAGCAGAACCTCGCACTCCTGAGGGGACAGGGCGAATCGAAGGGATGTGGTCAGTCAGGAAGGTCCTACAGAAGCTGCAAGACCAGATGAAGAGTAGGCAAGAGGAGGAAGAGGAGCTGGCGAGGGAAAGGAACTTAGAGTACGGAGCTCAGCTGCAGAAAATTAGAGAGAGAATGTTGACCTTAAAGGCGTAGTCAATGGGGTGGCATCACCTTGTCCACTGTTCCATGGTACACATCCAGAAGAAACCAAGGAATGGCCTCAGTGACCATTGTTCTGTATACCCAGTAACTGTCTCTACTGTTCAGGGAAGAAGAAGGCTTTGCATTGGTGTGAGGACAGGTGAGGTCAGGATGTTGGATGATGATCACCAGCCCACCTCATCGCCCCCAACTCTTTTAGCATCTCTTCAGAGAACTAGGCAGACTGCATGGCTAGGTGCTTGATTTTATATGGGACTGAATGAAACCTGGAGTCGATGACTGTCCCAATACTTTTGTCCACATACCGTGTGTCCATGGCAGATCATACAAAACTGTTGTACTTCTGTACGCTTCTAATAAAAGAATGTTTCACATTGTGTGTCGTTGGCCAAATCAAAAATCTGGTACATTCTTGAATAGGAAGCACTGGTAAGCTCCAAAAGCTACACCAAAAGGGCCCGGAGAACCATGGAGGGCAGCTAAAGTAGATGTTGCTTAGTTCTTCGGTAAAGACAAACCCCTTCACAACATGTAGTCAAGTCAGGAACGCTTTCGAGGAGATAGATATATCACTGTCAAAGCCTACAATCAAGGTAAATACAGAGGGTTTACTTCACAATGCAACCACTGGTAACTCTTAAAGCATACCACATCATCTGTCAAACATGGTGGAGGCACTGTTACTGGCTGCCAGTGGAGCTGGTTCCATAATAACCATAAATTCGAAGATACCTCTAATCTTAGACTCTACTAAACATAAGTCAATATGGAGACCATAATAGTCCACTCTACACCCAAGTCCTCTCAGAAGAGGAGGGTCTTCAGTCTGGGTTTGAAGATAGTGAGCCTTGGTCTCCCAGGAAAAGTTCGTTCCACCACTTCGGTGCAGGACAGAAAAAAGCCTGGACGCTCGTCTTCCGTGGATCTTAAGGGATGGCGGGTCGAGCCGAGCTGTACTCAAAGCTCAAAGGTCTCGTGGTATGGAGGGGCTGGCTGGTCCAGTCTTGGCTTTGTAGGCCAGCCTCAGGGGTTTGAATCTGATGTTGGCAGCAGCTACAGGAAGCCAGCGAAGAGAGAGGAAAAGTTGAAGCTAGGACACTCAACAGATTGCAGATTTGCAGATACTCATGGGTTCCAGACTTGCCTCATGGAGCAGTTGATATATCTCAAATGGTGGACCTATTTGCCCTGCTTGGAAAAGACAACATGGCAAGACTAGTTTGACCACCTAGGCTTATGGTTTATGGCTCTTATGTGAGATAAGGCCGAGATCAAAGGCCGTTATTTCTAACAAAAGGAAGTAGAGCAAGTAAACACCTTCATTCAAGCATGGGACAATCGGCGACCACATCCAAATCCTCCCTGGTAGGAGCACTTTCCATTATTATACATCTCAAATCTCATGTATAACATTTTCCTGAGAAGCAGGCTGAGCTAATTCGTTACATCCAATAGATGTAGGTCACAGCAACGTCTAGAACTGTGGCTTTTTTTAAGCAGTCTTTGCCTGTATCTACCAGAAGTAACTCCAGAAGTCTCTACTGTCCAGGGAAGATGGCTTTCTGCTAGGTTTTGGAGAATAACTGTGATCCCCAAATTGCCCAGAAGTATGTAGAATCAGGTTGGTTATGACTAGAGCTGCTATACTGAGCTAATTACCATCCAGTTTGACCCACATTGCCCACTCGTTGGTGAGGACTGACGAATGCGCAACCAGCCACCGCCTCTTCTTTTGGAACTGCTGCCGATGCAACGTCACCGGCTAGCAGCCAGGCCAGCATTACGCTAAAGTGATGTGAGGATAGACGGAAACAGCGCCATCCATCCACCCACCCAGACAGAGCATGGCTAGTTGTGCTCTCTCAGGCTCCGGCTACTGATGGCAAGCAGTTTCGAGTTACCCGGGATTTGAACCAGCGATCTTCGGTTATAGTAGCAGCGCCTTCGTCCGCTAACATAACTAAAATGATCTGGAAAGGGCAGTCTTAGAAAGCTGGACATGCACACTAATTTGCATCGGACTGTGGTGCAACAGCAGTCTTTAGAGTGGGCTTTTCTGCTTTGAAGATTAGGAGAACCCCCTTCTGGTGAAGTACAGCTCTCAGCTTAGTCAGGCTAGCCTTTCGACTATGCAGCTAACGTTCTGGAGGAAAGTGTTATGGTCAGATGAGGCAAAGACTGAGCTGTTTGGCCACAGTGACCAGAGTGAAGTTTGAAGGAGTAAAGCAGGTGTTCCAACCAGTTCCAACTAGTTCCAACTGTTAAGCATGGTGGTGGTAGTAGCATCATGTTCTGGGGCTCCTTTGCTGCCAGTGGAACTGGTACATTGCACACAATTGGATGGAGTAATAAGGACATACTAATGAAGGACTACCTCAGAATTCTTCTGCAGAACCTCATTACCATCAGCTAGACACAGCTGGGTATTCTGAATAGACAATGAAACCACTAACAGATCAACGGTGGTTGTGGAATGGATCAAGCAGGCCTTTATGAAGTGAAACTTTAGAAACTCTGCCATGACGAGTGGCCAAATATCCAACCAGAACTGTGCCAGAAGCTCCAGAAGCTGGTTAATGGCTAACAAAAGAGTCTGGTCTGGTCAGGTGCAACTTGCTATGAGACATTTATGCAAATGTTAGGTGGGATGATGTATGATGTAACTCAAGGAAGTCCATTAAAAGCCACAAACAAAGCTCCAACCACCGCTGTATCACGAGGAACCTTTAAAACCAACAACTGCTTATGGGGTGGATACTCGAGGGTAGGCTGGTTGTATTTAGCTGGCAATAAGCCTCTTCCTCAGTAGTAGGTGGGGTGTGTGTGTGTGTGTGTGTAGTGAGCCGTATCCTGATTTCACCGCTAGCTATTTAGCTGTGCTAGCTTATGCTGCATTCCATTCCATTCCTGGGATGTTGAATAGTAGGAAATTTCAACTGGAACGTTCCCACAAGTCGGATTTCCTACTCCGAATGTCGAAAGAGCCTCACCAACCTCAAGTTCAAAATCCAAGATGGCCGCACCGTACCTCAACAGTAGTATACACACAGTTCTGTCCAACTGCAATGCGTTTCCATGTTGAATTCCATGCTGAATCCATGTGTTTGGATGCACAAAATCAAGCGGTATCGCTAATAATGCTAAGGATGCTAACCTGGGACATAAAAGTGGGACATATTTTGGTTTGATTCACCATAAAACACCAGTAAAGGACTGTCAAGCCAGCTGTGGTGGTAAACTCCGAAGTCTTTAGCTTTAGCTTTCGGTAATGTTTTGGAATATTGAACAATTATCGTAATGTTGAACTGGACTCGGGTGTAGACTCAGCATTATCTGGTCCTTCATATTTCATTACAGGGCACAAGAGAACAGCTCCAGAAATGGATGGAAGACCATGCCCAAGGTTTGTGAGTATGGCTTCTTATTACATATATAAAGGCCCTGACCCTCACATAGACAAGAGCTCTGTAGTAGTCCATCAAGTTATTAAGATAAGTACCGGTTTCTGTGTTGGGTTTGGTACAGAACCCCGTTAGATCCATCTGTGGGACCAAGATGGAACCCATGGACAAACCTTCTGGTTCCTAGTTGGGCTAACCATAGAGGCCCCATATTGGCATGTTAGATATGGTAGCACACTGACCTGAAGAAATTCTTGTGATGGTGCCAATCTATTTCAATGGGGTTGTTTAGGTTCTGATGGAGTTCCTCTAGTTGTAGTGGGTACTTCCAAGTACTCAACAGCATAAGAACCAACCAACATGCTCGGTGGGGGGTCACATGGGTGGAACCTGGGCTAGGTGGGTCCCATTGCACTTTTACTGGGACCTAGTTGGACTTCCCAAATGGGCCCCATCACTACAGACCACCTTAATCTCACATGTGTCCCATCTAGGCACCCATATGCCAGTGTACAACCCAGATGGGGCCCAGATGTTTAACCCCTCCTGGTCCCATCACTGACCCTGGTGGGCATCCGTATGTGGGGCCTTATGTGGACTACCCTCTGGTTTTAGCTTTAGAAGAACTGAAGAACACTATAGGCCTGAGGGAACCTCGCTTGTACACCTATGACGACTTTCAGGCACTGTTTCTATAGTAACTAAATCAAAGCTTATATACGCAAAACAGGACGATTATGTCAGCATAAGCCATAAAATGATCAAAAGCATGTGTGTGTGTGTGTGTGTGGGTGTGGCTGCAGGTAGCAGTGCTGGCTCGACTGAAGTGCTGCAACTGGTTCTGGTCGGTCCCAATGGCTCTGGGAAGAGTTCGGCAGGAAACAGAATTCTGGACAAGGAGGCGTTCAGAACAGGAACTAGAACACGTATCTGCCAAATCGAGACCTGCAAGATACAGGACCATGCTGTGATTGTAGTGGACACACCAGGCCTGACCGAAGAAGAGAGCTCCAACCAGAAGGTGATAGAGGTCATCACGAAAGCGTGCCAAGATCTCCTTGAATTGCCCATCGTATTTCTCTTGGTGGTTCCGTCGGGATGGAACGTGAAAAAGACCCAGGACTGGCAGCAGGTGCTCAGACGTGCACTTGGTAACATGTCACCAGACCACGTGATGGTCCTCCTAACTCACGCAGACCACACCCAGCAGGAAGGCACCAAGGAGGAGAGCATCCTGCGGAAGACAGGACTTCTGCAGCTGACCACGGGTCGGGGTGGCGGGTGGTTCCACCAGTTGAACGTCGCAGAGAGTGACCGCGGGCAGATCTCGGAGCTGCTGGAGAAAGTGGAGAGGATGATGCTGGACGGAAGTCCCAGGGGAAGGCTGGAGACGACGGAAGAGTCGCTGGAGGACGGCGCCGACTGCAGAGCGGCCATCTCGCACCAGAAGAGGAGAGTGCAGAAGCGAATTGAGGTCATCAAAAGCAGCGAGAGAATCATAGCAGAGAACAAAGACCTGCTCAGGAAACTGAGGGAGGAGGTCGACGCCATGGAGGAGGAGCTGAAGGCTGCCGTCGCAGAGGACCGGAGGAAAGCCCTGGTGGAGAAAATCCGGGTAAAGGCAGCGGACATACAGGCCAAGGAGGAAAAAATTCAGCTCCACATCGGAGTACTGCAGACTCTGCAGCAGCAGGTGGAGGAGAAGCGAAAGCTCATCAGCCGAATGGAGAAAGAGGTGAGCGAGAAGGAGAAGGAGCATGCCAAGACGACGAGCCACCATCCAGGGAGCCAAAAGGGCGATCCTGAGGGTGCAGAGGGAGCAGGAGACATGCACTCCTTCCGAAAGAACCTTCAGAAACTGGAAGACCAAATGAGGAGCAGGAGACTGGAGGAGGAGGAGCTGGCTAGAGCCAGAAACGTCGAGTACAGAGCTCAGCTTCTCAAAATAAAAGAGAAAATGGCCAAATGATGACCAATGCCCTCATAGTCCACACCGTCCACACCATCCTCTACCTTCCTCAGTGGTTCTTGCGAACCAGGACCCTGGACTGCTACGAACTGGAATCCCAGCTCTGACCTCCGAGCATGGAAGCCTGGTGGTGAGCGCTATAGCCCTGCCCCAACTGCAGTCGGTCACCCCTAGAAGCGATACGAGGGACACTTCCAACTGGCATCGTGCTCGGCCCCACTCAGCGAGGGTTTCCCAGGAACGTCTCCGCCATCTTGGCCTGCCCTGTCACCAGACTTATCGCCAGTCGAGCATCTATGGTACCAGCTGGGACGCCAGCTTCGGCAACCGACGGGCGTGCAGTATCTACAGGCCCAGCTGCTGCATCTGCGGGCATACGGAATACGGTATACAGAAGCCGTGGGCCTGACCAGGGCAGTCACTAGACCCAACCTACATGACACCCCATGCACAGCAAATTCACTACATGCACTACATTTCCCATAATGCCCCAGAGTCTTTCCTAAAGCTAAAGCACGTAACCCAGCTGACACTTTGAGACAGGGTTTACTTTGTTGTTTTGAGCACCCCAGACTACGGCCAGCTGCTGCATCTGAGGGCATACGGAAAACGGTACACGGCCCAACTGTGTCTCATCCCGTATCCAGACTAGAGGCGACCCAACAGGGTACTAGAGCCTCAGTGTTCCCCCATAAACTTCTCCTTTGGCTCTAATATTGTAATCACGTCCCTACATCATTACATTCATTTAATTTTTAAAAATTCTTAATTTTTTTTTTAATTAGCGATCTTTAATTTTTTTTTATGATGATTTTTATTGGATTGTAATAAACTAAAAACTAATAAATAAAAAATGAAATGGATGATGTGAAAGATTTCAAAGAAATACTGGCAAACTGGCACATTCACACTGACCAGGGCCGTCATGAGACCCCACGCACAGCAAATTCACTACTTGCACTACATTTCCCATGATGCCCCAGAGTCTTTCCCAAAGCTAAAGCACATAACCCAGCTGACGCTTTGAGTCAGGGTTTACTTTGTTGTTTTGAGCTGAATTATGGACACTTAGCCTAGCAACAGACATGCTAATGAGAGCTCTTGCCCACGGCCACGCCCCTCTAAAGTCAACCTGTGCCCAAGTAGGACAAGTAGGGTGGGTAGATGGTGCTTTCGCCCCACATCACTCCAGAGCAATGCTGGCCAGCACTGGCCCGGTGCGCCCGAGCCAGGTGCGCCCGAGCCAGGTGCGCCCGAGCCAGGTGCGCCCGAGCCAGGTGCGCCCGAGCCAGCGTCAAGAGCATTGCATTTAATATGGAAAAATATGTACGGGCTCATAAATTAGCGACCCAAAAAAGGATAAAAAAAAAAAATACTAATAATGGAAATAAATTAATAAAAATAATCAAAATAAATAATAATTAAAAAATAAAACAAAATAAATGTATTATTTAGTACAATTATTTAATGCATTCACTATGCAATAATTAATATTACAGACAACAATATATCTTTTTTTCCTCAAATAAAAAATATCACACAACATTCAGAGAAAAGTGAATTTATATTCAATTAAATCACTTTTTTACTGAAGAAATAAATTAAGCGAACATTACAACGCCGTCTGATCTATCTATAGGTGACTCCAGGGATCAGACCGCGTCAGGCTAACTAACCAGACAGGCTCGGCCCATTACGTAACGGCCGTCACTGACATTCCTCCGGTCCTTCACTCCAGAGAATTCATCCGAAGAAGCTTCCTTAGCGTCCGTCTGTCCGCTCGTGACGCCGCCCCCTGCCTGCTGTTCCCGTTGAGTTGTCGGACGGGCAGATAGGGGTCTCTCCGGCCTGATAATAACATCGTGGTCCTCCTCCAAATGCTGCTCTTCTGCGGCTCCGGTTTCCTTTCCTGCAGCCGATGCGGGAGACATTTATAAAGATATGCACTGTGTGGACAAAAGTATTGGGACACCCGCTCATTCGTAGAGAGGGTTGACAGATGGAGGCTCCTACCTTCTGAGCTCTTTAGGAGAACATCTTTTTCAGTCTGGAGAAGAATCCTCCTTCCTCCTTCTCAGGCTGCTCTTCTCCACTCTTCTGCTCGTCCTCAGGAGCATTTTTGGCTTGCTGAGAACGTCCTACACACCCCAGCAAAAAAAAAAAACACACACACACACAATGTAGTTATTCACTGCTTGTCTGGAGCTTCTGCTGCATCTCTTCCACATACCCTAGTTCTCGCATAGTGTGGGTGCGGGCTGTTGGAGTACCTTCTGCTGATCTGGTGACTCCGGCGACGGAGCCCTCCACATCCGTCTCATCCTCGGCGTAGCTCAGAATCAGCTCTCGCTGCCTCCTCGTCAGCTTCCTTTGAGACACAAGGACGTATTTAAATGACTGGTTAGTGCAGCTGCCGGAGACCCTGCTGCGTCCTCCCCTGACCGCTGGCTGGTGGTCCAGGCCTTCACCCTCCCAGATCCAAATTGGGGTGTTAAGAGGCAAAGCAGTCCCCTCATGAACCATACCTTTCCTTCACCTCCACCATTAAACCAGACTGGAGAGCACAGTGGGGTCCCTGGTGGACTGTAGGTGAAATGGCTCTATTCGTGTCCACCCTCCCCCCCTAAACTCCATAATAATAATAATAATAAAAAAGGGGGTCTTACTTGGGCACTCTGATTTTGATGTAAATGTAGTGGTCTCCATAGCCGTAGCGGTTCATGCGGGCGATGCCTTTACCACCCAGCCGGACCTTCTGGTCTGTCTGAATTCCAGGAGGGATCTGAAGGAAGCAGCGGGGACATGCAGACCTGCTCGTTAAACCATTAGAAGAACAAGAAGAACCTGTGGATCAGTGGATCCAGCTTCTCCTCATAGCCTCAGCTCTCGCTCTCTCTCTCACCGGTATGTCGATACTTCCGTAGAGACCCTGTGCTCGAGCGGTTCCTCCTAGAATGGCCTGAGCCACTGAGATCATCACATCAGAGTGAATGTCGGCTCCATCGCGCCGGAACACCGGACTCCTCTGGACCTGGAGTGACCAAGAACATGGAGCGTTTAGGTATTTAGGCCGGTTCCCTTAGCTCCCTTAATGACCATCTCTTAGATACTCACTCGGAACGTGATGAACATCTCCTTCTTTCCCACCGGCATCCGCACAGTCTGACCGTTCTCCACCCCTGCAACATGCCAACACAGTCAGGACACCTACGCAAACAACTGCACAAACTCTAAAAGGACAAAAGTATTGGGACACCTGCTCTTTCTTAATTTTTCTTTTTTTTTTTTTTTTTACGCCCACTTTTGTTGGAGTATCCGTCTCTACTGGTTAGGGAAGAAGGTGGCTTTCTACTAGATTTGGGAGGAGCATTGCTGTGAGGATTTGATTGACCGCATTAGTGAGGTCAGGATGTTGCATAATGATCACCACCCCTCATTCATCAACTCATGCCAAAGCACCCATCGTTCCGGGGAACACAGTTCTACCACTGCTCCATAGCTCAATGCTGTTTTTTTTTTTTTTTTTTGGGGTGGGGGGGCTTGATACCCCTCTAGCCCATGCCTGGCCCCTCAAATCTGCTGCGGAGGGTCCTGTGTGTAATACTTCTCAGCAGGGACTGACTTACCAGCAGGCACAGGTACAGTGACCGTGTGTTTCTGTTTGGTCTGGCCTGTTGCTCTGCACATCACGCAGGGTGTGATGATGATGTGGCCCCGCCCACCGCAGCGTCGACACATGGAGCCCATCATGAACGGGCCTCTGCTCATCGACTCCTACCAAACACATAGAGAGAGAGATCAGAGGGGTGCAGAACCTCAGCAGAACCTCAGCAGAACCCAAAGATGACCCTGAGGAGAGCATGCGTACTGGCTGCCTGGCTTTGGGTCTTACTCAAGGAGCTGAAACCCTCCCTGTAACTTTGCACAGTGTGAGTGGGCGGGGCTAAACTGCTGTAGGCAGGTGGGTGTACTGTGTTGGTGTTGGCTGTTGTGAGGTCTCACCATGCCGGTGCCGTTGCAGTAGTGGCACTGTGCGACCTTGGATCCTGGCTCGTGACCTTTGCCATCGCAGCGTGGACAGGTGTCATCTATGTTCACGGTGATCTCCTTGTTCACTCCTTTAGCTGCCTGAGTGAACGTCAACTCCATCACAAACTGCGGGCGTGCACACACACACACACACACACACACACACACACACACACACACACACAGGGTAAGAACGCAAGTACATAATACATGTTGCCTACTCTACCTGTCAGCAGGACGTCAACTCGTGTGGCCGACATCGGCTGGACGTCAACTATTGTAGTCGGCGTCAGCTGGACATCTACAGCTGGACATCATCTACTCTAGCCAGTGTCGGTTGGACGTCAACTACTGTAGCCGCTGTCGGCTGGACGTCAACTACTCTGGCCGCCGTCGGCTGGATGTCATCTACTCTGGATGACATCGGCTGGACGTCAACTACTCTAGCCAGCGTCCAGCTGGCTATACCGCTCTATGTGACGTCTGCTGGACGTTTACTGCTCTACCTGACGCCTGCTGGACGTTAACTAACTCAAACTGACGTTAGCTCAACTGCCGTAACCAATGACGGCTAGGTAACCAATCCAGAAGGACTTTAGCGAGACGTCGGCGACTCAAACTGACGTTAGCTCGTCATCGACAGCTAGCAACTGACCTCTGGTGGTTGGTCAAAACCGGAGGTGAAGTCTCCAAAGCCCCGCCCTGCGGCAAACTCTCCAAATATCTTCCGGAAGAGCTCCTCCGGGTCCACGGCGGTTCCGCCCCTCCAGTATTGCTGCTGCTCGGCCCCACTAGCCCTTGGCCCCGCCATCCCATATATATCGTACTGCTTCCTCTGCACCTCATCGCTGAGGACCTACACAGACACACACACACACACACACACACACACACACACACACACACACGACAGAGTATTCATTAGATGTTGCGATGACTTTAAAATCGGTAACCAAGACCAACGTTAGACAAACCTCATACGCTTTGGCCAGTCTGGCAAACTTCTCTTTGGCCTGAGGATCGTTGGGGTTGGTGTCAGGATGGTACTTCTTGGCCAGCTGAGGAAACAGACCTTCAGGTTTTACTGGTGCATCTCTGCTAGTAGCTCACCTCACAGCAACAGTTGTACAGTTATGATGCTAACGTGAAAGCATTGCAGACATTTCCATAAGCCCCGCCCACTAGAGGAAGCCTTCCAAGGCTAAACGTAATGTTACTGGTGGAAGCCAGGTGCTAGACTAAAAGCTAACCCTGCTAGACACGATTACAACCTTCCACAGCTGTCTAACTAACCGAACGCTGTTCCGACTAAACGCTAATGGGAACATCAACACTATCCGGCTTGGGTCCGACCTCGTTATGGTGTTAAAAGCTATGCTACGCTAGGCTAGGCTTTGTGCACCTGTGTTTTCCGTTCGCAAGACAGCAATACGCCAGAAATTTACATCAGAAATGTACACCCATCGGCGTAGATACACTCGCGAACACCGTTGCTATTTAAACGGAGCGGAAGGTGGAAGGCACTAACTCAGCAATTGGGAATCTCTAGCCTTCGGACAACCTTGCTAACACGCTAACAGAAAAACGACGGAAGGGAGAACCTCGGCATAGACGGGCCAATGCTGTGTTCTGAACGATCGTCGGATGGTCGACCATCAGCAGATCAGACAAGGCCCGTCAAAATGATCAAAGGCTCCATTAAAGCCCATTGATTTTGGACTGGTGTAAGAGCGCCCTCTAGTGTCTGACTGCAGTAAGGTCAACTATAATTAAAACAAGGACAATAATAATGTTATTTCAGTGCTTATTTATTTGTTTTGGCGTACTGCATTAGTTTGGTTTTTTTTGTAATTATTGTACAAAAATATTGTAATTATTTGACTTATTTAATATTTTAGAAAGTTTTGCTTTCCTGTTTATTTGTTTTTATTTCTTTTATTTGAATTTGTTTTCTTTCATGTTTTATTAATTAGCTAATTTGTTCATGGTTTTATTTATATAATCAAATTCATGTAAGAATTTTTATTAGATATTAGAACTTTTCAGAGGCCCCTGAGTGAGAGTAGTGAATTAGAGGTCATCTAGAGGCCTTAAGGTCTGGGTGAAGGGGACGGTGAAGCTAACCTGGTAGTAGACTTTCTTAATCTCTTTCTGCGTAGCGGAGCGCGAGACCCCCAGCACACTGTAGTAATCCTCCTCCTCATCATAGCACACTGCACTGCTGTGGAAGGAGCGGGAGCCAAAACCATGAAGACCTTTAAACCCTGGAAACACACACACACACACACACACACACACACACACACACACACACACACATAGTAAGTAGGATTACGGTTACTGTAATTTAGCGATGAATATTTAAATGAATATGTAAATGAAATCCGATGATCATGATTGATCACTGACCCCAGATTCAGTCGATCAGCAGAGACACGTTCGATATCCGACGTGTGCTTCTTTAGCTCAGAACAGGAGATGCTAGGCTAATGTTGCTAACAAACACTGGATTTGGACTGTCACCAATCTCACCTCTGCAAATACACGCCCACAATCCTAATTTATTTGCTGAAAGATTGATCAAAGTGGTAGATAAATAAATCAAAAACTAAATTAAACTCAATTTAGTTTCATTTTTGTGTTTATAAGTTTATGAATTGATCCATCTGTCCTGCACCAAACAAAAGAAGGTCTGGAAGCGTTCTGAGAGGTGGGCTGAGGTGGGCTGAGGCGGGCCGAGGCACTGGAGATGTTTTGGGACGTGTATTTTCTGAAAAATGATTGTTGACCTAGTTAGCAGCATTAGCCTAGCATCTACCATTTGAAATTAAAGAAGCACACATCAGATATCGAATGCATTTCAACTGATCGAGAGCATCTGTGGTCAGTGACGTTCAATCACAGTCATCCGATTTTTGGCTAAGCGCTCAGAATTGTGTTTAATAAACATGCTAAATTAAAACATTTACATATTTGTATTGAGGGCTAAATACTAAAACTGTCATAAAAATAAGAACAAATATTAATAAATTAATTTAAAAAGGGTTACATATTTATATTTAAATTGGTGGGCAATTTTTTTTAAATAAATAAAAACAAGCATCTAAAAAAAACACAAATTATACATTTTAATATACACAAATTAATAGAAAAATAAATAAATAAAAACAAATACATCCATTAAAAATAATAAATAAATGTAGGAACACTTTAATAATCAAGCGATAAATAAATAAACAAATAAATGTTTCCACACAAATTAAAATACACACATTTTCCATTTGTTACTTAATTATTATTTTCACCTCAAAAAGACCAGCAGTTGTAATTATTTATTAATTAAAGCAAAAACTATTTTACAATTTTATGATTAAAAAAAAATGATCGGATGGTCCCACTCAACGTACTGAACTCGTCCTGAGGGCTGGATTGTAGTTTTTCAGGGGACACATTCCTATGCAATTACATACAAGTAGGCGTGGCACAGAACTACAATCCCCGTGATGCTTTGCGTACGCGACTCACGTGAAGTGCAATTTTTATTCGTTTTTGTTTTTTTATTTTTCTATTATGGTCATTTCTGAGTGGTGTGTGTTTTAAGTACGACAATAACTCAAATTATAAAAATGTAAAATAAATAAATAATAATGAATCAGTGTCGGCTCGCAGTGAGAGTTACATCATCCCCGCTTTTCAGACCGAGTGACCGCCTGAGGTAACCTCAGCTTCCGACCACGAGCCGAACTCTGTCCGGACGGACAGACAGACTGGACCCGCGACTCGAACTCCTGCAGGTCTGTGACGCTCTAACGGTCCTGAAATCCCAGAACCCCCCGGCTGAACTCACCTGAGAAGCCCCCCAATGTCACGCCGTTTTCGCCTCGGGAACACCTCGCAGAGAGTCCCACAGAATAACACCGACCCCCGGTTACAGGGCTCTGACCGGAGGCGCGTCCGGGTTTAAGGGAGCTACACGGCGCGCAGGTCGAGCCGCGTCGGGGCAAAGTCTTTAACATCCATCGTGTGGAGCAGCGGACTGTGGGGGCAGCCATGTCTGCACGGACGCGCACAGACCGGCCCGGCTTCGCGCATGCGCAGGAAGGGTTTCAGGGCAGCTGAACTGCCTCAGGCCGCCACCAGATGGCGGTGTACACTACCTGTGGCCAGAGGCTCCCTTAAAGAGAAGGGAGTCGATTCCAAGAGTCGATTCCGGAGAGTCCTCTTCTCGGTTCTAAAATCAAAACACAGGGAAATCATGAAATCATTCAAAAGTTAAAGAAGTCTTTAAATAATAATTTAATAATTGTATAAATTACATAATTTAAGTTTATAATATCTCGCAATATATTTTAAAATCACAAACGATAAAGCATCCAAACATATTACATAAATGTGAGATAATTTACATAAACCCCGCCCATTAATGAACGTCTTGGAGAATAAGGAAGTGAGGCTAAAAAGGCTAAAAGCTAACGCTAACCAACCAACCAAGTGAAAAAAAGGCCATGTGACGCCCAGAAGGGTGCAGTGAGGGTGCCGTACAGGACGTCCAGACAAGTGAAGGGTTGCTAGCAAGGTGCTAAGCTAGCAGCCAACCTTACCAAACCGTACTGCTAGCTATCTCTTCTGCTAGCTAGCCATACACTGCCACAAGAGAACCCTGTCCACAGAGGACAGCAACACTAGCTGGTAAGACTTGGACATAATTACCAAAAATAATTCTTCTTGATACAGGGCTATGCTAAGCTAGCACTTAGCAGCACTATAGCAACCACCTAGGATACCATAGTAACCACTTATGAACAACTTGGTATAGCATCCACCTAGGAACACCATTGCAGCCACCTAGATAGGATGGCGTGGCGTAACAGATAACACCACTGAAATTCCATAGCAGCCACCTAGCAACACCATAGCAACTACCTGGAATACCATAACAACCACCTAGCAACATAATAGCCACCTAGCAACACCACAGCAGCCACCTGAAATACCATAGCAACCACCTGGCAAATATAATAGCCACCATATAGCAACCACCTATCAACACCATAAAAACACGTTGCAACACCATATCAACCACCTGGAATACCATATCAACAACCTATCAACATATTAGCCACCAAACAGAAACCACCTAGCAACACCATAAAACACTTAGCAACACCAAAGCAACCACCTGGAATACCATAACAACCACCTAGCAACATAATAGCCACCTATCAACACCATAAAAACATGTTGCAACACCATATCAACCACCTGGAATACCATAGCAACCACCTATCAACATATTAGCCACCATACAGCAACCACCAAGCAACACCATAAAAACACGTTGCAACACCATATCAACCACCTGGAATACCATATCAACAACCTATCAACATATTAGCCACCAAACAGAAACCACCTAGCAACACCATAAAACACTTAGCAACACCAAAGCAACCACCTGGAATACCATAACAACCACCTAGCAACATAATAGCCACCTATCAACACCATAAAAACATGTTGCAACACCATATCAACCACCTGGAATACCATAGCAACCACCTATCAACATATTAGCCACCATACAGCAACCACCAAGCAACACCATAAAAACACTTTGCAAAACCATAGCAACCACCTGGAATACCATAACAACCACCTAGCAACATAATAGCCACCTAGCAACACCATAGCAGCCACCTGGAATACCATAGCAACCACCTGGCAAATATAATAGCCACCATATAACAACCACCTAGCAACACCATAAAACACTTAGCAACACCAAAGCAACCACCTGGAATACCATAACAACCATCTAGCAACATAATAGCCACCTAGCAACACCATAGCAGCCACCTGAAATACCATAGCAACCACCTGGCAAATATAATAGCAACCACCTAGCAACACCATAAAACACTTAGCAACACCAAAGCAACCACCTGGACTACCATAACAACCACCTAGCAACATAATAGCCACCTATCAACACCATAAAACACGTTGCAACACCATATCAACCACCTGGAATACCATAGCAACCACCTATCAACATATTAGCCACCATACAGCAACCACCAAGCAACACTATAAAAACACTTTGCGAAACCATAGCAACCACCTAGCAACACCATCAAAAAACACTTAGCAACACCATAGCAACAATGTAGCAACAGCTTGGCCACTCCCCGGAAGTGGAATCCACTTTAACCGCCCTGCAGCTCCATCAACCTCTCCATCTGTACCGAGTCCGTTTTCCCAACAGGAGGCTCCCTACCATCCAGCTCTCCATCGGCCTGCAGCCCGCGGCGCCTGGGGGTCCGCTCCAGTGGCCGGTGGAGACGGCCGGGGCGCTCACTTGGACTTTCCAGTCTCTGAAATCTGAGGACGCCAAGACCCGACCGTTCCTTCCGCACTGAGCCGCTCTGTGTTTCCCCTGCGGCGCACGGTGAGCGCTGGCCTGCTGTCAGGCTATTTCTGTGAGTGTCTATTAGTGGTGCAGCGGCGCCTCCCTGTGGCCACTGGGGTTTGGGCAGCACTGCGGCCGCGTACATGATATCATTACGAGCGCGGCTGATGTCATGATGAGTCTGGTTTCGGGCTGGACTCAGAGCCGGCGCGCCTGGCGGGTTTCACAGAAGGCCCGATGCTTGGGTTGGGCTGCTAATGATTTAGCCATAACATTACAACCACCTTATACTCAACTGAAAGGCCTTAGAGGGGAAGACCACTCCGCCGTTGGCGCTGACGGACGGTGCACTCCACAGTGGAGTCCTTTTTACACCCTGCACTGCAAGCCCTCACTCTCTCTCCCAGCCACACACACATAATCATCACTCCATGGAAACATGAGAGAATCCATCAGCTCAACAAACACACACACACACACACACACACACACACACACACACACACACACACACGGCCCAGACAACAGTCCTAAATCAACAGAAAAGCAGACTAGGCCTGCAATATTGCAGTCAGCAAACACTCAGCTACTCTCTCAGCACACACACACACACACACACACACACACTCACCGGCTAGTTCTTTCTCTCACACACTCCACACACACACACACACACTTCCATATGATCATAAATGACCGTGTGATTCACTATAACAGGGCATTCGACACCCAGTGCCTGGTAACAGTTAGCCCAGCAGGCAGACTGGTGGTAATGCTAGGCTAAAAGCTAACCCCAAGATCTTGTCCGTATTTGACATATTTCTCAGCTTCTTCAACCAAAACTTCGGCAGGACGTCTGCTTTTCCTCCTTTTCCTCTTTCCTCTTTACGGAAACATGGCTGAAATAGAAATGCTAAATGCTAAGCTACATATGCTAAGATATCTGCCCCTATTTGTAGCCTACAGATATGCTCAAAGGCTACCGAGAGCATCAAGCAGCTCAAAGATATCAGCGCTCTGAGATACACGGACAACAGCTAGCATGGTGGTCGCTAAAGCTAACACTAGAGAAGGTCTATATCCCGAGGAGAACTCACAATCTCCAGTTCCTCCCTAATTTGGGCCGCAAAT
The DNA here is from genome assembly GCF_030463535.1 of Salminus brasiliensis. Taxonomy (NCBI): domain Eukaryota; kingdom Metazoa; phylum Chordata; class Actinopteri; order Characiformes; family Bryconidae; genus Salminus; species Salminus brasiliensis. The sequence goes on along the minus strand of NC_132902.1, from coordinate 3,296,456 downwards.
TAATGAGCAAGGCGCTACTGCGCCCTCCCTGGGCCTCGGCTGCCGATGGCTAGCAGCATGACCGGGATTCGAACCAGCGATCCTCTGATCGTAGTGACCGCAACTATCAGCAGCTCAGTTCGGAAAAGCTAGCTTAGTTAGGCTGCTAACTGATCTTAGCGTTATTTAGCCCTGGTCATAGTAAACTGAGCTTGCCTTAAAGAGGTTAGCATCGTAAACGGCGTTGGCCGACATTGAGCTGTCAGTGTGGGCTTCCGCTAACAAATGCTAACGCCAACCTTAGCATAGTAGAGTACACCAACCTATTCCACTCCAACTGTGGAGCAAAGGCCTCATCATGAGCACACACGGATACACAAAATTGACAAAAGTATTGGGACGCCTGCTTAGTCACGGTTTCTTATAAAGTCAAGGGTATAAAAAAAGAGTTGATCCTGCTTCTGCTGGAGGAACTGTCTGTACCGTCCAGGGAGGAAGGCTTTCTACTAGATTTTGGAGAAGCATTGCTGTGAGGATTTGATTGCATCCAGCGACAAGAGCTAGAGTAAGTGAGGTCAGGACGTTGGATGATGATGATGATCACCACCCTGATTCCCATCACATCCCCAATTTCTCAACTCAGCCCAAAAGTACTGGATGTGTGTGTGTGTGTGTGTGTGTGTGTGTGTGTGTGGGGGGGGGGGGGCTCTACAGGGACTAGACAAGGCACAAGGCTGGAACATCCTGCTGGTTCTCCAACAGCTGGAGAACCATACCATAGCATTGCATAGGCCTCGGGCAGCACGCTAATCATGAACCCCCATCTAAACAACCTCCTCCTCCTCCTCCTCCTCAACGCCATAAACTGAGCTTTCGCACTGGCCAGGTGGCTCGCTCGAGCTGTGTGGCCTTAGGCGTAGTCCCCTCTCCCTTCTTGGTGAAGCTAACATCGACGTCTGCGAGACCATAAAACTGCATTGGTGTTTATGGGTGTGTGTTCCCTCTCGGCCTGCTTTCCATTAGCCTCCTCGCAATCATTACATCGTTACTGCCCTGTGATTGGCTCTGATCACAGCCACATGCAGGTCGCCGGGGCAGAGCCGAGCAGGGTCGGGGGGCGGGGTCAGAGGTGAGGAGGATGTCGCTCATTTGGAAGAATTAACCCCGCGGTTTAACTCTTTTCACGTGGCCCCTGTTTACAGAACAGACCCCCGTACCACGCCTGGGTTTTTTTTCGGGCGTCTCCGACAACGGCCCGGGGGGATCCCTGGAACGGGGTGATGCGCCGTGTGCTCTGATCTGCAGGCGTTTCTGCAGCCGTTAAATATACGGCTTGGTTTCGCTCAGCTGTTAGCATGCTAGCCTGAGGACGGGGTGTTTGAAGCGGTGGGATTTACTGCTGTAAAGCGGGCAGGCTAATTGAGAAATATCCCTGACACCAGCCATTATGCTATAAAGTGAGATTTGCCAAATAGCTTTTTCCAGCGTTTCCCAGCACGCTAGCCCCTATCTATATGACCTCAGAAGAACCCTGAGGTCATACACTGGCACATGCAGTGAGGCAGTCAGCAGAAAGGGGTCAAATACGCTTCCCAGTGGATAGTCTGGAGTTTTGGCTGACATATTTTGATATTAATCAGTGTTATTATTATTATTATTATTATTATTATCTTAGCACTGATAAATAGATTAAAAAGTAAAACTTTTTTTAAAAATTCAAAATAAATTATTTTATGAGTTATTTTATGTTTTTAAGTAATCACAGCAAAGAGCAACAAAATATTATAATAGTTATAATATATATTATTTTCCTATTTTTATTATAATTGTTAATTATACATATTATGTGTTATTTAATATATCCCAAAAAAAATCAATCCTGATAAAAAAAATAATAATAATCACAGTGAAGAAAACCAATATCAGCAAGATCAGTAATGATATAACAATAGAATATTTATTATTCTCTTGATATTAGTTGGTATATAAAACAACGATATATAATATCAGTAATATCAACCATTTTGATTCATAAAAAGTTGTATTGTCATCTTTTTCTCTAAATAATCACAGTGAAGGACAATGACCGTTATAATCTAATAGCAGTTATTATTTTCCTCAGATTCTTTTTTCAAATTGGTGTTATGTAATATCAACACAACAAAAATATCAACATTTCTAACACAAAAAAGTAATAATGTAACAATTATATTATAATGATATATAATATTTTCTTTTTAGTAATAATGATAAAATAAAAATCTACAAAAAACTAAATATTAACAATAAAGAGCATAACAGCAAAATAATAACAGCAATAACAGTGTAACAATATAATAATAAGTTTTATCTTATTATACCTGTTATTATTGATATTATCTGTCATATAACAACACATAAAACAATAATATAAACAATTCTAAATAAATATGTAAATATATATAATCACAGTGACGAACAATAATATATCAGTAATATCATTTATAATGTGTATTTCGAATGAATATTTTTTCTTTTTATCTAATTATTGTTGTAAGTTATTGATATTTGTTATGTAATATAACATCACATAATATCAATCATTCTGTGTTTCCTTCAGGAAATGAAAATTTCTAGTGATTATTATTATTTTCTAGGCTGTTTCTAGGCTTTCTAGGAGTTTCTAGGCTGTTTCTAAGTTCATCCTTTTTTTCGCGAGATGGTTGCTATGATATACAGTGTGGTTGCTATGGGGCTGGTATGTGTTTACTACATTGTTGCTATGGCTATGATGTTGTTAGATGTTTTCTATGGTATTCTAGGTGGTTGCTATGATATACCGTGAGGTTGCTAAAGGGCTAGTAGGTGGTTACTACAGTGTTGCTATGGCTATGATGTTGTTAGATGTTTTCTATGGTATTCTAAGTGGTTGCTATGATATACCGTGAGGTTGCTAAGGGGCTAGTAGGTGGTTACTACATTGTTGCTATGGCTATGATGTTGTTAGATGTTTTCTATGGTATTCTAGGTGGTTGCTATGATATACCGTGAGGTTGCTAAGGGGCTAGTAGGTGGTTACTACAGTGTTGCTATGGCTATGATGTTGTTAGATGTTTTCTAAGGTATTCTAGGTAGCATCATAGACTGAAAAAATCTACCAACATTACCATCTTGCTTTAAGCTGCTGCTGAGTCCAAATACATAACACACACACACACACACACACACACTGGTTAGAAGTGATAGTGTAATTAGCTTAGCACAAAGCTAAGGCTGTCCAGATTCCTGAATCTCCTGGATCAGCTCTCCCACTGGGTGGGCTCAGGTTGCGCTTGGTTCATGTTGATGTTGGATGCTCTGCAGCGGGACACCCTTCCCTAAATCACACCGCTCACTTGGACGCGGCCACGACCCACCAAACTAGCCTTCACCCCAGACTCCAGACAGCAACAAGTCGGCTGGGTGGAGCCCGTCGGATCGGATTTATTGACACTTCCCGGCCAAACATGCGTCTCTTTTTTGCCTTCGGAGTTCGGAAACAAAATCCGTGGCACGCTAACTGGCTGCCGAAGCAGACTGGATCAGCCCCAGGTGTGCGTTGGGTCACGTCCCAAATGCAGAGCGTAGATTACAGGTGCCTGAACGAGGCGAACTGGACTCATGCCAGAGAAATCTACCAGAAGACAGCTGGAAGGCTTGATTCGGGTCGGCGGGAAGACGGGAAGATCGGTTCGGATGCATGAACCCTCGCAAAGTTCGAATTTAGCTTTGGCGCTAGTTGGCGCAGATTAGGCGGAATTCCTTGACGCCTTGGTTGGGAACGGAGCTAATCTGCAAAGGGAGAGACTCACAAGCCCATAGCTCGACCAGTCTCTGGGTAACATGACAGAGTCCTTTGTGGGCTTGTTACCGATCTTGGCATATGTATAATTTGCCCACTGGAACTTTTGGACATGGAAAGAACAAACAAACGTCTATTTGTGGGCTTTCCTTTAGCACTTTCCTTTGGGATCCAAAACCCCATGGCGAATTACAATTGTAGGCCTCCGCTGGGCTTAAAACTACAATGGGTTTCAGATTCAGCGGATTTAGCCTCATCCTGAACGTGTAATTACGTTCAGAGGCCGCCGCACCGGGGGTCAGAAGCAGGGCCGTAATTACACCCGGGGTAAAATTAGCTGCTCTTTTGTGCCGTCTGGTTAGCCTTCGTTTAAGGTGACGGACGCTAAATCAACCGCGTCCCGTGTGAACCATGCTCTCTCTCTCTCTCTCTCTCTCTCTCTCTCGCATGCCCGTCCAATCGAGAACCTCGGGATCATCAACGCTCACTAAGCTCGGATGGAGCACCCGCCATCATTCCAGAGAACACAGTAGTTCCACTGCTCCACGGCTCAATGCTGCTCAGGGTGCTGGTTGCTAGGTGGTTGCTAGGGTGTTGCAACGGTGTTGCAACGGTGTCCAGGCAGGTGGTTGCTAGCGTGTTATGTGTTTGAGAGATCGAAGATATCGCAGGTGGTTGTCTGGGAATTGCGAAATTGGCTGCTATGGTTGTTGTTGGTGCTTGGTTACGGGCAAATAAGGCGAACTGATTGGCACTCAGTAGTAGTTATGGTGTTTCATAGCTTACATTGTTCAGGAGTGGTGTATTTGGGAAGTGCTGGGATATTGGATGGTGGCTCCGGTCCAACTAAGCGAAGGTCCAGCCTTCCCTCGGTTCCCTCGGTTCCTACACTTGGAGTGAATCAGCATTACCCAACTGTAGATAACGCCTTCCAGCCCTCAGCTCCTCAGCGCTCAGTCAGGGGTGGTTGCACTTGTCCTGACGTCATTCCCGTTCCCATGCAGAGGGAGGCACGGCGAGTGGGAGGGGCCTTGCTGAGATGGGACCACAGAGAGCACACACAGCGAGGCTGTTGCCCTCCATTCATTGTTGCTGTCAGATCTCGGGTCGGTCCCCTCCTTCCTCAGCGCTGGATCGACCCACCGCTAACCGCAAAACCAGCTCGGTGATTTCACGCCCAGCATCTGAGGCTCTAATGCCTGTTTACACTCGTTCAGTTTGGCCTCGAGAGCTGCTGACAGGTCTCATAGCGGGGAGGTGAAGAGGTCACACAGGATAGCTTTGGCCTCATAATAATAATAATAATAATAATAATAATAATAACTGCACAGCTTAGGTCGTTCCCAGATGGTTAACAGTGTCATGTTTTAGCGTTGCTAGATCTACTACGTGGTTCCCATGATGATCCATGTGGTTGCTTAGGTGGTTTCTAGGGTGTTTCTATATGGCATTCCAGTGGGTTTTTTAGGGGGTTGCTAGGGGGTTGCAATGGCATTCCAGGTGGTTGCCTGGGTGTTTCTAGGGTGTTTTTAGAATGCTTACTAGGTGGTTCCCATGATGATCCATGTGGTTGCTTATGTGGTTTCTAGGGTGTTTCTATATGGCATTCCAGTGGGTTTTTAGGGGGTTGCTAGGGTGTTCCAGCGCTGTTTCAGGTGGTTGTCTTGGTGTTTCTAGGGTGTTTCTATATGGCATTCCAGTGGGTTTTTAGGAGGTTGCTAGGGTGTTGCAGTGCTGTTTCAGGTGGTTGTCTTGGTGTTTCTAGGGTGTTTCTATATGGCATTCCAGTTGGTTTTTAGGAGGTTGCTAGGGTGTTGCAGTGCTGTTTCAGGTGGTTGTCTTGGTGTTTCTAGGGTGTTTCTATATGGCATTCCAGTTGGTTTTTAGGAGGTTGCTAGGGTGTTGCAGTGCTGTTTCAGGTGGTTGTCTTGGTGTTTCTAGGGTGTTTCTATATGGCATTCCAGTGGGTTTTTAGGAGGTTGCTAGGGTGTTCCAGCGCTGTTTCAGTTGGTTTTCTTGGTGTTTCTAGGGTGTTTCTATATGGCATTCCAGTTGGTTTTTAGGGGTTGCTAGGGTGTTGCAGTGCTGTTTCAGGTGGTTGTCTTGGTGTTTCTAGGGTGTTTCTATATGGCATTCCAGTGGGTTTTTAGGAGGTTGCTAGGGTGTTCCAGCGCTGTTTCAGTTGGTTTTCTTGGTGTTTCTAGGGTGTTTCTATATGGCATTCCAGTTGGTTTTTAGGGGTTGCTAGGGTGTTGCAGTGCTGTTTCAGGTGGTTGTCTTGGTGTTTCTAGGGTGTTTCTATATGGCATTCCAGTGGGTTTTTAGGAGGTTGCTAGGGTATTGCAGTGCTGTTTCAGGTGGTTGCATTAGCAACCCATTAGAGTGGGTTGTTAGGAGGTTGCTAAGGTGTTGCAATGGCATTCCAGGTGGTTGCCTGGGTGTTTCTAGGGTGTTTCTAGAATGTTTACTACATGGTTCCCATGATGATCCATGTGGTTGCTTATGTGGGTTCTAGAGTGTTTCTATATGGCATTCCAGTGGGTTTTTTTAGGAGGTTGCTAGGGTGTTGCAGCGCTGTTCCAGGTGGTTGCCTGGGTGTTTCTGGGGTGTTTCTATATGGCATTCCAGTGGGTTTTTAAGAGGTTGCTAGGGTGTTGCAATGGCATTCCAGGTGGTTGCCTGGGTGTTTCTAGGGTGTTTTTAGAATGTTTACTAGGTGGTTCCCATGATGATCCATGTGGTTGCTTATGTGGTTTCTAGAGTGTTTCTATATGGCATTCCAGTGGGTTTTTAGGAGGTTGCTAGGGTGTTCCAGCGCTGTTCCAGGTGGTTGCCTGGGTGTTTTCTAGGGTGTTTCTATATGGCATTCCAGTGGGTTTTTAAGAGGTTGCTAGGGTGTTGCAGTGCTGTTTCAGGTAGTTGTCTTGGTGTTTCTAGGGTGTTTCTATATGGCATTCCAGTTGGTTTTTAGGAGGTTGCTAGGGTGTTGCAGTGCTGTTTCAGGTGGTTGTCTTGGTGTTTCTAGGGTGTTTCTATATGGCATTCCAGTGGGTTTTTTTAGGAGGTTGCTAGGGTGTTGCAGTGCTGTTTCAGGTGGTTGCCTGGGTGTTTCTGGGGTGTTTCTATATGGCATTCCAGTGGGTTTTTAAGAGGTTGCTAGGGTGTTGCAATGGCATTCCAGGTGGTTGCCTGGGTGTTTCTAGGGTGTTTTTAGAATGTTTACTAGGTGGTTCCCATGATGATCCATGTGGTTGCTTATGTGGTTTCTAGAGTGTTTCTATATGGCATTCCAGTGGGTTTTTAGGAGGTTGCTAGGGTGTTCCAGCGCTGTTCCAGGTGGTTGCCTGGGTGTTTTCTAGGGTGTTTCTATATGGCATTCCAGTGGGTTTTTAAGAGGTTGCTAGGGTGTTGCAGTGCTGTTTCAGGTAGTTGTCTTGGTGTTTCTAGGGTGTTTCTATATGGCATTCCAGTTGGTTTTTAGGAGGTTGCTAGGGTGTTGCAGTGCTGTTTCAGGTGGTTGTCTTGGTGTTTCTAGGGTGTTTCTATATGGCATTCCAGTGGGTTTTTAGGAGGTTGCTAGGGTATTGCAGTGCTGTTTCAGGTGGTTGCATCAGCAGGAGTGGGTTGTTAGGAGGTTGCTAGGGTGTTGCAATGGCGTTTCAGGTGTTTGCCTGGGTGTTTCTAGGCTGTTTATTAGGCAGTTGCTTTGGTTTTATAGTATGTTTCCCTATGGCATTAGAGTGGGTTGTTAGGGGGTTGCTAGGGTGTTGCAATGCTGTTTCAGGTGGTTGCATCAGCCACCCGTTAGAGTGGGTTGTTAGGAGGTTGCTAGGGTGTTGCAGTGGCGTTCCAGGTGGTTGCTAGGGTGTTGCAGCGCTGTTCCAGGTGGTTGCATCAGGGTTTCCAGGGTATTTCTATCTGGTATTCCAGTTGGTTGTTAGGATGTTTCTAGGTGGTTGCTAAGGTGTTTCTATGGTGTTCCTATATGGTATTCCAGTGAGTTGTTAAAATGTTTCTAGGGTGTTGTCGTGGTGTTCCAGGCTTTGGTTTTGTAGGATGTTTCCCTATGACATTGGAGTGGGTTTTAGGTGGTTGCTAGGGTGTTGCAATGGTGTCCCAGGTGGTTGCATCAGGGTTTTTCCAGTGTATTTCTATCTGGTATTCCAGTTGGTTGTTAGGATGTTTCTAGGTGGTTGCTTGGGTGTTGCAGTGGTGTCCCAGGTGGTTGCTCAGGTGTTTCTAGAGTGTTTCTATATTGTATTTTCAGTGAGTTAGCATGTTGCTAAGGTGTTGCAGTGGTGTTCCAGGTGTTTCTAGTTTGTTTCTAACTGGTATTCCAGTCGGTTGTTGGGCTGTTGCCAGAGGGTTCTAGGGTGTTGCAGTGGTGCCCAATTGACTGCTAGTGCATTTGCTAAGCTATTTCCGGTGGTTTGGGAGTTGCAAAGTGGCTGCTATGGTGTTCCCTGGTATCACAGCAACAAGTTGGAGGAAATCTGCTGATACTGATCCTACATACAAACACTACAGCCTACAAACAGTGGACCACTTTCTCACGCTGGAAAGTTTCTCCAGCTTGTTCGGGACTCGTTCTCAGGCACACTGTTCCCGACCTCCATGCCCATTTCCTCGTCCCCAGTGGAGCTGAACTCTGGCTGGGCAGGCCAGTGGGTCAGGATTCCTCGTGGGAATCCGGAAGGGTGAATCCTGAGTAACAGACCTGGCAGCAAACACGCAGGGAAGCAGAGAAAAACTGGACACAGTGACCTCACCGCCAGCGTCCACATTTCTCAGACCATGACCATTACTACAGCAATCAGCAATTACTCCAGCCCCTCACCACCAGCAGACCCAGCTGGAGTTTAATGGTGGGGTCTGCATGTATGTCACATGGGGGCTATGCCTGCAGAGCGTTACCTATATATTTCCATTCCCTTTAGGAGGTTGCTAGGGTGTTGCTTTGGTGTTAGTGGGTTGTTAGGATGTTTCTAGGTGGTTGCTAGGGTGTTGGAATGTTGTTCCAGGTGGTTGCTTTGGTGTTTCTAGGGTGTTTATAAGAGTGTTTCCATGTAGTATTCCGACTGGTTTGTTAGGATGTTTCTAGGTGGTTGCTAGGGTGTTGCAGTGGTATTCCAAGTGGTCTCTTTGGTGTTAGTGGGTTGTTAGGATGTTTCTAGGTGGTTGCTAGGGTGTTGGAATGTAGTTCCAGGTGGTTGCTTTGGTGTTTCTAGGGTGTTTATTAGAGTGTTTCCATGTAGTATTCCGACTGGTTTGTTAGGATGTTTCTAGGTGGTTGCTAGGGTGTTGCAGTGGTATTCCAAGTGGTCTCTTTGGTGTTAGTGGGTTGTTAGGATGTTTCTAGGTGGTTGCTAGGGTGTTGGAATGTTGTTCCAGGTGGTTGCTTTGGTGTTTCTAGGGTGTTTATTAGAGTGTTTCCATGTAGTATTCCGACTGGTTTGTTAGGATGTTTCTAGGTGGTTGCTAGGGTGTTGCAGTGGTATTCCAAGTGGTCTCTTTGGTGTTAGTGGGTTGTTAGGATGTTTCTAGGTGGTTGCTAGGGTGTTGGAATGTTGTTCCAGGTGGTTGCTTTGGTGTTTCTAGGGTGTTTATTAGAGTGTTTCCATGTAGTATTCCGACTGGTTTGTTAGGATGTTTCTAGGTGGTTGCTAGGGTGTTGCAGTGGTATTCCAAGTGGTCTCTTTGGTGTTAGTGGGTTGTTAGGATGTTTCTAGGTGGTTGCTAGGGTGTTGGAATGTTGTTCCAGGTGGTTGCTTTGGTGTTTCTAGGGTGTTTATTAGAGTGTTTCCATGTAGTATTCCGACTGGTTTGTTAGGATGTTTCTAGGTGGTTGCTAGGGTGTTGCAGTGGTATTCCAAGTGGTCTCTTTGGTGTTTCTAGGGTGGATGGCAAAACTACGCTTTGCCATCAGTGAATGATTTGATGGTGCTCCATTCGATACTTTTTTGGGATGAGTTGGGGAGTAGTTATGGGGACGAGATGGGGTGGTGATCCTCGCTGAGTTTCTGATTGCTGATTGCTGTGAGGATTTGATTGCATTGATTGCGTTGTATTGAATTCAGCGACCAGAGTGTGAACCCTTGAGTGGTCAAGATGTTGGATAAGTATCACCAGCCCACCTCATCTCAAAAGCATTAGATGGAGCTCCACCATCCATCATTCCAGAGAGCACAGTTAGCGCCACTGCTCCACAGCTCAACGCTGGGGGGCTTTATACCCCTTTATAGCCCACGCCTGGCATTAGGCAGCATGGTGCCAGTAGGTTCATCAGGCTTGCTCATACGCTTTAGAGAGTCCTATTCTAATGGCAGTTCTTCTCGACAGATACTAGACAAGTGTGTGTGTGCATCTGGACATCTGTTAGCCCAGTTAGATGTATTAGCTGATAGCCAACAGGGCTAACTGAAAGCAGCATGCCATTAGGCCAGCCTTGGGCCGGCCTCATACTTCAGGCTTCTAAATCTTAGCAGTGTAGGAAAGCCAAGCCTGGCTTTGACTTTCTGAGGTTCGTTAGCGCACTACATCACCGGTAACCCCACGGGATCTATAGTCAGGGTCAAGGTCGCTATACATTTCAGTTAGCGTAGTCGTCGCATACACGTTCTTCGAGCCGCAGAGGTCATTACCAGCACTGAGAATCCAGCAGAAACTCCGGCCAGACCTGCACTACCCTGCATATGAAAGTGATCATGGAAAGAGCTGACTGTGGTATTCTCCAGCTTCACTCCACAAGCAATTGCTCAAAACCAGAGAGGGTGGAGTGGGTGGGGGGGGAAATCCGACCCAGTCTGTCGCAATCAAGGTTTTTTCCATTCTTTGGGGGAATGAGGTAGATTAGAGGGGAAAGGAAATCCAAGAGACGTCCAGTGATGAATAATATTTGTGAATAAGAATAGCAGATACGTACGATACGTCCCGGAGAATCGGACCGCCGACACGCTCCTCAGTCTCTTTTTCCAAAGCGCTCTCGGGTGGCCCAGCTGTCTAAGCGCTGACTCTTTCATCTGGAGATTCAAGTGGATGCAAGTTCAACCCGTGGCTGGTCCCAGCGTCCCAGAGAGAATACTCTCTCTTTTTGGGTGGGTCATCATTTAGCACAATGCTAGCCAGTCTGGGTGTCTGTTAGCCGGGTGTCTTAATTGGAATTGTCCCAACTCCACCCCCCCGATACTTCCCCCACCCATACAGCGTACCTGCCACTCTCTCTCTCTCTCTCTCTCTATCCCTCTCTCGCTATATCCTTATCTCTCTCTGTCTTCCTCTCTCTCTCTTTCTCCCTATCTCTCTCTCTCTTTATCCCTATCTCTCTCTCTCTCTCTCTCGCTCCCTCTATATCTCTTTCTCTCTATCCCTATCTCTCTCTATATATATATCCTTATCTCTCTCTCTTCCTCTCTCTTTCTTTCTCTATCCCTATTCCTATCTCTCTCCCTCTCTCTCTCTCTATCCCTCTCTCTCTCTCTCTATCCCTATCTCTCTCTCTAACCCTATCTCTCTCTCTAACCCTATCTCTCTCTCTCTTCCTCTCTCTCTTTCTTTCTCTCTCTCCCTCTCTCTCTATGTCCTTATCTCTCTCTCTTCCTCTGTCCCTCTCCCTCTCTTTCTTCCCCCCTCTCTCTCTCTCTCTCCCTCTCTCTCTCTCTTTCTCCCTATCTCTCTCCCTTTCTCTATCCCTATTCCTATCTCTCTCCCCCTCTCTCTCTATCCCTATCTCTCTCTCTCTCTATCCATCTCTCTCTTTCTCTCCCTCTCTATCCCTATTTCTCTCTCCCTCTCTCTATCTCTCTTTGTCTCTTCCTCTCTCTCTCCCTCTCTATCCCTATTTCTCTCTCCCTCTCTCTATATATCCTTATCTCTCTCTCTCTCTCTCTCTCTCTCTCTCTCTCTCGGCACAGAGAGGAGCAGTGAGCTCAGAGTGGAGTTATTTGGCCTGTGTGGGTGTGTGTCTTCACCAATCAGCTTTATTTAAATTAGAGAGCAGCTCAGTTTCTCTGGTCAACATCACTGAAATCGCAGAGCGAGAGAGAGAGAGAGAGAGAGAGGGAGGGAGGGCAGGACAACACCCTGCTGAAAAATCCAGGCTTCTGCTGGCAGCTGGTTTCAGACGGTCTGAGCTGGTCTGTGATGGTCAGGGGGGTGAAAAGCTGGTCATCCAGGAGAAGTCATACCCTGTACTGGTAGGCTTGCTGGTTAATCAGCTGTTGACCAGCATAGAGTATGTAGCTTTGATTTTGGTCAGGCTTGGTCATGCTGGTCGACCAGTCTGGTGCTGGCCATATACTGGTCAACCAGCTTAGTGATGCTGGTCATGCTGGTCGATTGGTCAGCTTGGTCATTTTAAAGGTAATAAAGTAGTGTCAGCCTGCTATCTGTTATTAGCTACATTAGCCTCGTAGCTCCAGCGCTAATCAAACCCAACAAGCTGGACCAACCAGATACCAGACATGGTTTTGGATGACTGACCGCAGTTGGGGTTGGCAGTTAAAGCTGATTAAGGTTAACTGAGTAAACATGGTGCTTCGCTCTCCCTCTCGTTCTCTCTCTCGCTCGCTCGCTCTCTCTCGCTCTCTCTCTCTGGAATCTTGCGGTTTTTCTTTGCCATTATTAATGAAAGCGGTCGGCGGTCCTTTTCCCCGTCTTTCTGCTTGAAGTGGCCCGTTTTCAGCATATTGTCTTCATTTGCGCGAAGGCCGAGGACACGGTGTGCAGAGCTGGCTGTGGATTTCTGAGAACGACATGTGATACCAGGCCCAGACTGACTCCACTTTATTACCCCTTCACCTGAGAGAGGAGGGGATGGGGGGGGGGGGGGGGGGGAGCTAAGCAGCCTAAAAGGGAAAGTCCACCAGTTTTTCAAACGTTCTGCAAAATTACAAGGCTAACGTCTGAAGAAGAGCCCCCTAGTGGCCCCCTATTTCCGATCGAGAGGAACTGATGACCGGTTTAAAAAAGGCATGTTCACACGTGTAGAATCAGCACCATGGTTTTGGCTCTTGTTGGATGCGCTGTATTTTTTCCCAAGTTGGCCTACGAGCACATGGAGAGCTTTTTGCACCATTTTGTAGACGTTCTCAGGTCAAATTTCCATGGGAATGCCTGAAAATCAGACGGGACAGATGTCCGATGGAACTAATTCGAGTTCGAGAAATATCGGCCAATTGCTAATCGCATTTTTCACAGAAATGTTAGAATTAGTTGTAACACTACAGTGTTAAAAACGAACCCCACCATGTGGAGCATCATAGATGCTAGGCTAACGTTGCCAACAAACACAGGCATTAAACTGTCACCAATTCCTTCTTGTTTTTTTTTTGTTTGTTTTTTTCGCTTCAAAAATGTACAGAAAAGCTACTTTAAAGCAGCGTTATGTGAGAATTGATGTGTCTTGCTTCTGGGCTCCCCCTACAGTCAGGAAGTCAAGACAAGCTGCCATCACTGAAAGTGAAACAAGCATGTGATGCCACTGATTACCCAATTACAGGTCAGTGGAGCAGCAACAGGATATTGAAGCTACTATTTTAAGGGGAAAATGTTACATACAGTTGCTTTAATGCCATAAAGGCTAACGCATACATAAACATTTAAGCTAATACTGGAACTATGTTGTCATTAACATAACAGACCACATACTGCGCTGAGTCACACTGTCCCAATGCTTGTTAGCAACATTAGCAGCATTAGCCTAGCATCTCCCGTTCTAAGCTAAAGAAGCTCACATCAGATATCAAACATGTCTCGACTGATTGGCCGCATCCGGGGTTTTTATATTTTTTACCAAACTGGTCCTTTAATGTCCACACAGGACTTTTACGATGCGGTATGTAGCTAGCCAGTGTCCGGCTGTGTACGGCTGCCACGGTCATTAGCTGACCTGCTGCACTTCACTTTCCGCTATATTTAAGCTCATTTAGCTGGATTTGTTAGATTTGACTCAGATCAGACTGTTCTCCAATATCTGATCTGCTAGCATTTAAGCTGCCGCCTCAGCTCCACTCTGGAGGACAGTCTGAGCGGTGTACTGAGCAGTGGGGGTTGGAGCTTTAGCGGTGGGCAGGGTCACAGCATGCCTCTGGACCCGCTTCAGCGTTTTAACTTCACATCTGGATCCAATCAGACGCATTCCAGCTCGGGCTGAAGCTGCTCTCGGCAACGAGGCACACACCGATCGCCTGAGTGTAGATATCAATCTAGATTAGGGGTTGGGGGGGGCATGGACCCCAATTT